>NW_006399947.1:2815471-2824508 GCF_000299155.1 Elephantulus edwardii
ATCTCTCTTAAAGGTAGGGATTTTGAACATTTCTTCATGTGCTTGTTAGCCATCTGAATGTCATCTTCGGTGAAGTGCCTGTTCAAATCCTGTGCCCATTTTTCTATTGGATTATTTACCTTTATCTTGTTGTGGTGCTCAAGTATTTCATAAATTCTGGATATAATTCCCTTATCTGATATGTCATTACCAAATACTTTTTCCCAGTCGGTGGCTTCCCTTTTTACCCTGTTGGAAGAGTTTTTGGATGTGCATAAGGATTTGAGTCTTAGAAGATCCCATTCATCTACTTTATGTTCTCCTGTGTTTTTGTCTTTGACATTGCTCACGCATTTGTATTGTTTCCTTTCTAATCAATATGTTATTTTCTTCATTGTAATGGCTAGTTCTACATGGTTTCCTCTTCAACCTGACGGTACATTCTGTTTCCTAGGGCCCATGTTTCTTCAAGACTTTGATTTTCTTTTGGTTTGTTTTGTGTTTTTTGTTGTTTTTTTTTACCCCGACTCCCAGTCCCCAAGGCTACATTTTCTCAGAATTTGGGAAAAATGGAATCTTGGATTATAAACCAGAAGCTCTAATTTTTCTAATTTTATTATCTAGTTTGCATTGAAATGTATCCCTTTTCTCCTTATTATTTAACTTTGATCAAAGTTATAACAATGCATTATTTGGATCTAACCCTTTAGAAGTTTCAGCACAGTTATCAATGAAATTGGACTTTTCCAAGACTTCCTTCAAGCATATTATTTTCTTTTTTTATCATTTCTTTTTAAGATTTTAATGAAAATTTATAAAGAATTTGAATTTCCATTCATTCATTGTTGCACATTTTCCTCCCTGTCCCCTTGCCCCCCAGTTCACTTTTTTCTTTGGAAAAAAAGTTCTTTCATTGTTATACAGCACCCCTTTCCACCTCCTGGACCACTTTACTATGTAACTTTTATTCTGGGCTCTTGTCCTGCCAATAATACCTAATCATATATGTTCCTTTTATATAGTTCTCTCCCTCGTATGTTTCAATGCCATGTGCATTATTTATCCTCTCTTTTCTTAGTTTCCTCCAACCCTCATGTCAATCCTGTTTTATAACAGTTCTAGCCTTGTTTTCATGGCTTTGAGTGAGTGTGTGTGTGTGTGTGTGTGTGTGTGTGTGTGTGTGTGCAAGTGCATTTGCATGCATGAGTTTTAAGAAGGTAAGCCTTTCCATTTGTTAATATAAAAAATTTGGAGTGAAAACTTACATTTTTCAAAAGTATTGATCACTAAGAGGGAGAACTCCTTTGCCTTTCTCACCATCATGTTAAAACATACCTCTCTCTCCCCATGCTCAGAAGTCAATGAGTCTGACTCTGGTTCTCATTTCTTCCCTTTCCTCCAGGGTAGAGACATCACGGATTTCCTGTTACCCAGATACTCATTGTCTCTTTCTGTACTCTTTTTTCCCCACGGTTTGTTATGAATACAATTTGCTTAAGTTTGTGTCAAGAACTGTAAAGGGACTAAGCTTTTATTCTTCCTGCAGGGTAAGGTGTAAGCCTGTCACAGTTTCATGGATGTTGGCAGAAGAAACAAGCTTGCAAGACCAGAGACAAAAGCCTTTATTATCACAATAGTAATAGCTAGGGTCCCAACTACTATGAGTTACCTGAGCTGCAATAACATCTGGGCAACATAAAGATACCATGCAGTGGGCTGCTTCAAGTAAAGGAATCCTGAGCTTAGGGACCTAAATATTTTATACTGATAAATTCTGATCTTTTCTAACATTCCAGACGTAGCCATTATTTTACTACAATGGACAATAAGCAAATTTGTGCTGTGCTCTGGAGGGAAATAATACACAAACAAGCTTGAAAAGATAGTCCTGAGTCAAGGTAGACTGAATTATCCTTTTGAGATCAGAATTGACTCATAGCTGACCCTCTTGTGGGTTTTGAAATGTTGTAAATCACACTGAAGGAGAGTGCTCATCTTTTTTTCCAAGGAACAGCTGGTGGATTTGAACCACCTGCCCTTAGATTGGCAGTGCAACTCTTTAGCACTAGACCACCAGAGTCCCTTTACATGAGAGACCCTCAAGAACTGCCTTCAGTAGTACAGGTAGTTTGTTGTTGTTATGTGCCATCGAATTGCCTGCTGCTCATAGCGACCCCATGCACAACAGCCCTAAGCCCTGATCTATCCTGTGCCAATCTTATGGTCTCCAACACGCCTATCCCCATTACCCCAGTGACTGAATCAATCCATCTCATCAAGGGTCTTCCTCTCTTGTGCTGTGCCTCCACCCTTCCAAGCATGACGTCCCTCTCCAAGGACTAGTCCAGCCTTGCAACATGTCCAAAGTATATCAGAAGGGGCAGCCCAGCTTCACACTCTCCAGGACAAACTTGTTTGTTCTTCTAGCAGTCCATGGCATATGCAACAATTTTCTCCAGCAATGGAGCTCAAAGCCATCAATTCTTCAACTATCATTCCTAGTCATTGTCCAGCTTTCTAATACATAGCAAGTAATTGCAAAAATCATGGCCTGGATCAGGTGCACTTTAGTTTCCAGACTGACATCATTGCAGTACCTTGGAGAGGTCTCTGACAGCAGACTTTCCCAATGCCATTAATCTTTCAATTTCCTGGCTGCTGGTACCAAGTGTGTTGATTGTAGAGCCAAGGAAATGAAAGCTGTCAACAATCTCAATCTCTTCACCATCTATCATGATGCTGCCAATCGTCCCAATGGTGAGAATCTTTGTTTTCTTAATGGTGAGCATCAATATTTATTGAAGTCTCCCTCCTTGACCTTCTGCAGTAGGTGCTTCAGGTCATCCTCAGTTTGAGCAAGCAGAGTTGTGTCACCTGCATAATGTAGATTGTTGATGAATCTTCCACCAATCCTGATGCCACATTTCTCCTCATAGAGCACAGACTCCCGGATAATCTGTTCCACAGATAGATTAAAAAGATATGAAGATAGGACACATCCCTGGTGTATGCCCTTCCCAATTTTGAACCATGCAGTATTTCCTTGCTCTGTTCTGACGACTGCCCCCTGGTCCAAGAATAAGTTTCACATAAGCACAATCAAGTGTTCTGGGATTCCCATTCTTCTCAGAGTCAGCCACAGTTTGTTGTGATCCACAGTCAAATGCCTTTGCAGTCAATGAAATACAGATAGACATTCCTCTGGTACTCTCTGCTCTCAGCCAAGATCCATCTGACATTAGTTACAATATCCCTAGTACCACGGCCTCTTCTAAACTCAGCCTGCACTTTAGGCAGTTCTCTGTTGATGTGATGTTCCAGTCGTTTTTGGATAATCTTCAGCAAGATATTGTTTGCATATGATATCAATGATATTGTTTGATAATATCCACACTGTTGGAATGGGAACAAATATAGATCTCTTCCAGTCAGTTGGCCAAGTGGTTGTTCTCCAGATTTCTTGGCATAACTTGGTGAGCACATCCAGGGCAGAGTCTGTTTGTTGAAATATGTCAATCAGTATACCATCAATTCCTGGGGCCTTGGTTTTTGCCAATTCTTTCAGAACAGCTTGAACTTTTCACTTTCATCACCACAGGCTGTTGCCCATATGTTGTTTCATTAAATTCTTCTGTGTCTGCCAATTCCTTTTGGTACAATGACTCTGTACACTCTTTCCATCTTCTTTTAATGTTTCCTGGATCATTTACTATTCTGCCCAAAGCATCCTTTAGTATTGCAACTTGAGGCTTGAATTTGTTCTTCAGTTCCTTTTTAAAATAATGATTATCTTTAATAGTCCATTCAGGGAAATCCCAATTATTTAAAAGTTGGTTTCTGTATGCAAGGACAAGCCACCTTCAGCACACCGTGGATTTAGAAGAAGACAAAAGGAAAGACACAAGGGAAAGATGCCCTCTGGATCGACTCTACCAACTGGGAGCACAGAGACTGGACGTGAAGCAAGAGGAGGTTGGTCGTTTTCCAGAATGCTTATGATAACAATGGAAATTATAACAATGACAAAGAGAAAAATTACAGCTGTGCTTTATTTTCTACCTTGCATTTCCTAAGTTTATCTCATTTAATCCTAATCTGGGCTTTATGCAGTAAGGATTATTACTATTTTCATTGAATAAGTAAAGGCACACAAAGGGCTGGAAAAATTGGCCTTGATCACAGTAAACACAATAAAAATAAGATTTTTAAAAAATTTATTGCCTGAATGAACTAAAATACCCAAAATACAAAGCAAAACAAACAAAATTAATCTAAGGAACAAACTCTTTGTTGTGGGCTCTTCCACTGGATGTGAAAGACTGTAAATCTTCCGAAGAGGAGGCTACTTCATCTTTCTCCCACACAATAGCTAATGGGTTTGAACCAATAGCTTTCAATGAGCAGCCTGATTTGTTACGCATGGTTCCTGCAAGCCAGGACAAGTCAGCTTCAGCACCATAGTGGACTTGTGTTGTTGACTGCCTTCGTGTCAAGAACAACTCATAGTGACCCTATGAACAAAAGGCCTAAAGCCCCTCCCTCTACAACTATTGACATTTATCAAAGTTCAGTTTCCAGAGGCATGTTATTTAAGAAGTGGAGGCCACTCCTGCTTTCAAACCTGTCAGAGTATGTTATTGTTGTTATGTGCCATTGAGTCACCTGCGATGTGTAGCGACACTATATATAGCAGCTCTGAAACCTTCCCTGTCCTGAGCCAGTCTCACTAATTCTGACACATCAATCCCCATTGCCCCAGTTACTGTATCAATTCAGTGCACTTAGAGGAAGGAAGAGGAAAGACTCTGAGACTCTTTTAACTCTAAAACACAGATAAGAACTTCAAGGGGGGATAAAACAATAGAGGCAGAGCAGAAAAGATAGTGACCCAGTGGGAGGTTTATAACCCCTGTCAATGAACTGTCTTAATAAAAACTGCTGATAGTAAATCTTAATCCCCATACCTGTAGATAAGGGAGCTCTAGGGGCATAGTTCCTGGGATATTGCACTGCTAACCAAAGTGCAGTGTCTCTGGTGGTTAGAACTCAACAGCTGTTCCTCAGGAAAGAGATGAGAAGCCACCTTCTATTATGATTTGCAGAAACCTGATAGAGAGTCAGAATAGACTCCAAGTTCTGACTTTGAGGGTTTAAAACACTTATGGCTGTGATCCAGTTTGAGAATGAGTTACTTTGTTATGTTAATGAAAAGCATTAATGTAGGATGTGTGTTCTAAATCATTCTCAATGATAAGATAGATCAAGCAAACAGAGAAAGAAGCAGAGGTGGGAGAAAACAGAGGCCAAGCCACACTGTTGTTGTTGTTGTTATGTGCCATCGAGTCGTTTGCGACTCATAGCGACCCTATGTACAACAGCCCTAAACTCTGCTCTATCCTGTGCCAATCGCACTGCCTCTGACACACCCATCCCGATTACCCCAGTCACTGAATCAATCCACCTCATAGAGGGTCTAGCCCTCCTGCGCTGTCCCTCCACCTTACCAAGCATATAGGAACACAGAAACACAGATCCTCAGAGCACACAGTCAATTAAAGCAGGTGCTGGGGCCTGTACCCAGACATCTAACCTCTTAAGACACAAGAGCTCTGGTGGCCTGGGGGGTAGCTGATCAATCTCATTGAGGGTCTTCCTCTCTTTTGCTGACCCTCTACTTTTCCAAGCATGATGAACCTTTCCAAGGGATAGTCCCTCCTAAAAACATGTATGCTGAGTAAATTATCCAAGAAGCTGACTCTATAAGGATGAGTGTAGCATCAGGATTGGTGGGAGACTCATCAATAACTTGCATTATGCAGATGACACAACCTTAGTTGCTGAAAGTGAGGAGGGCTTCGGGCACTTGTTGCAGAAGATCAAGGAATGTAGTCTTCAGTATGACTTGCATCTCAATGTCAAAACAAAACAAAACCTCAAAGATTCTTACCAGTGGACTTGATAGGCAGTGTCATGGTGGAAGAAGAGGAGACTGAAACTATCAACAACTTAATCCTGCTTGAACCAGCTATTTAACACCCTTGGTCCCAGCAGTCAAGAAATAAGGAGACACATTGCACTGGGATAATCTGCAGTTAGGGACCTCTCCAAATAATTGAGGAGTAATGATGTTAGTTTGAGGACTAAGATGTGTCTGATTCAGTCCATAGTCTGTCCGATTACTTGCTATGCATCTAAGACCTGGACAATAAATAAAGATGACAGGAAAAGAATTGACGCCTTTGAGCTGTGGTTTTGGAGAAGAGCACTGAAAATCCCATGGATGGCAAGAGAATAAACAGATACGTCTTGGAGAGAGTGAAGCGTAGTGCTCTTTGGAGGTACAAATGATGAGACTTTGACTCACATACTTTGGACATATTGCTAGGAGGAGCTAGTCCTTAGAGAAGGACATGATACTGGGAAGGGTGGAGGGTCAGCGAAGGAGAGGAAGACCCTCAACCATGTGGATTGACACGGTGACTGCTGCAATGGGCTCTTGTGTGTCAGGAAGTGTGAGGATGGCAGGGTAGAAGCATAGATGGTGAAACTTAATCTAATATACTTTAGGCATGTTATTAGGACAGACTATTTCTTGGAAAAGGACATCATGCTGAGAAAGATTGAGGGTCAGAAAAAGAGAGGAAGAGATCTTAATAAAGTAAAATCTTAATTTTAGCACTGACACTACTTATTGCTCTGTTAAAGAATTTTCTCTGCCAAAAATAAAGTGAAACACTTAAAGATGGAGTTTGACATTCTGCTTTCAGATGCTGTCTCTTTTTTAGTGATTAATGATGGTTTGCTAATAATTGCTGTTATGTGCCATCGTGTTACTTGTGACTCATAGTGACCCTATGTAGAACAGCTCTGAATCCTGCTAGCTATGCCAACCTTATTGTCTCTGACGCACCTACCCCCATTACCTCAGTTACTGAGTCAAACCATCTCATCAAGGGTCTACTTCTCTTGTGCTGTCCTTCCACTCTCACAAGCATGATATCTCTATCCAAGGACTGGCCCCTCCTTGCAACATGTCCATAGCATGTCGGATGAAGCTTCAAAATCCTTGCCTCCAAAGAGCAGCTTGGTCTCACTCTCTCTAGGACTAAACTGTTGATTCTCCTAGCAGTCCGCACAATGCTCTTCTCCAGCACCACAGCTCAAAGGAACTAATTCTCCTTCTATCATTCCTAAGCATTGTCTAACTTTCAGACACATAGCAAGTAATGGCAAAGGCTATCACCTGGATCTGGTGGACCTTAGTCTCCAGACTTATTGTTCTTCGGTACTCTAGAGATGTCCCTAACAGCAGACTTTCCCAGTGCAATTTGTCCTTTGGTTTCCTGGCTGCTGGAACCAAGAGTGTTGATAATGGAGCCAAGCAAACTGAAGCTGTTAACAATATCAATTTCTTCACCATCTATCATGATGCTGCCAATCGGCCCAGTGGTGAGAAGTGTTTTCTTGATCAATAGATAATAATTTCTTGTAATTCCATCAAGTGGCTCTATATGTTTTTGCTCTCTTGTGATTGTGTTAATGTTTAACTATTGTACCTTAAAACCGAAATCAATTAACTGTACATACCTTAACGAAGGTATTGTCTTACAGACTTTGCTGAATAAAGAAAAACATTTAAATGTTGCAAGCTAACGATTTACACCATTTTAAAAATGTAATTCACTCCCCCTCCTTATTTGCCCACAAATGGTGTTATAATACTTGTTTCGTCAAAGAAAAGAGGCTAAACAAGGGTAAAAATGTTAACAGTGCAGAATTTGCCATCATTTCATTGCATTGATTCTGTTTGTGTCCTAAGATGCAAAGGAAGTCAGTGGCTCTTAACTGTTTACAAAAAGAATGTGATTGTAAAAGATGCAGTTTGGTTTGTGTTTGAATCATGACACTTCTTCCGGTATCATAATCATGACTTTTTGTCTGCTAAAAAAGTTGCTTAGAGATGGTAGTTCAGGTCTTGTCACTCACAAGCTACACAACTTCCTGTGAATCATAAAAATCTCTGAACTTTCTCAAGTTTCTAATTTATATCGTAAAGAAGGTGGCCAGGAATAATCTCTTTGAGGCGGTCAGTTCCATAACTCTAACTGAAACAATATCAGCACAGGGCACTGAAAAAAGCAAAAGCATCCCACACAAATGAGGTATTTTCCCCCCTATTTCTTCTCAGTGTCCCATACTTATACAGCCACTGGGTCATTTGTTGTTGTTATCAGGTGCCATCGAGATGAGTATAACTCATAAGCACCCTATGAACAGCACATCTGAATGCTGTCCTGTTCTGTGCCATCCTCACAATCTCTGACACACTCAAGCCCATGGGTGCATTCACTGTGTCAGTCCACCTGGTTAAAGAGCTTTCTTTCTGTCACCATCACTCCACCTTTCCAAGCATGATGTCCTTCTCCAAGGAATTGCCTCTCCTAAGAATATGCCCAAAGTATGTGAGACAAGGCTTTGGCCTCCTTGTCTCCATGGAGCACTCTGGAAGTACTTTCTCCACGAAATATCTGTTTGTTCTTTTAGCAGTCCCTGTGATATCCAGTACTCTTTTCCAACATCACAGTTTAAAGGTATCAATTTTTCTTTTGTCATCTTTATTCACTCTTCAGCTTGCAGATGCATATTGTTTCTTTGTGCTGTCGAGTCACCTGCGACTCATAGAGACCCCAAGTACAACAGCCCTGAACCCTTCTCTATCCTGTGCCAATTTGATTGTCTCTGACACACCTATCCCCATTAGCCCAGTCACTGAGTCAATCCAACTCCTCGATGGTCTTCCTCTCTTGTGCTATCCCTCCACACTCCCAAGCATGATGTCCCTCTCCAAGGACTGATCCCTGCTTGCAATATGGCCAAAGTACGTCAGACAAAGCTTCAAAATCCTTGCTTCCAGCTTGGCTTCACCTTCTCCAGGACAAATCTGTTTGTTCTCCTTGCAGTCCATGATATATTCAATACTCTTCTCCAGCACCACAGCTCAAAGGCATCAATTCTCTTTCTATCATCCCTAGTCATTGTCCAGCTTTCTGATGCATAG
>NW_006399947.1:2825994-2833452 GCF_000299155.1 Elephantulus edwardii
AAAAATTGTTCATTGTTGCACAATTACCTCCCTCCCCAGTCCTCTTTGCAATGCACCTCTTACTGTGGGCTGTTATTGTATGTACAATGTCTAACCATATATTCCTTATAAACAGTTCTTTCCTTCATCTGTTCCAGTGCAATATTCATTATTTGTCCCCGCTTTACTTAGTTTCCCCCCAACCCCAGTGTTTGATCTCCTGCAGCAAATGTTTCAAGTCCTCTTCACTTTCAGCAAGCAAGGTTGTGTCATCTGCATACCAGAAGTTATTGGTGAGTCTTCGTTCAACCCTGATGTCACAATCTTCATCATAGCTTACAGCTTCTTGAATAATTTGCTCAATGTACAGATTGAATGAAGATCTGTATGGAGAAAGGATACAATTCTGACATACACTTTTCTTAATTTTAAACCATGTAGTGTTCCCCTGCTCTGTTGGCACAACGGGTTTTTGGTCTAACTATAGCTTTTGCATGAGCACAATTAAGCGTTCTGGGATTCCCATTTTTCTCAACATTAGCTATAATTTCCACACAGTCAAATGCCTCTGAGTAGTTGACGAGGCACAGGGTCAGAGAAGCCCTGAAAAGCCTTTATGATTTGAGTCAGCTATAGTCATGGGGGTTCAGGTGGGGCTGGTCGAGCTCTGTTGGCCAAGTGAACAAGCATGGGTGCCAGGCCCCTCACTGGCCCTCAGCACCTGGCTTACCACTAGTAGGCTGCTTCTTCCTTGTGTGTCAGTCTCCTCAAGTAAAGTGAGAATGGGAGTGGAAACACCTCATTTGCACAGACTGTGAATGAAGCTCACATGTAGATACGGGCACAAGTTCAGTGTCTATTCAATTTTAGCCACTGTGATTAGTGATGACACAGTTTGGAGAAAGATATTTATTGGCTCTCAAAGCATCACGTTCTTCATAGCAAACCTTTCTTGTTGTTGTTAATTACAACTCCTGACAGCCCCTATGCAACACAGTGAAGTGCTGCCTGTCCTGAGCCTTTGATCTTCGTGATCCTTCCAGCCTCTCAGAATTGTATTTGACACTATTTTGTCCAAGATATGTCCATTTGAACATATTTCTTTAAATGTTTTAATAGGCTGATTTTCAGAAACAGAATGCCAGGCTTTTCTTACTAGTCTAATCTGTCTGAGAGTGGAAGTTCTATTAGAATCTGTCTACCATGGGCGCCCTGATGATATTTGGAATGTCAGACATGTAGCTTCCAACGTCACAGAAACACACAAGTCACTACAGTATGACAAACTGACAGGTGGTGGGATAATAACTTTACTGATTATTGAAAAAATTTTAAAAAGTTTTAATTGATATTTTAATGAAAATGTATAAAGAACTTGGGTTTCCAATCATTCATTGTCGCACATTTTCCTTCTTGCTCCCCCCGCTTCACATTTTTCTTTGGGAAAAAAAATTCTTTCATTGTTATACAGTCCTGCTCCTCTTCCCTCCTGGACCCCAGCACTTTACTATGCAGCTCTTATTCTGAACTCTTGTCATGCCAGTAATACCTAATTATATATTCATGTTACATAGTTCTCTCCCTTATCTGTTTCAATGCTGTGCAGATTATTTATTCCCTCTTTTCTTAGTTTCCTCCCAGCCCCCATGTCAGTTCTGTTTTATAACAATGACATTAGGCTGTATTTGTCCTTTTGTGACTGAGGTATTTCACTTAGCATAATGTCCTCCAGGGTCACCTATTTTGTATAATAATTTATGAATTCCTTGTTTATCAATTCAGCATAGTATCCCATTGTGTGAATATACCATAGCTTTTCTGTCCATTTGTTTGTTGATGGGCACTTAGGCTGTTTCCAACTCCTTGCTATAATGAACAAAGTAGCGATAAACATGGTTGTGCATATAATATATCTGTTTGGGTGCCAGTTATGGTTTCTTTAGGGTACATTCCCAGTAGTGGAATTGCTGGGACAAATGGTATTTACAACATTTTGAGAAAGCACCATACAGCCTTCCATAGTGGTTGCACCATTTTACATTTCCACCAGCAGTGAATAAGGGTTCCAGTTTCTCCACAACCTTGCCAGCATTTGTTGTTTGCTAACTTTACTGATTTCTTATGTGTTCTTTATCATTTACTTGCATCTGTTATCTCCTTTAACTCCACGACAGCATTAGCTGGGGGCTATTTCATGCCCATTTTACAGATACTCAAAACCTCTCATTTCCATGAGTCAGAACTGACTCAGATTTGACCCTCTATTGGATTTTCAGAGACATAAATCACAGGGGAGGAGATTGCCCATCCTTCTCCCAAGAAGCAGCATGTAAGATTACAATTATCTAACTTTGGATGGACAGTGCAGCTCCCTATCCATATGTGAGTTGTCTTGTGTGCCGTCACGATGAAACCAGCTCATAGCTGATATTCTAGTGGGTTTTCAAAGGCCATAAATCACACAACTGGAGATTGCCTACCTTTCTCCCAGCTGGTGAATTTGAACTGCCTGCCTTTGGATTGGCAGCCAAGCCTTATCATTAGGCCTACGTGATTAATCTCATAGATTAGAAGACAAAAATTGAGATAATATGTCACTTGCCTAAGGTTACACATTTGCTAAGTGGTGGAATCTGTATACAAACCCCACTTGACTTAGAAGTTCTAGCACAACCATAATCACAAGTTTGACTGGTTTTCATGGCACTCCAACTACCCAAGAGTCTGCAAGTTAGTCAGCATGTCCCTATTTTGTGTCTATTTTAGACTCTATGGTAATAAAGTTCCTGCCCAAGGAGCGTACATTCTAGTTGATGCTAGATGCCATTAAGTCAACTACAACTGACAGTGACCCTATGAACAGATCTCTTCTGTGCCATCCTCGTGAACTCTGACACATTCAAGCCCATTGTTACAGTCATGAATCCATCTTGTTGGAGGACTACCTCTCTTCCTCTCCAACTTTCCAAGCATGATGTCCTTCTTCAAGGACTGACCTTTCCTGACCATATACCCAAATAGTATATGAGACAAAGTTTCTCTACCCTTGCCTTTAAGGAGCACCCTGGCTGTGCTTCCTCTAAGACAGACGTGATTGCTGTTTTGGCAGGCCGTGGGACATATGGAACTCTTCTGCAACATCACACTTCAAAGAAAGTTGAACTTGCTACATTCGGGTAGGCTGAAGTGAATGAAATATATCCACAAATACTCATTTAAGGTCTCTTAAGAATGATGAAGATAGTAGGATTGGTGAGAGGAGCCCCCAGGTCTCTGGTGGAAAAGAACAGCTGCTTGAGGGAGTGGCCTCTGGGCTGAGGCCTGCAGGAGGAGAAAAGGCAGCCCTGCCAGTGGTGGGGGGCATTCCAAGCCTGGTGACTAGCAAGGGCAAGGAGGGGGGATGCGTTTGGCAGCTTCAAGGGACAGGAGGCCAGCATGAACCACAACTCCAAGCAGCAGGACAGAAGGCAAGGAGTCCTAGAGAGCTGAAGATGTTCATTTGGCTTCTTCTCAGAAACACTAAGCCTGAAGGGATGAACACCCCTGGCCTTTAGAGAGGAGTGGCCTTGGGCAGATTGCCCCTGCCTTCTGAGGCTCCAGATGCTCTCAGGGGAGTGGGTCAGCGTCAGATAACTGGGCCGAAGGCCAGGAGCACTGCGCCCTGGGAGTGCCCATCTGGCTCTGCTTACTTCATTTCTTCCCCTCCCCGCTGTCTGCACCCTGGGTCTGTGCCAGCTGCAGGGCGCAAAGCACAGCAAGGACAACTTGCTTCTCACTGCCCAGAGCCAGCGTGGTGTTGCCGAGGTCCCCTCCATCTGTCCGCTCCAGAAAGCCAGTCACCTTGGGAGAAAGCCTTCTGGCAGCAACACTAACAACTCAAATATTCAGACTGGGGAACGCTGTGTCCCTGAGCCAGCGACAATGAAGCTCTCCTGTCATAGCTTTCCAAGTGTTCTCGATGCTTGCCACTAATGTGGTTAAACCTGGATCCTCAAGAAACTCGCCTGGGGAGCTGAAAGTATTCCTGGTGCTAAGACTGGAGACTGGCTCCTGAGATGAACTGCATCAGGATCTCTGGAGGGAGGGGTCCAGGCATCAGAAGTCTTAAAAGAGCCCTAGGTGATCCCAACGCACAACTAAAGTGGGAGACCAACACTGTGGCCTCCTGCAGCCTCTGCAGTCAGTAGAGACTGGGAGTTGAACTCTGGCTCTGCAAATTTCTCCCAGATGTGATCTTACACCACTTTCTGACCTCTTCAGAGTCCTGGTGGCCTGGTGGTAAGGAGTTGCTTTGCTAATCCAAAGGCATGCACTTTGTTTTTTGTGTTTTTTTTTTAATTTTGATCATCAGAGCAATGTATCTTTAATGTTTGTTTACATCAATAAACACTTTTTTTAACCTGAAAACAAACAAAAAATCCGTTCTCTCAGGCTTCTACTGTGTTGCAAACTACTTGTAGCTATAAAGGGACCAGCCAGCCTGCAGCTTGAGATCCTGTGTTTAGTCTGTAGAATGCGCTGCTAACCTGAGGTCACGCCTCTCTAGTGGTTTGGATTTACCAGCTGCTCCTTTGGAGGAAGATCTCTTCCCCGGGATCCACAGCCTCAGAAGCTCCCTGGAGGGTGAGCTTCTTACTCAAGGGCATTGAGAATGAGGGTTCGAGTCAGGACCCGGCACTCCCTGACCACGAGGTGGCGCCTCTGTGCAGGACCTCCTGGGTTCACTGGGCTCACTGGGCAGCTTCTGCCCCTCTGCCAGCTGTTCCATGAGAAAGGTGGGCAGTGTCCTCCTGAAAAGCCACCGGAGGGTGGGCCGTGAATTTGGTCCAGTTCGACAACGAGTTGTTTGTTGTCTGAGCCTCTGCTTCCTCATCTGTGAAACCCACACCATTGTTAGACATCTGTGGAGTCTTTCGGTGGTGCAAACGGAGGAGCTTTTAGCTAATAAGTGAAAGGTTGGCAGTTTTGATCCATCCAGAGATGCCTGAGAAGAAAGGGCTATTTCCCAAAGGTCACGGCCTCTGAAAAAAACCCCTAGGGCACATCCTACTGCTAAGCCCACTAGATCTCCACGAGTCTGAACCAACTGGACAGCGACTCGCTTGGTTAGGGTTTGTAATTTCTCTGTCTCACATGGTTGTTCTTAAAGTCAAATGCACTAATTTGTGAAAAGCACATGGCATAGTGTCTCCTTCCTAGGGCCTATAAACGTTTGCTTTTATTGTCATTACTTACACAAGGTCAAGCACACCATAAGAAGGGCATTTCTATTAGTACCCTCTTTCTTTAGATTAAGCGGAATGTTTTCCTTACGGCTACTGGAGGGATCTTAAAATCTAACTCTTCATACAGCCACCTCCTTAAAGAAAGCCATTCTCTGGTTTTTCCATTGTTCTCGAGGTTGAGCAGAAATTGTTTGACCTAAGGGGCCTTTAAGGTCTGGACACTGCCCCCTTCATCTTCTCATCCTGCACACTTCCTCCCATGATCTGGGGGAGGGGAACTGCTTTGTTTACCTCTGCTTGTTTTGCTTTCTCACAGCCCCTTGTTTACCGCTGCTGGGGTGCTTTCTACCCACATCCCCTGGCTAATTCCCACTTACTTACCCTCTAGCTCTCAGATCCTTCCTTGCTCTGCTGAGTACGGCAAGCCTCACCTTGGGGATTCTCAGGGCACCATGTCAAAGCCACTGGCTGTATTTCTTTGTGTGGCCACTGGGCTAAAGTCTGTCACATGCACTAGAGTCTAAACTCGAAGAGAGAGACTATGGCTGTGTTTGGCTCCTCCCAGTACCTCCAGTGCTTTGCACAAAAATTGTTGTTGTTAAGTGCCCTTGAGTGACCTTATGAACGAAAGACCTGAACACTTTTATAACTTTCATCGTTTCTCCAAGTTCACAGAGTTTCCAGAGGCATGCTTTTTCGGAGGTGATGTTTTAATCGGGGAACTCCACCCAACACTGTCCAAGATGGGTAACCGTTATCGCATTTGACACATCAGTGTCACAGTGTTCAGCATCACAGCAACCATGAATTACCTCTGTACAGCAATGCACAGCCCAGTGCTATACCCCCTAGAAGAAGGTTTGACAAAAAAAACAAAAAACAACCAATTAAAACCAGGCCGGAGGACCGCAGATTAAAATCGCCCACCTTTGGCTTGGTAACATCACTTTCTGTCCACCAGGCCCACAGAGCTCTCTCTATGTGCACAAAGGTAGGGTTCAGTAAATGGATAAACAAGTAAAAACTGGCCTCTTGATAAAGTCCACCAGTAAGTCATGCTCTGTCCTCTGGAGCTCTCCTGTTTCCCAAGCCCGGGTCAGCTTTTAAGGATCTACAGGGGCTTTCAGGATCCTCTTTCTTCCCTCCTCAATGCTGGACAGCCGCTGTTCTTGTCCATTTCTGCCCTCCCCATTCTTCTCTGGACATGATAATTATGTAAGACTTGATAGGGGCCTCCACTGTGAAGGGTGGAGTTTTTAAAAAGTGATTTGTTCAGAGCCATGTTTGGCCCCTTTCTGAGAAAGTCTTCCTGATCTCTGTCTCTGGAAAAGAGAATGGGGAGTAGCTGGAGTTTCACTGGGGTTTTCAGGAGTGAGCCAGCAGCCGCATTCCTGTCTCCTGCTCTCAGACGAGAGGGTCTGCAGTTACCTCCAAGCTGCAGCATTCCATATGCTTGTCTCTCCCCACCCCCACCAGGTACAAGGACGGCTGTTGTGAAAAAGGCACCTAGAAAGAGGGAGATGATGGAAAAGGGGAGCCTGACTGTTCCACTTTGCCCCTCAGTCTGGTCCAGGGACTGGCAAACACTGGCTGTGCCTTAGCTGAATGACTTGTCCCAGAACCAGCTCCCCAGGCCTCACCATGGAACCTCAGCGGTGGCCAGGGAGGTGTGGCCTCCCACCTGGTAGAGTCTGAACATTTGGGTACAGGTTGTGGTGCTGGACAGAATGCTGACTGCTACACTGGCGTTGGGAGCTCTCCCTGGAGATACATACACAGGTGGTTGGCAGGGCCCACTAGAGTTAAAAGTAAGATCTCAGGCCTGGTTCTAAGCTGAGGCATTCAATTTGTCAACTAGATGATGATGTTGTTGTTGTTGTTATTGTCAAGTCACCCATGACTCATAGTGACACTATTTGCAGCTCTGAAGCCTGCCCTGTCCTGAGCCAGTCTCACTGACTCTGACACATCCACCCCCAGAGCCCCGGTTATTGTATCGATCCATCTCATCCGGGGTCTCCCTCTCCTGCGCTGTCCCTCCAACCTTCCAAGCATGATGTCCTTTTCCAAGGACCGATCCCTCCTGGACACGTCCCCCAAAGTATGTGCATTGCCCTAATCATTTCAGGATTTGGATTTTTCTTTCTGTAAAGTGGGGATAGAGCAACAGTGTCTCTCTGGAGACTAAGGTGCACCTGATACAGGCCATGGTCTTCACAATCACCTGTTATGCATCAGAGAGTTGGACAATGAC
>NW_006399947.1:2836122-2842701 GCF_000299155.1 Elephantulus edwardii
TTCAGTATGGATTGAGGCTCAATGTCAAGAAGACAAAGATTCTCACCACTGGACCAATTGGCAGCATCAGGATGGATGGTGAAGAGATTGAGATTGTACATAGCTTTAGTTTGCTTGGCTCCACAATCAACAGTCTTGGCACCAGCAGCCAGGAAATTAAAAGACGTATTGCCATGGGAAAGTCTGCTGTTAGGGACCTCTCTAAAGTACTCAAGAGCAAAGGTGTGTCTCTGGAGACAAAGATGTGTCTGGTACAGGCCATGGTCTTTGCAATCACCTGTTATGCATCAGAGAGCTGGACAATGACCAAGGAGGATAGAAGGAGAATTGATGCTTTTGAGCTTTGGTGTTGGAGAAGAGTGCTGAAGGTGCCATGGACTGCTAAGAGAACAAACAGATTCAACCTAGAGAGGGTTAAACCGGGCTGCTCCTTGGAGGCAAGGATTCTGAAGCTTCGTCTGACATACTTTGTTCATGTTGTAAGGAGAGACCGGTTCTTAGAGAGGGACATCATGCTTGGGAGGGTGGAGGGACAGGCGCAGCAGGGGAAGGCCCTCTGGGAGATGGATTGACTCGGTGACTGGGGCAATTGGGATGAGTGTGTCGGAGGCAGTGAGATTGGCACAGGAGGACAGAGAAGACTTTAGAGCTGTTGTACATAGAGTTGCTATGAGTCGCAGGCGACTCGATGGCACATAACAACAACAACAACAGTGACAGTATTTGTTAAGCCTTCAGCACTCAAATGTTCACACTCAGAAACAAATAAAATACTAGCCTGATGTTTCAGAACATGCTGACCATAATCATCAAGCTGTTTGGTTTTTGTTTTAAGGCAAAGTAAAGATAGCTGTATTAGAAAGTCACAGCCCAAAGGAATGGACCTCCCTCCTTGAAAAGAAATATGGAGGAGAGGCCTTATCGAGCTATTTAATGATTCACGCTCTTTTCCAGCTGTGTTTTGGAGACAGAAACACAAAGGTTTAGTGCCAAAATAAACTCTGAGATTATCTGCCCAGACACTTCATTTTACAGATAAAGAAGAATCTGAGACCTCCAGAAGCTAAACGACTTGGTCAGAGCCACACAAGAGATATGAGCACAGAGCAGGTGATGGATTTGTTTCTAGGACAACCACTCTCACACGCTAAGCCAGGCTGTTCCTGCAAGCCCACTTTAACTGGAAACGTTAGGAAGAGGTGAGGCTTTGGTGTTCTTATCCATTCTCTTTTCACAGTCTTGGTCATGGTCCCATAATACCAAAGATCAGATCTGTCTCTCGCTTTTCTTCCCTTTGGCTCTGAAACCAAAAAAAAAAAAAAAATCGCTCAGAAGCAAGGCTTATCACTAAGCTCAGGACAGGATTGTGATGGACGATCTCCCTCTAGTGGAAGGAGTGAAGATGACAGGCAGAGGCGAACAGGATTTCTCAGGACGGCGACTTGGCTGGCCCTGAGTCGGCACTGCTGATGGATACATGGCATCTGACCTGTCCTTACATCACTCCACCCTATTGGATCCTGGCATTACTTAAAATATTGGTGTTTTTCCCATCACCTTTTTTTTGCATTGGATTTTTATTTTTAAAAATAGAGCATTTAAATATTATTTCTATTGGCTAAGGAACTCTAGTGATGTAGGGCATAATGTTAGGGCTACTAACCAAAAGGTCAGCAGTTCAGTTCCGCCAATTGTTCCATAGTTCTTCTGTAAAGATTTACAATGCAGTGAAGAATTACTATGAGTTGGGACTGGACACCAGTGGGTTGTGTCTGGGTTTTTGTTTGTTTAATCAGGGTCTTTTTGTTTGTGTGTATGTGTGTGGGGAGGTTTGTTCATCTTGGGGTTTTGTTTGTTTATTAGGGTCTTTTTGTTTGTGCGTATGTGTGTGGGGAGGTTTGTTTTTCTTTTCATCCCCTTACATTTTGTGAGCGCTCCATGCTCCTATAGTTACAGTCCGGATCCAGAAGTCAGCTGGATGATGTTTCAGTTAGAGAGTTCACCCCGTATTTCAGGTGTGCCACCTGAAGCCCTGGTAAGGGGTCGGGCTGGCTGGGAGGGCTGAGCCTGGAGCACTCTGTGCTGTAATGTTAGAGCAGCAGGTGGTGCAGCTTCCCAGGAAGAGCGCAGGTGCCTTTCACAGTGGGTCTCAGGTGAGAAAAGACCCTGGGTCTGAGGGGAATTCTATTTCACAAAATGGTATTAATCTATGCCTACAGTTCTGAAGACCTAGAGACAGGCCCAGGTTGTGATGCTCACAGCAAGGAGCCCGAGTTAGGAGGAGAGACTGGTGGCCAAATGCCTCACCTCGTTGGATCACCTGGCTGCCTCATCCCAGTCATCTTCTGTTAAGGATCTTCATGTGTCTTCAAAGAGGCAGCCATTCCCCACAGGGATGAGAAAATAACCCCTAGCCTTTCCACCTACAAGAGACCCTTTAAAGACATCATGCACTTCTGTCTCATCTGCCATAGACCAAGCTTTCCCTTATCACCGTGCCTAGCAACTCCAGACCACATCCATGGAAGACAAGATGCCAGGCCTGGCTCTGTGAGGTCTCCTCAAAGTGCTGACCGGGCCCCTGCTGCCCCCACAGCCTGCCTTCAGGCTTGGTAGGGGACCAAGTGATCATGGGCTTAATGCAAGGCCAGAAATTGCAATCACAGAGCTTCAGGTCCTACTCCTCTTGATCAAGCTGGATTTATCACCAAGGTGATAAAAGGCTAAGCCAATTGCTTATATCTCTAGAGAAGGAAGCATCTTAAAGTGCTTCTAAAAATAATAACAAAGAAAAAGGAAAGGGGAAAATGTTCAAAAAGATGCTTCTTGAGCTCACTAGCAGGCCTTCTTATTGGATGCCAAGCAGGGCCCCAACTCATACACTGATTCCCCTGGGCTATAAGCCCCTCCCTGGACTAAGCTGGGCTTTTTACCCTAATCTTATACCTTCTGTGGCCCAGTAAGAGTGGAGTTACTTTACATAAATCTTGTTTCTTCGCTTATGGTGGGACTCACTCCTTTCAGGATCACCACATGCAGCAACCCCTACCCCCTAAGGGCACTGACAGTCCCACCTTTCCAGCTGGAGGTGGAACAGAGCACTTGCCATGGAGCTGGGCTCCATCAGGGCCCCTCCAGCAGTGGAGGCAGCGCTCACAGCACCGAGTTCAGTGGCTTCCATGTCCCTCAGGCCCTCCAGGTATCACCTGGAAAGATTCAGGTATGTGAGACCCCGGCAGTTCTTCTCAGGTATGCATGACCATGTCCTGCTGTACCTCACTAATTGAAAAGTGATTTGAGCTGAAAATGGCTTAATTTTGATATTTTGAGTCAAACCAGTTTAGGGGTTTCCTTATACTCATACTTTCATTTATGTGATCTCATAGCCAGATATGCTGTCTTGAGTGGGTGTCATGAAACTTTTGTGAAATCCCATGAATTTATGATTTAAGCAGGCATTACCAATTCTTCCAGCTCCTATCTTATCTCTTTCTTCCCCTTTTTCATTCTTCCCAGGCCCTTTAACTTTCAGTCAAACATGATAAATTCTTCAAACATGCTAAGCTCCTGTCTGTCTCAGTGCCTTTGCCCGTGTAATTTGCTTTGCCAGGAAGAGCCCCTGTCCTCCAGACCTCGGATTGCCCCATCTCCCGCTCATGTTAAGCTGACATTGACCGGAGGGCTGGAAGTTGTCTGCAGCTTGATCTGCATGCATGATGGGTATGTGAAAACATACTAACCTGTCCACTTAGGATGTGTAGGCTTTACTGTATATATGTAAATAGACCTAAGGGGGGGGAACCAAACTGAAATTGCTCAGTCTCTTCCCTACCCCCTGCCATTCCTATTACTCTCAACCATCTTGGCATCCCTCACAGTTTGTAATGTTATTTGTTTCTCCCACTGGAATGTAAGCAACATGATAGCAGTGAATGGATAGATGGATGAAGGAATGAAAAAGCTTGAGTTTAATGATGGCAGGATAAAGAGGCAGAGGAAGCTAGGAGCTTCTGACTCCCGACCCTCAGTAGCTTGTTTGGGGTCTTACTCTGTAGCCACAAGTCCAGAAGCTTGCTCCTCTCCCCAGAGGTACCCACCACCAGCCCCATCTACACCTCATTGGGGTCTTCTTGGTCAGCATAGATGAGGAAGCCTGTGAAGAGGCTGTCGGTCCAGTAAGGGTCATAGAAGAGCCCGTTCTGCTCTGAGTAGAAGATCTGCAGCCAGACTTCATCCCCCTCCTTGAGAGCTAGGATGGTGGAGCCTGAGGCCACGTCGTGGTTGCCCGTGTTGGCGTCGAAGGTCCGGATGCGGTACTGGCCGTTGTGCACCAGGCCGATGGCCAGGTGCTTGTTGGCCAGGGTGATGTCATAGGTGAAGTAGTAGATCCCCGGCACGCCACACACAAACTTGCCACTGGATGCATTGTAGTGGCTGCCCTCGTTCATCAGGATCTTGTCAAACTTGATGGGCAGCCGCTCCCGTGGGTAGCTCTTGGTCACTGCCACCGAGAAGGCCGACTTGGCACGGCCACTGCCACAGCTGCACGGGCCTGGGAGACCTGGCTCCCCCTTCTTGCCCTTGGGCCCCTTCTTGCCTGGTGTGCCATGCTTTCCTGGGGCACCATTGACCCCCTTGGGGCCGCGAGGGCCGGCCCGCCCAATGGCCCCGGCTTTGCCCTTTGGTCCTGGCTTTCCCCGGTTACCTGTCCGGCCAGGTGCACCTGGAAGACAGAGCAGCTGGTGTTATGGAGGCACTCTCAGAGGCCTGGGTAGAGGCTGCACACCGTTGCTTTCCATTCTTGGAGCAGGAGCCCTTGGATAATGGAAAGAACAGGAAGGTTTTGGAGTGACATAGATATGGGTTCAAATCCTGATGATGTAGCCTACGGCACCTACCCCAGTCTTATCTAGAATGTGGGAATGATAATACTTGCAGAATTGGTGGGAACAGTAGTACCTTCCATAACCATATGGACAAAAACATTAATTTAAGACAAATGAAGGTCTTTTCCTTTTCCTGCCTTCTAAGGAAGAGGCTGGCTTATCCGCCAGACCCATCCTTCACTGGGCTGTGCTGGCGATGCACTGAGAAGAGAACTGGAAGGAGCTTCTTGACTTTAAATCATTGATCTTAGTGAAATGTCTGCTCAGTGCACAAGATCCCTGCCCAAGGACTTTATTACAGCATTGTGTATAATGACAAAAGCTACGGAAATATTCACTCAAAGGGAAAGGACTAAAAATATCATGGCCCAAACCAACAAACTCATTGACATCAAGTTGCAACAGACTCATAGCTGCACATCCAGTGGGTGTCTGAGGCTGCAGATCATACAGGAGAGGACTGTCCATCTTGCTCCCGTGCAGCGGACAGTGGATTAGAACCACCAGAGAAGTTTGGCTCCTGAGTTAGCAGCATAACCGCCTGTGCACTAGAGGCTGCCTACACAGTGGACATCTATGCAGCAGGTTAAAAAAAAATTTACAGGTACTACGTGAAAATTTCTCTAAAATATACTGTTTATAAGACAAGGCAGATAGGGCTATTTATGATAAAAAATAAATCGCAAAACTCCTTATTCCATTTCTATGGCCACTTAAATGCATAGAAAAGTGCCTTCCTCATCTATAGTAAACATTCACTAAATGCTAGTTAGCACATCCTGCAGAACATTTCCCCCTCAGCAAAGTTTACCATAGGACGCCTCTTGGTTTTAAACACCCATTGTTATGGAATGAATTGTGTGCCCCCCAAAAAGCCTGTTGAAGTCCTAACCCCTGGTACCTGTAAGGCCTTGATTGGAAATAGAATCTCTGAAGATCTTAAATAACATAACATGAGGTTATACTGGAGCAGAGTTGGTCCTAACCCAGGAAGAGAGGTGTCCTTTTAAAGGAGAAGAAACACACAAAGGAAAACAAGTCCTGTCAAGACAGAGGAGACCAGAGGATGATTTACAGGCCAAGGATTGATGGCTGTCACTGCTGCCTAGAAGACAGGCAGGAAGGAAGATCTTTTCCTCAGGAGGAATCCACGCAGCCATGCTTTGATTCTAAACCCTACCCTCCAGAACTGCGAGGCAGGACATTTCTGTTCTCATGAGCCACCTCATTTGTGGTGCTCTGTTACCCCAACGCTAGAAAATGAATAATCCATAGTTTATACAATTTGCATTTCTTTCCATGAAACATTCTGGGCTAGTAATTAAACAGGAAAAATTTCTATCTACATCCTCCCACCTTAATGCATTTTAAACACAAGATGTATTGCAGGGTGGAGGGAAGATATTAGTTACATTTATAAACGTAGCTGGTAAATGGTAGAATCTAGAGTAGATGTTCTGAGAAAGGTGCTCAATGCCACGATGCCACCCAGGGGTGACTGCCTCTTGAAGACTGCTAAAACCAAAGAGCATCCCAGCACTGCTGTGCTTGGGGCCCCTGTGTGCTGACAACCACATGGGTACAGTGATCAGGAACTGGTGTTTCAGGTAGCTTAGGTCCTAAAAAGGAGCATTTTGGGGTTTAAGATGAGCATGCTGATGTTGTTGTGTGCCGCTGAGTTGTTTGCAACTCA
>NW_006399947.1:2842801-2843694 GCF_000299155.1 Elephantulus edwardii
TTAGGGCTGTTGTACATAGGGTCGCTATGAGTTGCAAGTGATTCGATGGCACATAACAAAACAAAAAGCAACAAAAGTAAAAAACAAAACAATACCAAAAAAAAGAAAAGAAACAACAAAAGTGGGGATGGTAATAACAATGTAATTTGCTTACAGAGCTATTAAAAAGCTGATAAAAGGCGATACATGTAAAGTTTAGCATATAATCAATGCTCAATATTTGTTGTTGTGGTTGTATGCCATCAGTTTGTAGCAATCTCATGTGGCAAGGTAGAATGGCCCTAACAGGATTTCCTAAGCAACAATATTACTTTAAAGAATATGGTGCACTTGACCTACACCAAGATATTTTCAATTGCTTCTTATGTGTGTGCGTGTGTGTGTGTGTGTGTATGTGTGTGTCAAAACTGGACTATTAATATAGAAGACTGAAGAATTAATGTCTTTGAATTGTGGTGTTCAAGAAGAATATTGATTATATCACGAACTATCAAAAGGGCAAAGAATTATCTTAGAAGTATAGCCAGAATGTTTCTTAGAACCAAGCATGGTGGGAATTTGTTATGGAAAGGGCATCATATCAGGAGTGGGCCATCCCAGAGGAAGATATCATGTTTGGGATAATACAGAATCATCACAAAAGAGGCCGGTCCTCAAGTGGGCTGACATAGTGATTGCAACAATGGACCTAACAAAGTGCAGCAGAGATTGTGAGGATGGCACAGGATCAGGCAAGAGTCCAGCCTGTTGTACACAAGGTCATTATGAGTTGGAGTTGATGGGACAACACTGAACAATGACAGCCATTATGGGAGGAAATCATGAAATGTTTCTTCTGTGAAGGAGCTGGTGAGTTCAAACCACTAATCTTTTAGTTAGCTGCCAACTTCTTA
>NW_006399947.1:2843794-2844894 GCF_000299155.1 Elephantulus edwardii
TCTTTTTTTTAAAATTTTTTTATTATTTTATTATTTTTGTGTGAGTGTACCATCAAATCAGATCTGACTGGTACAGGAGGAGATTGTCCCTCCTTTCCCGGCAGAGCATCTGGTGGATTCAAACCGTGCGCCTCTGGGATTGTAGTTGCAGCTCCTTGCCACTAGGCCACCAGAGCTCCCCAGGAAACGTATTTCTAATTAGCACTTATTTTCATCTAACCCCTAATTTTCAGGAACAGAATGCTTGCATTAAGTGTCTGGTAATGCCTGGATTGCTATACACAACTGTAAATCCATAGAAAACACCAGGAAGGAGATGTTACACATTTAACAAATTAATAGACATCACCTCTGGAGAACAAGCAGGCAGTGGAAATGAGTGAATGATTTTGCTTTATTTGCTTTGTTTGAGTATATTATAATAAAGATGTCTTTTTATATTACTTATATAATTAAGAGGGGGCTCTAGTGGCCTAGCGCTAAGAAGCTGCACCGCAATCCCAAAGGCACATGTGAGTCCATAGAAGAAGGATGAACAACTTCCTCTCATGCAATTTACTGCATCTGAAAAACTGCTGGAGGGTCAGCTATGGGTTGGTTCTGACTTGACAGCACACAGTAGCAACAACAGTATAACTAACAGCCCTGGTGGTGTAATGTGTAGAGAGCTGCGCTGGTAATTCAAAGGTCGTGCCTCTCTGGTGGTTCAAATCCACCACAGGCTTCATGGGAGAAAGATGGGCAGCTCTGCTTTGCGATCTAGAGCCTGAGAAACCAGCAAAGGGTTCAGCTACAAGTCAGTCTGACCCAACAGCAATGAGTTTAAACACATAATTAAGTAAAAAGAATGGGGGTTGGGTGTGTGGGGGGGAAATACAACCAAGAAAGATTACCAAGTGGCTCCTTGGGAAAGAATGAATCTAGACAAAAGGTAAGAAAACAGGGCGAGAGAAGAGCACACATACTAGAGACAGCATCTTGGATTGAAGCTTTTAAGAACAGGAGTCAAATAGATTTTAAAAGGTAACAAAAAGTGCTACTTTGTTTTGTGTTTTGTTTACCTTTTGGAGATAATTAAAGCAAAGCTGGTCGTTAAAATT
>NW_006399947.1:2845397-2850231 GCF_000299155.1 Elephantulus edwardii
TACTGTGGGGTGATATGGATATTATGATACACATCATGCTTGGAAGGGTGTAAGGACAGCACAGGAGAGGCAGACCCTGGATGAGATGGATTAACACAGTGAGTGTGGTAATGGGAGTCAGTGACAAAGACAGTGAGCTGGCTCAGGATAGGGCAGAGTTCGGAGCTATTGCACATAGGATCACTATGAGTCGCAGGCAAGTCAATGGCACATAACAACAAAAAGACTGGTGCCAGAGTGACCAAGCTTATGTGTAATCTAGTCCTAGACATGATGGAATTTTATTTTCATGGTTGAAGTGACTGGTCCACTGAGGCACACATGACCTGCTCCCCCTCCAACCCGTCCCACTCCAAAGTGAAAACAACAAATCCAATGCTGTCAAGTAGATTCCAACTCATCCTGGCAACCCTACACAGAGTACACCTACTTCTCAATCATAGGCTATCTTGTTATCTGACATTTCACATTTAAGACAATAGGAAAAATGAACGAACCGAATCTTTTGCTCATCAATAATGTAAATCTGACAGCAATAAACACTACTCTGGGAAACAACAATTATGGTGGCTGTGACGGCTAAGATTGCGAATCAATGTGGCCAGGCCATGATTCTCACCAGTTTGGAAGTAATATAACAATGTAATCTGGAAGTTGTAATATTGTACTCCCCTTCTCTTTTGTGATCTGATGTAGTCATTCTTCATTTTTGCATAACAGTGATTTTAGCTTAATGACTTTTTTTTGTTGTTAAATGTTGTGTGTAATGCAACATTTCTCTTTTTTCATTATCATTATTTTTTATTTATTTTTTGGGGGGTATGTGTGTGTGTACTGTCAAATTGGATCTGAGATTGTCCCTCCTTCTCCAGCAGAGCATCTGGTGGATTCAAACCACTCACCCCTGGGATTGCAGTGTAGCTTCTTGCCACTAGGCCACCAGAGATTGCCTGACCTTGTCTTTAGAACCTAACCATGCTGATAAATGAGGAGTGGGTGTAGAACTGCTTCTTCGGGTTTTCTTGGCTGTAATCTTCACAAAGGAGATCACAAGCCTTTCTTTGACAGTGTTACTATGTGAGTTCAAACTGCCAACCTTTAGATTAGTAGTAGAGTGCACTGGTCCACTACTGGTCTACATGTGATCAGTCCAAGAACAATCAATCATCCTGAGAAATGGAATGTGGATAGAGCTGTGAGGATACAGGCTTAGCCATTTCCCATGCCCAATCACTCTGAGAACAAAACAAACACACCAAGCTGAGCTTTGACAGTGCAGAGCTCTACCAGTGATATTTGAGCTCTTCGACCCAGTCATTCCTTCAGCGTGGTCCTTGAAATTTCCAGTTGCATGCACCAATAACTTCTACCTGGAGATATAAACTGGGTTTCTGTCACTGCAACCAAGAGAATTCTGAATACTTCAAAGTCACCCAGCAAAATGATGGTACAAATGGGGCAAGAAATCAGAATTTGATATCCACTGTCCCTAGTGGTAAGAGTTCCGGTGGTGTGACAGTTAAAGTGTTCAGCTGCTAACAAAAAAGTCAGTGGTTCGCTCTATGGAGGAAAGGTAGACAGTCTGCTCTCATAAAGACTTTCAGCCTTGTTCTACTAGGTCACTCCAAGTTGGAACTGACTTAATGGCAATGAGTTTGATTTGTTGGGTCTCTTTCAGTAGAAATTATTGCTCTGTTTATAAAAAGACATCAATTTGGCTTATAATTAAATAGAATAAACAATATTTTAATAACTTCCTAAACCCCCCATGTGCCAGATGGCATCAAGCCCAGATGGGCACAGGAGGGCCAGACGCTAGGCCTCTTACCTTCCTCTCCACTGTCCCCGCGATCCCCATCCTGGCCGTCCTGGCCATCTTTCCCAGGAAAGCCCATTCTGCCCACCATCCCTGAGGGCCCTGGGGCTCCTGGGGGCCCAGGTGGACCTTGAGGGCCAGGCAGGCTGCAGACAAGTTGAGGGGAGCCTTTCTGAAGGTCCTTGCGGGCAAAGGCGCCGAGCAGTGGGTCGGCAGCACAGGGGAGGGCACAGGCCAGGAGCACCCAGGAGATCATGGTGGCCACCTGTGGGAGGTAAGAGAGCTGTGAGCAGGGGAGTCCAGGCACTGACCGGGGCTGGCAGTCAGTCAGAGGGGACCCATGAGAGGAGGAGGCAGCCAGGATGGAATAGATGATAACTCTGTCTCTTGTTCTTGCCTGTGAATAACTGGACTGAGTGGCATTATATTTTGTGGACATGCTTGCGTAAGTTAAGTCACATTCTATGTTTGATAAGTACCTAGAATATATTTTTGAGGGGCTTGTTCTGGAGTGGCGAAACAGAGGTAGCACCTACACTCCAGTGACTGCTGACTGGGGATGAAGGAAAGGGCCCATAGTTTTACTCAAATTAAATGCTACAAGAACAGAAGTACTTCAAATTACAGGGATTAATCTGCATTGGGTTGCTTCTCTCAGGGAGTTCAGAGCGGGGAATGCAGGCTCGGAGTTGAGCAGTTTGACCATGTCATACATTTAGCAAAGGGCAAGACTGGGGTTGGAGTCAGATAATACAGACTGTGCCTCCCTGGCTCAAGCTGTAAGCTGTACTGCACCCTGAGGCCGAAGCTGCCATAGGATGCTTACACCAGAGACAGGAGACACAGCTCACAAGAGAGCTCTGAGAGTACAGAAAGTGAAGTTCGGAAACCAGCAATTCACCCAAGATACCTCAAATTGGTATAACCACTTTAAGGAATGAGGATGAATTAATTAAATTGAGGATAACTTTTGTTATGTGACCCTAACTCTCTTTCTCTTTCTCTCGGACTCAGTTCCTAGCCACAACGTTGAGAGGATGGATTAAATAAAAAACAAAGCCAAGCACTGAGTCAATTCCAACTCATGGTGATTCCGTGTGTCAGAGTAGAGCCGAGCTCCTTAGGGTTTCCAATGGGTTACACAAATAAGTCACCAGGGCTTGCTTCCAAGGTGCCTCTGAGTGGATTCAAACTGTCAATCTTCTAGTTAGTAGGAAATCACTTGACTGATTGTACCACCCAGGGGCTCCCTGACTAGATCTGTGGTTCTCACACTTGAATATGCATCAGACCTACCTGGAGGTCATCATAGATCCAAAATGCTGCGTCCTCTCCCTAGGGTTTCAGATTCAGGTCAGGACTAAGGACACAATTCACAATTATAACACATTTTTAGGAAGTGAGACTGATGTTAGCCCACGGATCTTTTTAAAAGCACTAACCAGATTCTAAGGTTCTTTTGATTTGTTCTCTTTGCAGACATCACTATTCCCACCAGCCTTTGGTGACCTATCAAGCAAGAACCTTCTTGCACTGGGGCTCCCTGGCAGCTGTGGTGCTGGGACCAGGGCAGGAACATTGCTCAGATCTTAACTCTCAGAGATCGTGTTTCCCATCTGAACTCTCAACTTGCCTTCCCTTCAAACCCTGCCTTGTGCACAGGTCATAGGGGATCATTAAGACCTCTGGGCTGCCTCTGGCTCCTGCAAGCCCTCTTCCTAGCCCCTCCAGGTCCTGAACTCTGGAAACAGAGGAAAGGGACAACATACTCGGTCTCTCCTTCCAAGGAGAAGAGGAAGAACACAGCACGGTATTGCTCAGGGACTCAGGGCTACTCCAGTTCCGGGTCTGATGCTCATCAGCTCTGTGACCTTGGTTGGATATATCACTTTCTTTCCCTGAACCACAGGGGGTTTTTTTGCATAAATACCAAAGAGGTGCTGCTGACCAGGTAAAGATGTTTTGGTTTGGGCCAGATACTGCTCTAAATAACATTACACTCTATAGAAGAAGCCACAGTGTTTAAGTACCCAGCTGCTAGCTAACGAGTTGGAAATTGAAACCTACCAAAGTTTTCATGGGTGACAGACCTAAAACAAAGACCACAGTCTAAAAAATTTATTAACTTTCTGTCCAATAAAGTTACGATGAGTTAAAATTTACTCTACAACATACATTTCAATTCCCTCTATCCTATTTAAGCCAAGAAAAATGTCTTAGCCTTGTGACAGTTACTATTTTAATGTCCTAATCTGACTGTGGCAATGAAGTGAGGTGTGTTAGAGACCGAGGTTGGTCAGGATAGGGCAAGGTTCTGAGCCACTGTTCATAGGGTCCCTATGAGTGGTAGTTGACTTGACAGCACATAACAACATCATACTCCTTTTATTAGGAGTCCTAGTGCTTGCTGCAGAAGGTCAAGGACTGCAGCCTTCAATATGGATTGAAGCTCAACATCAAGAAAACAGATTCTCACCACTGGGCCAATTGGAAGCATCAGTATGGATGGTGAAAAGACTGAGATTGTTCACAGCTTTAGTTTGCTTGGCTACACAATCAACACTCTTGGTACCAGCAGCCAGGAAATTAAAAGACTAATTGCACTGAGAAAGTCTACTGTCACAGACCTCTCCAAAGTACTGAAGAGCAACAATGTCAGCGTGGAAATGGAGGTGCACCTGATCCAGGCCATGGTCTTTACAATTACTTGCTATGCATCAGAAAGCTAGACAATGACTAGGGATGATAGAAGGAGAATTGATGCCTTTGAGCTGTGGTGCTCAAGAAGAGTACTGAATATACCACGGACTGATAGGAGAACAAACAGGTTCATCCTAGAGAGAGTGAGACCAGGCTGCTTCTTAGAGGCAAGGATTTTGAAGCTTTGTCAGACGTACTTTGAACATATTGCAAGGAGGATCAGTCCTTGGAGAGGGAGGTCATGCTTGGGAGGGTGGAGGGACAGCACAAGAGAGGAAGACCCTTGATGAGATGGACTGATTCAGTGAGTAGGGTAAT
>NW_006399947.1:2851264-2865484 GCF_000299155.1 Elephantulus edwardii
AAATATTCTTTCATATATAATTTTTTCACTTCCCATTTCATGCACCTGTTCTTGAAGAATCTTGGGAAGGCTCCCACAAAGCTCTCAGAAAACCTCCAGACATACTTATAGAGTCAGAGATCCTGAAGCAGAGCTTGTCCTTGGGTACAAGGAAGGCCTTGTGGTACCTTTTAAAGAAAAAGACTGAAGAGAGGTAGACGTTAGCTTTGGAGAAGCTGCAAAGAAATACTTAACAGGTAATTAAGCAGCAGGTGCATTTGAGTCTATTCTGAGGCAGCAACCCTTGTGTATGCTCTAGAAGGCTCCAGAAGGTTTTCAAGGCTTCAATCTTTTAGAAGTAATCACAGGCAGTTCAAACCCATCAGCTGCTCCTTGGAGGAAAGATGTGAGAGTTACAGCTTCTGAAAACTTACTGTAGGGTCAGCTATGAGTTGCTTCTGCCTTGATGATTATGAGTTATTGATCCTCATTAGTTAAGTGACATCAGTACTGCTTTACAAGATTTTTGTTTGTTTGTTTCTTCTCATTAACTAGTTCATTTTAAGTGATGTTGTGGTAAATGGGTAGCAGAAGGAATCATCTTTAAACAATTCTTCCTATGCTTTTCATGGTATGCTTTTGTAGATTTTTTTTATGGTCTGTGATTAGGATTTTTTTTTAACATTTGATAAGAATCTTCAGATTCTTCTTCTAAGATAACCATGGATTGAATGAAATTTGTGTTTCTCCCTTTAATCTTTTGGCAGGCTATTAATTGACATTATTTCCTTAATATTTTTCCCCAAAAGTGAATAGAATCACATGCCCTGCTTTCAAGATTTTCTTCAAAAACAAAAACAAAACAAAAAACTTTGAATCTTTAAATCTTCTTTCAAACAATACAATCACAAAAATATGGAACGCTTCACAAATTTGCATGTCATCCTTGTGCAGGGGCCATGCTAATCTTCTCTGTATCGTTCCAATTTTAGTATACACGCTGCCAAAGCGAGCATGAGATTTTAATCTTTACAAAAGCAGATTGTAGTCCCACAGAGTGACGTGTGGTCATGAACTGCAGACCTTCCAGTTAGCAGCTGAGCTTTTAACCATGCACCACCAGGGAGCCTTAGATACTCCTGAGACCTGTGCATCTCCATTTCCTTCCCACGTTCACTTGATGAGCATCTCCAAGAACCAGATGGGTTAACTTGGGAGCTGCTTCAGCACACCTGGACCTCAGAACCCAAATTCCAAGTTCTCCCAGGTTGGGGGATTGGTTTGGAAAGCTGCAATGTGCAAAGATTCTGGACAAAAGAGAGGAGGAGGAAGGAAGAGTGTGGGAACAAGGCTACAGGCTTAAGAGAATCCCGAGAATAGCTGGTTGACAGGAACAGGCGGAAGGGAGAGAGAGAGAGGCCATCTGTTTCCATTTACCTCTCGCCTCTGTCTTCTGACCTCCACACCCAGCCACATGGGCCCCAAAAAGGGAGGAGGATTTGCTATCTAGCCCATGTCTGGCTTGTAGCAGCTTCTTTGGACAGAAAGAACCCCTCTCAGTGACAGCTTGCCATGGGCAGACTGCAGGGCCTGGGGTAGAAGAGGAAAGCTCTGGATAGCCTGTGAGGAAGGATTTTTTCTGAGCTGTAGCCTGGAGGTTTCCAAAGCCCCAGAGGAGCCCTGGCAGCTGGAGCCAGAAACTATTTTGGAAATGAAGACAAGGATATTGAATCTGGATTCCAAACCTAGAGGGAGAGTCTCTTTGCCTTCAGGGTACATCCAACAAAAACCAAGGTCCTCGATCCCTGCCTGGGCCCCACCTTGCAGCCAATTGTTTTCTCTTCAGGGGAGAGACAAGGTAGATTAGGAGATGCTTAAGAGGTGAGCCTACACCCCACAGAATTCAGACAAGTTGTTTCTTCCAGGCCCTTTCAAATATGTTTAGAGACAAATCTGCGAGAGCCCCAAGAAACCATCTCATCCAACCTCCTCTGCCATAGATGGGAAAACTGAGGCAAAGAACTCTATTAAACATCCACAGTGTTCCAGGCACCATGTGGAGCTCCTTAGCAAAATTATTTTAAGTTTATAATAAACCCTATAAAGAAGGTATCATTGTCTTCCCATTTTTTCAGACAAAAAAAATCCAAAATAAAAAAATAACCCAGAGGTTCCAAGATGACAGATGACTTACATAATCAATGAGCAATGGAAACAATATTTAGATTACATCCAAAGGTCTCTGAAACCTATGCTTAATAAATTATGCTATGTCTCCACTCCTGTTGGGTTTTTATTTCTTCTTGTCTCATGGAAGAGGAAAATGAATTTCAGAAAGATTAAGTAATTTGTCCATGTTTACATAACTATTAGTGGCAGAAGTTATATTTGAACTTTGGTTTGGCTGACCCTAGTGTCCAAATGCTTTCCATTAGGTCAGCATTTCTTAGATTTTCCCTTGTAAATATCCCAAATTACAGAAGAGATCTTGAAGCACATGCCAAAGGAGCACATAGCACTGGAGAAATTTCTTTGACATCTTATATTTGTTTTTCAATTTGTATACACACAAACATACATGTGACTTTGAAAATAAAAAAAGCAATGAAATGTCTCCTTCAAGATACTTGAGGTAAATCAATGTTGTCATTTGAGGGGCCCACATCACCCCCAGTTTAGTCAAGACCCTCGTGAGAGTGGAGTAGTCCGGACTCCTAGGCTCTGATGACCACCACAGCCCGTTTAAAGAGCTAACAGAGGCCCTTCCAAGGGGCTCAACCAAATGATTAGAGCACTCAAAGCTGTCTCCCACCTCCATCAGTTCATTTCTCACTTGGACTGTGCAACAGCCTCCTTCTTCCCTGCTTCACTTTCCCCCCATCCCCATCCCACACAGTGCTCCCCATAAAGCAGTCAGAGGAAACCTCTGAAAACAGACATCAGTCACATTATTTTCCAAGACTCCAGTGACTGGATGCAAACAGATGTCTTTCATTCTTTCCCCATGCCCCCCCCAAGAAACACCTACACAAACCCAGCTGTTGATGCGTTGGCTCTGACTCGGCAAACATGGCATCTGACATACACGACAACCCCATGGATGTTACAGTAGAATTGTGCTCCACAGAGCTTTTAAAGGAAGTGAAACACCAGGCCTTTTTTACCTCTGACCAGCCTCTGGGTGGACTTAAACCTCCAACCTTAGCAGTCCAAAGCATGCATAGTTTGCACCATCCAGGGACTCCTAAGCCAAACCGAACTCGAGTCAGTTTGGACTCCACCGGTTTTCTGAGACCAGAACTCTTTATGGGGGGAGACTGTTCGTCTTTCTCCTGCAGAGCAGTTGGTGGATTCTCACTGCTGACTCTCCCAATTAACAGTCCAGCAATAAATTTGGTTAGCAGGTAATATGCCACCAGGGATCCCTCCAAGGCCCTAAACTATCTAGCCCAGAGGCTACCAAACTCTTCAGGGCCCAACCACCTGGGCTCCTACAAGTCAAGATCCTCTCCACCTTGAAATGCCAGCCATTCCTTCTCTGTAATCATGGCTCTTTAAGTCACTGCGTTAAACCTTAAACCTCACTTCCTCTGAGGCGTTACCTGAAATCCCTTCTCAGGCAGCTCTCATTTTTTTGCCCTATCTCCTTGTTTCTTTTCCAAGCCTTAGTGTGCCTTTCAGGTGTTCACTCATTTGTAGGCTTACCTGTTCACTGTCACTCCTTTTAAAATAGAAGCCCTCTGAGGAGAAAGACTCCAGATGACTGCCTATTACACCCCTAGGGTTTCCACGTCCTTGCACTCAAAAACTCTCAAACTCATTGAGTCAGAATTGACTCATAGCTGACCCTAACGTGGGTTTTCAGATTGTAAATCACACAGGGGGAGAATGCTTATCTTTCTGCCTCAGAGCAGCTGGTGGATTTGAACTGCACATAATAGGTGTTAAAAAAATATATTTGCTTAATTGATGAATGTTTCAAATCCAGCCTTTCTCTGCAAGAAGAGTTCACTGTAAAAATAAGCCAGTGGTCTGAATTCAAGAAGGCACAGAGACATCTGGATCTAAACGTCTCCCCCTGCTTCCCTAGCATTTCTAACTCAAGCCAGAACTAATGCCTCCTTCCTTTTTAGTCTTCTTAAGAATTGGGGCTGGATCTTTCTGTTCTGGGAACTTGTAGAATACCTTGCATGTAGTAGATGTTAAAAAAATACAGTCAGCTGGTCAGAAAAAAAAGTAAGCACTAGTTCACTCTATTCCTCCACCCTTCCTATACATATATATTTTAATTAACTATTTTTGTTTCTTAGTTGTTCTTGGGAGTGGAAAAAACAGGTCTGAGCAGAATAGAAAAGGCTTCATTATTGTCTTCCTGCTGGAGAAAAAAATGTGAGTTGGTGAGACCTTTAAATAGAATCATGAGGTGCTAAACTTGGATGAAGTTCTTAAGTCTGGTTTTAATTTGTTCAGTCCCCGGACCTCTCATCTCTCAGCGAAGCAACTAATGAATTATACATACACGTGTTCCATGAAAATCCTAGAAGCTGCAGTGACTCAGCCTGAAATTTAGTGTCAGGGGAAGACTCTCCTTCCTCCTTTCTGCCCTTGGCCTCCAGGACACTGCTATGGTTTATCCTAAGGACACTCCACCCAGATTGTGCTGTGGAGTGGTGAGCATCTTGCTAACTCTGGACATGGTCTGTCAACAGAAATTCCAGGAACACTTGGCTGGGCCTTGAGGAAGGCTACCAAGCCTAGGCCCTGGAACAATACTTTGGAGAGTGCTGTTGTTATGAGCTGGCAGCAGGTCAACTCCTGACTCATGGTGACCCCCGTGCACAATAGGGTGAAACACTGCCTCATCCTGAGCCATCCCGAGCTTGGTTATGGATTGGACCAGCGTGACCCATAAGGTTTTCATTGGCTGAGTTTTGGAAGCAGACTGCCAAGCCTTTTCTCCTAGTCTGTCTTAATTAGAAAGCTCTGCTGAAACCCATTTGGCATCAACATGGATAGGTGGAAGTTATGCTTGAGAGAATCTGACTGAGTTTCCTATGTGCTAGGTGAGAATTTTGCTAACAGTGCCCCACTGCCGACCTCCTCCTCTGGAGATTGTTAATGCTGGATGCTGTCCTGTAGGTTCCAACTCACAGGGACCCTGTGAACAACAGAACAAATAACTGCTTGGTCCCACAGTACCCTCTCCTAATTGCTCTGTTTGACTCCATTTACCATGGATTGAATTATGCACCCCAAAATACATGTACATCAGACTTGATGTGGAAGTTATGTAATAATCCCCCATGGTCTGATAAATGACGTTGTTGTTGTTGTTATGCAACCCTACGTGTAACAGTCTTGAAACCTGTTCTGTCCTGTGCCAACTTTGCTGTCTCCAACACACCTACCCTCATTACCCCAGTCACTGTATCAATCCATCTCATTGATGGTCTCTGTCCCTCTCTCGCTCTGTCCCTCCATCCTTCCAAGCATGATGCCCCTCTCCAAGGACCGGTTGGTCCCTCCTCGCAACATGCCCAAAGTATGTCAGATGAAGCTTCAGAATCCTTGACTCCAAGGAGCAGCGTGGCTTCACCCCCTCAAGGACAAACCTGTTTGTTCTCCTCACAGTCCATGGTATATTCAACACTCTTCTCCAGCACCACAGCTCAAAGGCATCAATTCTCTTTCTATAATCCCTAGTCGTTGATAAATGAAGTAGATGTAAGAGAATTAATGGTGGAATACAACACTGCCTAGTTCCATCAGAGACTTAATTGGAATGAAGGGTCCCTGCATGAAGAAACTCTCCGACATCAGGCGAGAAGACATGGGGGTCTTCAGGGAATGACAGGCATACAGATACTGAAGGACACAAAGACATTCCTTCACAACCGACAGATAGAGACATTCCTTCACAACCAAGAGAAGGGGAGAAGGTCTTCCTCTAAAGCTCATATCCTGAACTACGGCACACACCAACAACAATCTCCTCTCCAGGGACTAGGCACTCCTGATAACTGTGCCAAATAAATGAGACAAAGCCTTACAAACTTACTTCTGAGCCTCCAAGACATTACTTTCAAGACAGATTTGTTCCTTCTTCTGCTAGTGCATTTTATGTTAAATACTCTTCACCAACACCATAATTCAAAGGCATCAGCTCTTCTCTGGTTTTCTTCATTCACTTTTCCACACAAATGAGGTAACTGCAAATATCATGGCTTGGATCAGGGCACCTGCATCCTCAAAGTGACATCTTTGTTTTTAATACTTGAAAGAAGGCTTTTGGTCCAATGTAATACATCATTTGACGTTTTAACTGCTGTTCAATTTAAATAATATAAATTATTTCCAAATAAACCTGACCTATTCATTTTCAAGTTATGTCACTGTGACAGGTAGGAGTGACACCAGTAGAAGATAAGAAATGTAAATGACTGAGTTACCCATAACTTTTAACCACTGAGTTAACCATTACTCCTACCTGTCACAGTGGCATATTGTTGTTGTTGTTAAGTGCCGTCGAGTCACAGGCGACTCATAGCGACCCTATGAAGGAAAGTCCTCAACGCTTGGGTGCCTTTCATCCTCTCTCCAGGTTCATAGAGTTTCCGGAGGCAAGTTATTATGGAAGTGGATGCCACTCCTCCTTCCAACTTTCTTTTAATCGGGGAGCTCCACCCCACTCTCTGTCTGCATTGGGTAACCAGCCATTAGCGCATTTGACACATCATTGTCATGGTGTTCGGCCTCACAGCAACCACAAGTGACCGCAGGACGGCAACTTGTCCACCAGGGCTAGACAATCTAGAGGAATGTCTGAACAAAACAATGAAAGACAGGCCCGAGGGCCACAGATTAAAAGTCACCCACCTTCGGCTTGGTAGCATCACCTTCTCACAGTGGCATAACTTTGATAAATGTTGGTAGTTACAGAAAGGTTTCAGGCCTTTTGTTCATAGGGTTGCTATGAGTCGTGTTTGATTCGAAGGCAATCAACAACAATATCATCCAGCAGAAGCAATAGTATACCTAACTGATGGCATTTGCCTGAGGAACAAAGTGAAAATGCATTTAAAATTCCTAATAACATCATAAATGCTCTCCAGTTGTAAAGAACTCTTCTTCAATCCTTTGTACCTCAACCCTGTAGTCTTAGGTCTAACTCCTCATAGAGGCTTGCCCAAATAGCCAACCCCTCTTTACTTATTCTCTCAGCCTACCTGTCTGTTCCTTTCGAAGCACAGTTAGTGAATAGATAGTTCTTTCTTAACTGCCTCTTGTCTCTGGAATAGAAGTGACTGAAAGGAAGGCCCCAGCTGTCCTGCTTTCTGTTGGATCCCTTGATGCCTCAGTAATGCCTGGGGCACAGAGGTGTTCAACATACAGCTGCTGAAAGCCTTCAGTGAAAATGCTCATTCTTACAATTAATATCAGCGAGAGCAAGACGACGCCACTATGTGTACAATAACAAAGCCATGCTTAGCCATGGAGAGAAACTCGGTGGAATGACTGATTTTGGATTCTGAAAGTGGATGTCAGCCCTGATTCTGTAATTTACCAATCACATGATTATGAAGTCATTTAACCTTATCTGAATTTGTTTCCTCACCTGTAAAATGGAGATAATAGCATACCCCCTGTCTGCCTTATGCGGATCTTCTGAGAAACAAGATGATGGACATGAAAACAAAACATGATCTAGAAATCAGAGCCGTGTTCAACATTGTAATTGCCACCAAGTGCCATTTAACTAAGGGGAAACAGCCCAGACTTCCCCATTGGAGACCCTCCCCCCTGAGATTCAGGTGGAGCTTCCTCTCTCACGGGAGCAGGGGGCTGGGACAGTGGGGCTGAGGAGCCTGACTCTCAGCTCGGCAATTCTCCACATTAGGAGTTAAACAATGGTGTTTAGAGCCGGGTGGTGCTTGCTCACTGGGAAGCTTGCTGAAAATTCACTTTGAAGGGAGTGAGAATTCTATAATGAAAACCACCCTCCACCCTCCTAGAATTCCAGGAAGTAATTTGGAAGCAGCCCTGTCCAGCTGCTCTGGAAAGCTGAGAGCTGGAGGAGAAAGGAGCTGACATGGTGCTCGGGAAACGCTCCCCTTGCCTGAGATCTCCTATAAAGCATCTGAAAATTCTCTAGCACCTTGAGTTTTAGTAGAATGAAAAGTTATGAGACTCTATTGCCAGAGGCCCCGAAAAATACACAATCTACTGCTTCTCTTTCTTTTCAGCCTGATATTTCTGGCCCAGCCTAGAAAATGAGGTCCAAGGACAAACTATTACCCCATAAGTTCTCAGAAGCCAAGATTTCATGAGAGTTTGTCTCAGTAGCCATTTTCGAAAGCACACAGGAAGTAGCCTCGTGGCTACTACTTTAACACAAACAGATCCTATCTTCTGATACATACATGCCAAGCCCTTAGAAACCAACAAACGTAGCAAGAGTAATGCAATGGACAGTGGAGCTGGCCACTCAAGGCCCGATGCTGCTTTACTTCTGAGCCTGAGATGCCTTCCTGCAGAGCAGGACAAGAGCAGGCCCAGTGGGTGCCTGCTGCCAAAACAATCAAACCTGCAGACAGCTGTTTTCTCAAGTGGAGAATAAGAATAACAGGGAGAGAGCAGACTGCAGCTGATGTGTGAGACGTGAGAGAGCAGAGAAGGGGACCTGAAGATGTATCCCTGCGTTGTGCCTCTCCAATGGTTGCTGGAATGTGACTGATTAGAGAACTAGGAGAGTGAGCTGGAGCAGTGCCAAACAATAGGACTATGTGAACCACATCTCTAATTTTTAGCCGTCTAGTTGCTGCATTAAAAAGTGCCATTGTTGTTATGTGCTGTCAAGTTGCTTGTGACTCATAGTGACCCTACGTATAATAGCCCTAAACCCTGCTCTATCCTGTGCCAATCTTATTATCTTTGACACACCTACCACCATTATCCCACTTACTGAATCTATCCATCTCATCGAGGGTCTTCCTCTCTTGTGCTGTCCCTACACTCTCCCAAGCATGACATCCCTCTCCAAGGACACCCTCCTTGCAACATATCCAAGGTCTATCAGACGACGCTTCAGAATCCTTGCCTCCAAGAAGCAGCCTGGTTTCACCTTCTCTAGGATGAACCTGTTTGTTCTCTTAGCAGTCCATGGTATACTCTATCTTCTTCAGCAACACAGCTCAAAGGCATCAATTCTTCTATCATCCCTAGTCATTGCCCTGGGGAGAATCTTTGTTTTCTTGATATTGAGCTTCATACCATATTTGAGGCTACAGTCCTTGACCTTCCGCAGCAAGCGCTTCAGGTCCTCCTCAGTTTCAACAAGCAGGGTTGTGTAATTTGCATAACGAAGGTTGTTGGTGTGTTTTCTTCCAATACTAATTCCATGTTCCTCCTCATGGAGCCCAGCCTCCCGGATAATCTGTTCAGCATATAGTTTGAAAAGGTATGGAGATAGGACACATCCCTGGTGTACATCCTTCCCAATTTGAAACCATGCAGTGTTTCCTTGCTCTATTCTGACGACTGCCTCTTGGTCCAAGTATAGGTTTCACATAAGCACCATCAACCGTTCTGGGATTCCCATTCCTCTCAGAGTGAACCACAGTTTATTGTGATCCACATAGTCAAACGCCTTTGCATAGTGAATGCAACACAGATAGACATTCCTCTGGTACTGCAACAGTAGTTGCTGTTAAATAGTACAGCTTAACCAAATTGCAGTGGTTCCATAGCACACCAAGTTAGACAGCCCAGTCCTAAGGTTAACTGGTTTGAGTTTATAGGCCAGAATAGTTCTAGAACCTTTACAAGTTACTTATCCTCTCTCCCTCAGCTACTTCCTCTGATAAAGATAATGAGGAGGGGCAATTTCCTCTTGTTTGATTAACTGACTCTGAAAACCAGCCAGAGGGTCAACTATAGGTTGGTTAGGACTTGACATTACACAAAAACAAAACAACCTATTTAGAGGAGGTTGGTTTTTTTTTAAAACTAGAATAAAAGAATATCATTTTATGTGTAATTATCAGACAGCATTCTGGTACATCTTGAAAATACAAAAGCGTTATTATCTTTGGTGTCTATGAATTGGTCCTGACTCACAGTGACACTATGGACAACAGAAGGAAGCCCTGCCTGGTCCTGCACCATCCTCCCCAGGAATGCTGTGCTCCAGTCCATTTCTGTGCCGATCTAGCGTGTGAAGGGCTTTCTTCTTCTTCAGTAGCTCTAGACTTTATCAAGCATGAAGCTCTTCTGCGACGAATGGTCCCTCCTGTGAACATGGCCAAGATGAAGTCTCACCAAGTTCCCAGAACTGTCCTGTCTGCACTTCTTCCAACATAGATTTGTTTGTTCTTTTGCCACTTCATGGTATATTCAAGACTCCTCACCAGCATTATAAAGATATCAATTCTTTTTCACCCTCCTTACTCACTGTCTAACTCTCACATTCATGAAGCTATTGGAAACACAATGGCTTGGATCAGGAGCAGCTTAGTCTTTAAGGTAGTAGCATCCTTACAATTTATTACTTCAAAGAGGTCCTGGGTGTCAGATTTCCTAGTGCAAGAGTGATCTGATTTCTCGACTGCTGCTACCATGGATGTTGACTGAGTACTAGAAAAAGGAAAACCATGACAACCTCTTTTCTCCTTTTAGTATGATGTTGCTTGTTGGTACAGTTGGGAGCTTTTTTTTCTTTCTTGTCAGTTCCCAAAGCATTTTATTGCGCAGACCAACACAAGGGAGAAGGGCTTGTGCCTAGAAGGTGGTGCTGGGGCTGCCAGATGAGGTAGTGAGAACTTGATCTTGGAGTCACAGAACTGCTTGACTTCAGGCCAGTGCCACTTGCTGGCTGAGATCTCCTCCATCTGCATGTTCTGGATGGAGTGCACACGGGTACCATGCCAAACGTCCTTGTCATGGTAGCACTGGTGAGAGTGCCTGTGGTGGTCAGGTCCCGGAAGTGCCAATACATGCTGTGGGTTGCACTGTGGGAGTCTGACGGAGCCATATGACAGTTTTTCATGTACTAGGAGAACTTCTCAAACATTACCCTCAGTACACAATCGCCTCTGAAGATTTCATTTTCTTCAGCTGTGACACAAAGTACTACAAGTAGAACTTAGTGACATTATAGTAGGGGGCAAAGATATACATGCAGTAAAGTGGTGATGTTGACACTTGCAGAAAGGAAGGAAGGACCAAAAATAAGACGCCGGAAGAGACTCTAAACTTGCACAAGAATGTATTGGTGCTGGTGTTGTTATGTGCCATAGAATCCAACCTTCTTATGCTATCCTGAGCCAGTCTCACACCTATCCCCATTAACCTAGTCACTCAGTCAATCCATCTCTTCCTGGGTCTTCCTCTTCTGTACTGCCTCTCCACCCTTCCAGGCATGAGGTCCTTCTCTAAGGATCAGTCCCTCCTGGCCATGCTTCAAATATAGATGGTAAAAATGGGAGGCAGGGGAGTGATGTAGAAGTATTTAAAAAGTTGTTTTTGTGTACCACTGAGTTGGAAGTGATCCACAGTTGACCCTTCTGTGGGTTTTCAGAAGCAGTAAATTGCATGGGAGGAAACTGCCCATCTTTCTCCTGCAGAGCAGCTTGTGGATTTGAACCGCATACTTTTGGTTTGGCAGTGCTTTATTTATGTATTCCTTCCTGCCCTTCTAAAGGAAGCCCTAGCACTGCAGTGATTAAGGAATACATCTGCTCACCCAAAGGTTGGCAGTTTGAACCCACCGGATATTCTGAGAGAGAAAGAGGAAGCTATCTGCTCAGTAAGATAGGGAGCTCTGGTGGCTTAGCCAGGAGTTGCACTGCCAAACCAAAAGGCTAGTGGTTTGAATCCACCCGCTGTTCCATGAGAGAAAGGTAACCAACTCCTCCTGCGTGATTTATTGCCTCTGAAAACCCTGTGGAGGCTCAGTTTTGAGTTGATAGTACAAAATCAACAATATATATAAAACAACAACCAGTCAGAGTCAATTAGATAACAATGAATTTAAGTGGGTTTTTCTTTCTTTACTTCTGAAAACCAAATAAATAATGAGTGTTGAAAGCAAAACATGACACACATTTTGAATCCTTTTAAAAAGCATAATTGTTACCAACTGCCCTTGAACTTAGGAAAAACAGCCCAGACCAAGCACCAGGAGCCACTGTGCATTTCAAGTATCCATGCTCTGAATTCACCATTTTTACACAAGCTCGTTCTAGCTGTGTTTTTATCAACTGCTACCAAACGAAAGCCCTGGCTTCAATGACAATAACAAACTAAAATGAAATGGAGTTTTACCTATAAATGGCTGAGGGAAGCCTGATCTTGGCTCCCACCCTGAAGAATTCCTCTTCTGCAAGGAGCATGTGGCAGGGACTGCCTTGGTCTGTACCTCTTGAGTCATGTGGTATATCTGTACTCCACCAACAAAAGACAAATGAATTAATGGGCTAGTGTTTAGCTTATTAAGCTGATAGGTTTTAATGGAGGCCAAGTGCTCGTGGCACATGGATATCCAACAAATCGAGCCACACCACTAGTTGCCCTCAGGCCAGATAGAGAAACTGAGAGGAAAGATATCTTAGTTATCTAAGGGTGCTGTAACAGAGATACCATGAATAGATGACTTTAACAAATGCAGCTTTATTCCCTTATATTTTAGGAGACTAGATGTCCAAATTCAGGGTGCCTGCTCCAGGGGAAGCCCTTTTTCTGTCTGTTGTGGAAGAAAGTCCTGGATTCCTTCAACATGTCTGTTCCTGGCTCTCATTCATGTGCCAATGACCTTAACCAGAATCAGTAAGCTTTGCTTCCCAGGGGCTTGGGTCCACAAAGACATTATTTCCTCCTGGTGATAATTTCTTGGTGGTATTGTAAGGGTCCTCTCCTTCGTGGCCCACTTTCTTCCTCTTATTTAAAGAGACAGAAGGTATTAAAGGCCAAACCCTATGGGAACCCCTTTTACATTCAGTAAAGGTAGTGACAGGAGTAAAGGTGTTGCATTCCACCTTTAGTACTCCTACAACTATTTGGTTTATTAGATCTTGAGGATAGATACTACATACATAGCTTCTACATTTTATCACTATCTACATGCATTTTGGAGAGACACGATTCTATGACAGATGTGGCCCCTGCTCTTTGAGAGCATAAGAAGAACTATTTCTATCAAGGGTACACTGTGGCACACTCATGAGTTCCTCCTGTCTCTTTATGACAGTTTTCCCAAAGAAACATCCAGGACAACAAAGAAGGCTCTGGATAAAGGGATGGGGAAGATGCTTTGGAATGATCTAAAAGTTAGTACATTTGAAGATTCAGGAGCTGAAGGGGAGGAACAATGTCTGCACTTTGAAGGGCTGGGAGGGGAAAGGTTAAATTTTCCTTAATTTCCCTGGATCAATCCAAGTGCATGCTGGTCTCTATGAAGTCATTTCTTCTCGCAAAAAGTTAGTCATGAAAATTTGACAAAGTACAGTTCTAATCACATATGGTCACTCTGAGTCGAAACAGACTCTCCATTTTTCCAGTTTTGTTGCTTTATTTTAAACAAGTTTGTAAAATTCCAATCTAGTCCACTGACGATCAGCTCTTTTTTAAGATTGCAATTGTAAGGACCTCTGACTATGGAGATTTTAAAAGAGCCATGCTTGTCACTAAAGAAATTATCTAAATAAAGAAGGGATGAACCAGTCAGTCAATGACATTATCCAATTCACAGACGACTGTTGCTGTTCTTATCCTTTTTAAAAATTTGAAATTGTTGTCAATGCAAAACTTTGAAGGTACTTTTTTTATGATTTGGAGATGTTTTAATGAAAATTTCTAGCTTTTCTTGAAAACATTGGAAAGTTGGCTGTTTGTACAGGGCTTTGACTGACTGCTCCTTGAGTGCCCACGTGCTGCAGTGGCCTCAGTCGTCACTGCTCCCAAACATCTTGCATCCCCTTCATTCATTTATATGCTCTGCCCAAATCCTTCCCACAGGTCTTCGAGGTGGATTCTATCATTCCCATTCAGAAGATGAGAAAACAGAGGTTAGACAAGTAAAAGTTTTCCAGGTCAAAATGAAGTGGAACTCAGGCCTGCTGAGTGGCCCCTCTTCACAGTCACTGGATTGTATCTATCTCTATCTCTATCCATATAATTGATATCTACCTATATCTATACATACATATGACCAAGAGTCAGTAGTCAGAACAGAGCAGGGCAACACTG
>NW_006399947.1:2866564-2887429 GCF_000299155.1 Elephantulus edwardii
GAGCTTGGAAGCAAGAGTGACATCCACTTCCACAATAGCTTGCCTCTGGAAATCCTATGAACCTGGAGAAAGGACGAAAGTTATATAGGAGGTGTCCAGGACTTTGTTCATAGGGTCTCTATGGACTGCCTGCGACTTGACGGCACTTAACAACACTACCATCAACAACAGCATAGAGACTGAGAGAGCGAGAAGTTGGCCTAGTGGACAGAAAGTCATGCTCCCAAGTCAAAGGTGGGTGACTCTACACCGCAGCCCTCGGGCCTGCCTTTAATTGTTTTTGGTGAAACATTCTTCTAGGTCGTGGAACCCTGATATGTCCACTTGCTGTACAGAGGTAATTCATGGTTGCTGTGAAGCCTAATACTGTTACCCATGGTGGACAGTGTTTGGTGAAGCTCCCCGATTAAAACAAGCTTGGAAGCAGGAGTGGCATCCACTTCCGTAATAGTTTACCTCTGGAAACCCTATGAACCTGGACAAAGGATGAAAGTTATACAGGAAGTGTCCAGGACTTAGTTCATAGGATCGCCATGAGTCTCTTGCAACTCGACAGCACTTAACAACAATAACAACAGAACATATATTAGAATATAGTGAGTATTATACAAGTATGTCATTTCTTGAAGTACACAAATCCAGGAGGATGATTATTTGCTTTGAAAATGGATTTGGCATTGAATTGCTTTCTCAAGTCAGTCTAGAATAGAACTTGATTACAGAAATGTGATTTATATGAGTTCATCTCCTGGAGGAAAAGCAAAATCTACAGGCCTTTAATTCAGAGGAAGGAGTAGAAGCAGCTGCAAGTGTGAAGAATAACTCTTGTTACCTTATGGTGAACATTCTCAGCTAGGAAGCATCAGAGATTTGGACCAGAGGAAAGAAGGATCAGTTATCTACAGACAATCAGCAAGGCCGTGACAGAGGAGTAGCATCTAGGAGGGGAGTATGGTCAAGAAGGAAGGCATTTGTAGGGAGAGAAATAACAAAGGACACCTGGGTAAACATGAAAAGAAACTGAGTACCTCAAAGACGAACTCAGATTTGTAAAAGCAATCAACATTCATCCATATAATGGCAAGCTAAGATGCGATTGTAATTGTTGTTGTTATTAGGTGCCATTGAGTTGAGTATGACTCATAGTGACCCTTTGAACAAAAGATCTGGACCCTGTTCTATATCCTATGCCATCCTCACACTTCCTGACACACAAGAGAACATTGTGACAGTCATCAACCAATCTACCTGGTCTAGGGCCGTCCTTTCATTCGCCAACCCTCTACCCATCCCAGCATCATGTCCTTCTCCAAGGAATAGCCCCACCTAGCCCAAAGTATGTGAGGCAAAGCTTCATCATTCTTGCTTGCCTCCAAAGAGCACTTCTGCTACACCATCTCCAACACATATTTGTTCTCTTGGCTGCCCATGAGATATTCAGTGCACTTCTCCAACATCACAACTCAAAGGCATCAATTCTTCTGTCGTCCTTATTCATTGTCCAGCTCTCAGATGATCAGAAAGACGATGGTCTGAATCAGATTCACTTTAATCCTCAAACTGTTATCATTACTCCTCAATAATTTGGAGAGGTCCCTAACTGCAGACTTTCCCAGTGCAATGCATCTCCTTATTTCCTGACTGTTGGTACCAGGGGTGTTAATTGTGGATCCAAAGAAGATGAAGGTGTTGATAGTTTCAGTCTCCTCTCCATCTATCATGATGTTGTCCAGTGGTAAGAATCTTTGTTTTCTTGACATTGAGCTTCAATCTGTATTAAAGGTTGCATTCCTTGATTTTCTGAAACTAGTGCTTCAAGTACTCCTCACTTTCAGCAAGCAAGGTTATGTCATCTGCACAGCACAAGTTATTGATGAGTCTCCCTTCGACCCTGAAGCCACATTCCTCTTCATATAGGCTAGCTTCTCAAATCATTTGCTCAGCATATTGATTAAATAGGTATGGAGAGAGAATACAACCCTGACACACTCCCACTCCCTTCTTAATTTTAAACTATGCAATGTTCCCCTGCTCTGTTCACACAAGAGCTTCTTTGTCCAAATATAGGTTCCACATGAGCACAATGATTCCCACTCTTCTCAATCTCAACCACAACTTGTTATTGTCCACACAGTCAAACGTCTTTGCATAGTCAATAAAGCACACATAGACATTCTTCTGGTATTCCTTACTTTTAGCCAGGATCCATCTGACATCAGCAATGATGTCCCTGGTACCACGATGCCATTATACATTACAAAAGAGTTCAGTATATGTGATAAGGAAAGACGGTCAATGTGCAGGTTAAGTGGGGGGAAAGTCATGCTATCTTACAAAATGTAGAGTTTTACAAAAATATTTTTCAAAAAACCAGAAGTGTATGAATGTGTGGGAAATTTCTGGAAAGGAACAAAATATTGATAAAGGGGATAGGGTGTCTAGACTTTTCCTTATCATTTTTTACTTTTTTTTTATTGTCTGAAAGCATATTTTACTTTTAAATAACATTTAAAACAAAAGGTAACCCTGCGGTTTAATAATTGAAAGGCAGACAAGGATAGCTAGGGGATGGGAAGAAGTTAGACATTTGGAAAGACATAACTCTTTTAGTGGGTTGAATATATGCGAATGAAAGGAAATATAATTATTCTGAAAAGTGTGGAGAGGCTGAGGAATTGGCAGTATGTAAAACAGGAGTAATGAGTAAGATATGCAAAAACCAGAATACACTCATGAAGAATGGGATAGGTGGAAGGGCAGAAATGGAGAACATAAGAGGATAGATTTTTAACAATGCTTAGTATGGAAGTCCTGGGTCATGGGGGATGCAACCAGCTGCTAACTAAAAGATTGTAGGTCTGAGTCCACCCAAAAATGCCTTGGAAGAAAGGCCTGGTGATCTACTTCTAAATTCAGGCTCTTAACGTGGTGTGTCACTGAATTGGAATTGACTTGACAGCACAGTAACTGAGCTTCACTTTGGAATAATATATCCAAGGCATTACCATTTTTGTTGACGTTAGTGTAGCAGAAACATAGGGTATGCTGGGAAGGTGATCAGTACAAGGAGGAGACCCCACTTTTAAGCAAAGAGAACTCTTGAAGAGTAGAATTTTGTAGTTAAACCACTGAAGAGGTTCACATCAAAGTTTCAAAAGACTCATTGATGGATGGACTACTGCAATCAACCAGCTGTGAGATAAAGTCTTGGAATGAGCCAGAAGAGTAGCTCTGAGGTTGGAGAAATTAGAACAAAGCAAATTTTGGGTAGGGATAATGAGGTTTGTGAAAAATTGGGAAAAATTTCAGCTTGCCATTTATTATCTCTTTAAATTCCGTTTACTCATCTCTGCAATGTAATGTATTTAGGAGCTCTTCAGGTGTAATAGTTAAATACTAGGCTGCTAACTCAAAGGTCAGAGAGTCAAACTTAACAACGGCTGCTCTACGGGAGGAAAGACCTGGCATCTTCTCCCATAAAAAGATTACACTCTGAGACACCCAAGCCTAAAGTCAGCCCTACTATACCTATACCATATAAAGTTGCTGTGACTCACAATTTACAGGACCACAACACATTACGTGTTTCATTAAAGAATTAAATGAAGAATAAATAAAGGAGTCATGAATTGGCACGTTGCCGAATACTCACTAAATACTATGATTATTATCTGAGTTTTGGACTCAGATCTCTCAAGGTTCGAGCCCTTTACCATCAGTCACTAGATGTTCAACACAGAGGAGTTTTTAACGTCTCAGATCTTGGTTCCCTCCCGTTCGGTGAGCAGAAATAATCAGCTATCATAAAGAGGCAACCTGCAAAAAATAGGTCATTAAGAAGTGGTTGAGCTATTACTATCATAATAGACAAGCCAAGTGAGCAGAGTAAGCATTCACTAAGTGTTCGTATTAGAAATCTTAATAAGGCAGAAGTGCAGAGTTAGAAACTGGGGAGGGGAGTCGCCGGCCAGCGCAGAGGGGGCGTCCGCAGCGCTCATCCTAACCCCCTCTCCTCCGCTCTCGGGCCGCGGGCTGAGGGAGCGCAGAGCCAGCGGGCGAGAGCGGAGCACTCACCCGGCCAGCGCAGGCCACGTCCACAGGCGTCCGGCGAGGCAGCTCTCCGCGGCGCTCCCGCCTCGCTCTGCGGCCGCAGCCCGGCCGGGCGCGCGCCCCAGGCATAGTTTCCCCATCCCGTCATCCGCGGAGCGAGGCAGTCACGTGGCCGCCGGCAGCGCGCGGCGTCCGGGCGCTCTGGCCTGGGCATTGGGTTTGGGAAAGAACTGTCCGCGCCGGTGACAACTTGGGGGTGCTGCTGGAGCTTTCAGTGTGCAGAACTTGTCGTAGTATTTGAGCGTTTACGTGCTCGAGAGGTTGTAATGCTGTGGGTTTGCCAGAGTTGAGGTGCATGTCTGAAAAGACAGCTGTGCGCGCGTGCACGTGAGCATTTAATTCAGGGCAGATTTGAGAGTGCGTGCAAGCATGACGGTTTCCAGCCGCACGTTCCCTATGCACAGTGCAGGGCAGCCCCCGGGTGCAACTTGAGGAAGAGGGCGCCACTGAGCAGTTTCTATTAACCTGATGACACCCAAGGTCCTTCCCCAAGCAAGGTAAATAAGACACGTTCGAGGGGGTGCTAGATGAGGCTTGGATGACACGGAGGTGTGACAAATATGAAAGGCACGTGACAGGCAGACAAAAGAGGACTGTAGCTCCGTGTATATCACTGTGTATGTGTTTAGGGAAGCGTGTGTGTGTGGGGGGGGGGTGTGGGTGCGAGTGCGTGCGCGCGCACAGATGTGCATAAATCATGAACGCCACGTGCCCAAGATAGATGTATAACCGATTTATATACAACTTAGTTTGGGGGCATAGGGCATACATGTTAGTGTCTGGATATATGGTGAGTACACAACTTGTGTTTATGTTAAAAAAATCAAAATATCAAACCACGTATTGCAATGGGAAAATCTACTGGGTGGGGGGAACCTCTCTAAAATGCAAAGATATAACTTTGATGACTAAGGTGCACTTGATCTAAGTCAACTGGCGTATAAAAAGGGAACAATGAAGAAAAACTCATACATGAAAATAATAATGTTGACCAAGAGTATGAAATATACCGTGGACTTTCAGAAGGAGTACTGCTAGTACAGTGGATTAAGCTTTGGGCTGCTATATAAAAAGTTGGCAATATTAGCCTCTTCATCGAGAAAAACGAGGTAGACTGCTTCTATAAGATTCCCAGCCTAAGAGGCATTATGGAAGCAGCTCTACTTCATCTCACAGACTCACTCTGAGTTGGAATCCACTTGACAGCAGTGTGTTTGGTTTTCATTGGCTAGAAAAACAAATGAATCTTTTTTGGAGGAAGTATAGTCAGAATAGCGGCTAGACTCAGTAAAATGTGCTCTCTTTTGGTTGAGGGTCAGTGTGGAATGTTTGGTTGTATTTTTTTTTTTAATTTCTTTATTTTTCATTTCAATGAACATCTACAGAGATTTTGGAATTCCATTCATTCATTGTTGCACCCCTCTCCCCGCCCCCCCCCCCGTTTGCTCCTCTCCTTCAAACGCAAAAGAAAAACTCCCTCATTGGTACGCAATCCCCCACACACATCCCCCAACCCCCAAATATAATCCACTCTGCAACCCTCATTCCGTACTCTTACAATAATCATAATGCCCTAAAATATAAAATATTCTCTCCCCCAGAGACTTCAATGCCGTAAACATATTTCATCCAGTTTTTCTCAGTCTTACCCCCATCCCGATGTCAGCCTCATTCTATAACAGAGGCACCATAGAGCATTTGTCCCTTTGTGACTGAGATACCTCACTCAGCATAATGTCCTCCAGGGTCACCCATTTTGAATAATATTGCATGAGTTCCTTGTTTTTCAATGCAGCATAGTATTCCATTGTGCGAATATACCACAGCTTCTCTACCCATTCGTTTGTTGATGGGCATTTGGGTTGTTTCCAACTCCTTGCTATTGTAAACAAAGCCGCAATAAACATGGGTATGCATATATCTACTTGGGTGCCATTTATGGTCTCTTTAGGGTATATTCCCAGTAGTGGAATTGCTGGGTCAAATGGTATCTCTATTTGCAACTTTTTGAGAAAGTGCCACATCGCTTTCCACAGTGGTTGCACCATTTTACACTCCCACCAACAGTGAATAAGGGTTCCAGTCTCTCCACACCTCGCCAGCATTTGTTGCTTGCTGTTCTGTTAAATTTTGCTAGTCTTACTGGGGTGAGATGATATCTCATAGTTGTCTTGATTTGCGTCTCTCTCAGAGCTAGGGATTTTGAACATTTCTTCATGTGCTTGTTGGCTATCTGAATGTCTTCCTTGGTGAAGTGTCTATTCATATCCTGTGCCCATTTTTCAATTGGATTATTCACCCTTATCTTGTTGTGGTGCTCAGGTATTTTATAAATTCTAGATGTAAGTCCCTTATCTGACATGTCATTACCAAACACTTTTTCCCAGTCTGTGGCTTCCCTTTTTACCCTGTTAGAGAAGTTTCTGGATGCGCATAGGGATTTGATTCTTAGAAGGTCCCATTCATCTATTTTATCTTCTCCTGGTTGTAAATTTTTCAGAATACTTGGAAGACTCTTTATGTTGTAGATTAGGAGTACTAAAGTTCTTCCAAGCTTTTCTTGAATGAAATTTATAGTCCTTGGTTTTAGTCCTAGGTGTTTGGTTGTATTTTTAATTTAAGCCTCTTGTTTAGAGTTAACAAGACCTCATGGAGTGCCCTTGTATTTAAAAGTTGATTGGGCCCAAGGGATTATATTTTAATACCTTATTATATTTTGGAGGAACATTCTTCTAAGTCTGTACAGCATTCTTCTGTCAATTTGCTGTACTGAGGTAATTTGGGTTTGCAGTGACACTGAACCTTGTGCCATGCGGGTTACCATAATGGTTGCCCATGGTGGACAGTGTTTGGTGGAGCTCTCAGTTTAAGATAAGTTTGGAAGCAGGCGTGGCATCCACTTCCTAAACCACATGCCTCTGGAAACTCTATGAACTTGTAGAAACGATAGTTATAGAAAGGCTTCATTCAGGTCTTTCATTCATAGGGTTGCTATGAGTCAGGCTCCACTCCACAGCAATCAACAACAACGAATGCTTTTTAAAAGTGAAAATGGTAAGATAGTTATCTTCCTTGCTTTGGTCATGTCATTTTTAGAATGCCATCAAGATGAGTACAACTCATAGCAACCCTATGAACATCAGATTGGAGCCCTGTCCTATCCTGTGCTATCCTCCTTAATGACATACACAAGCCCATTGCAACAGTAACTTTGTCAGTCTATCTGGTTGAAAGTCTTCCTCTCTTTCATGGACCCTCCACCTTTTCAAGCATGATGTCCCTCTTCAAGAAATAACCTCTCCTAAGGGAGCTCTGGTGGCCTAGGGGCAATAAGCTGCACTGTAATCCCAGAGGTACTCTGTTCGAATCCACCAGATGCTCTGCTGGAGAAGGAGGGGCAGTCTCCTCCTGTACCAGTATAATCTGATTTGACGGTACACTCACAAAAATAATAAAAAAATTAAAAAAAAAGAAATAACCTCTCCTAACAACATGCCCAAAGTATGTGACTGGAAACTTAGTAATCTTTTGCTTCAAGGAACACTCTGGCTGTACCTTCTCCAAGATACATCTATTTATTCTTTTGGTTGTCCATGGGATATCAAGTACTCCTTTCCAAAATAATAATTCAAAGTCATCTATTCTTCTATCATCCTTATTCATTATCCAGCTCTCAAAATCACAGCAAGTGAGTAAAAAGACCATGACCTGAATCAGGTGCACCTTAGGATTCAAACTGAGATTGTTGCTCCTCAGTAATCTGGACAGGTCCCGATAACTGCAGATTTTCCCAGTGCAGTACATCTTCTGATTTCCTCACTGCTGACAGAAAGTGTGTTGGTTTTAGATCCAAATAAGATCAGGTTGTTGACAACTTCAGTCTTTTCTTCATTTATCATGATGTTGCCTATTGATTCAGTGGTGAGAATTTTTGTTTTCTTGATGTTGAAATAGAATTCATACTGAAGGCTGACGTCTCTGATTTTCTGCAGCAAGCACTTCAAATCTTCCTCATTTTCAGGAAGCAAGATTATATCATCTACATAATGTGAATTGTTGATGAGTCTTTCTCCAATCTTGATGCCACTTTCCTCTTCATAGAATCCATCTTCTTTAATGATATGCTAAGCCTACAGACTGAATAGATATGGAAAGAGGATACAACCTTGACACACAACTTTCCTGATTTTGAACTGTGCAGTAGTCCTTTGCTTTGTTCAGACAATAGCTTCTTGATCTAGGTGTAGCTTTTGTGTGAGCACAATTAAGTGTTAAGAACGTTAAGAATGAACATTCTTCTCAATATTAGCTATAATCTGTTATGATCCACACAGTCGAATGTCTTTGCATAGTCAATGGAGCACAAATAGACATTCTTCTGGTATTCTCTGCCTTCAGCCAGCATCTATCTGCCATCAGCAAGGATGCCCCTAAAGCCAGGTCCTCTTCGTAACCCAGCCTGAACTTCTAGCAGTTCTCTGTCAATACATTGTTCTAGCCATTTTTTTTTTAAAAAATTACCTTTAGCAATATTTTGCTTATGGTATTAATGAATTTTTAAAATAATTTTCACATTGTACTGGATCACCTTTCCTGGTAATAGGAACAAATATAGATCTCTTCTAGTTAATTGGCCAGGTGGTTGTCTTCCAAATTTCTTGGCATAGACTGGTGAGCACATCCAAGACTGTATCTGTTAGTTGAAACATGGCAATTGGTACCACACTGATTCCTGGGGCCTTATTTTATGTCATTGCCTTTGCTGCAGCTTCAATTTCTTCCTTCATCACCACTGGCTCTTGATAATATATGGTACTTGCCAAAATATTTCCATGTCATGTCATGTCATCAGGAGTGCCCAAGCCATGCAGAAAAAATGCTTGGTTAAGTGTCAGCTAAAGGAGAGGGCTTTCAATGAGGTGGAGTAACTTACAGTCTGTAACAGTGGATGGTTCAAGGCTGAGCAATATTTCATTCTATTATACATGGAGCCCCTGTGACTAGATGGCAACATGTTTGTAAAACCTGTGTGCGCCTGTGCTTATGTATGTCTAAGTGTGGACATGCATGTGGGCCCTCGTGTGGATTTTATCAAATGTGAATGTTGTTGCTTTTAAAGATGCATAATAGTGTGGATAAGGGAATTCCCTATTCCCTAGTCCTCCTCTCCTGCCACCCCTTCATTGACCTCACTAACTCTGATCCAACCTTAAGTCATAGAGAGAAATCTATGCTGTTTGAGGATCCTAGCTCCCAGAACAGAGAAATGAACCTGTTTATGTTGCAAGCAGACATGAGAGCAAAGAAAAATCATCAGAGGTCTGGTTTTTGTTTCTCCATTCCACTACACTTTGCCTCTAGCTATCAGCCTTTCACTTGGCTGCCAGAATATCTGGCTAACAGCTGGTATATAGCACAAGGTTTGCAGTCGGAATTCTAATGCAGGTTTATATTGAAATTCTAAGGCTGATTCTGCCACATTAGACAAGGCAGCTTGATGATGTTTAGTCTTCCGGAAAGTAGGGAGAATAATTTTTGTATTGCTTGCATAGTCTTTCCAATGTTGGGACACTCACTCATAACAGTGAGTTGTTTTGTTGTTGTTGTTGTTAGGTGCCATCAAGTTGATTTAGTACAATCTTCCACCAGGTTTTCTAGGCTGAAAGTACAGTGGGGAAGAAACTGGTCATCTTTCTCCCATGGAGCTGCTGCTGGATTTGAACTACAGGAAACACCAAGCCTTTGGGTGAGTAGAGAAGTTCCAAGTCACTATAAATCATGTAAAAATTCTAGTAGTAGTAGAGAGTGATAGTAGCTCTGCTTGAGTCTGTCCCACTTTATAAGGGTAAGGTCAGGAGGGGCTATTCCTTGGAGAGGGACATGATGCTGGGAAGGGTGGATGGTTGGCAAAGGAGGGAAAGACCCTTAACCAAGTGGATTGATGTGGTGACTGCCATAATGGGCTCTTGTGTGTCAGGAAGTGTGAGGATGGCACAGGATAGATAGTTCAGATCATTTGTTTGTGGAGTCACTATGAGTCATACTTGACTCAATGGCACCTAACAACAACAGCAAAGCCTAAGGCTGGTCTTTAAGAGGTGGCTGTCAGACATATTCTCTATCTTTTTACCAATTCTGACACGTTACCCGTTCTCTACTTTGCTTCTCAGTTCAATAATCCCTTGCAATGGACACACAAAACTTAGACCAAATTTAAAATTAGATGGTTTATTAAGGAATGGGATACAGCTTTGGGTCAGGATCATTGGACAGCAATTCCGATATCAGGACCAGGAAACATGTAATCCATGTCTCCTACCTTGTTTTCTGTAACCACCACCTTTGCCAATGGTCTGCTTCCAGGTCTCTTGCTGTCTTCAGTGGTACAATCTTTAACCAATGTTGCAGCTCTTTTAGGAGATCTTGTTTCATCTTTGTTTTTTCTTTCTTCCTGTGACTGCTCTTCTTTCTTTCTATCTGACTCAGTCTGAAAATCTCTCTAGAATTAGCTAATTATGTCTGTAAACTTCTCATCAATTTCAAGACATGGTCTTTCCAGCGAGTCCAAGAATTGACCAATTCCCTCTCAGCAGACCACAGACACTCTATTTGCATAGCAAGTGTAGCTGGGCTATTCCTCACTTCAGTTGCATAGTTTATAAGCAATCCCTATAAAGTGTGTACTAATCACAGGTCAGGGTGAAGTCCAAGGCTAGACAGAAAGCATCAAACCAAATTCTTGAGAGTTTACCCAGGAAATGTCTCTTAACCTGGACAAAAGAAACAAAACATCTCAGAAAATTAGGCCTCAGGACTTAGAGGGAAAATTTCTCAAGCTGGTTTTCAAAGCCAAAAAATAAAACTTATGGCAGAAGTAAAGGTAGACCAAACCAGCATCATTCTTGAGAACCAGAAAGTAATTTATTGCTGAGCACTGTACAAAAAACCAAACCAGGAGGTTGTTAACCTTCAAATCTGACTTCCAGGATGGCATTTTAGCTCCCATGGTTTAGTGCACCTTGAGTTGCTCTGCTAACCTTGGCAACTTGAATCTACCTGTGGCTCATGGGAGAAAAACAGGAAACCTTCTGCTAGAAAGATTTACAGTCTCGAAACCCCAGGGAGGCTTTGTCATGAGTCACAACAGACTCTGGCAGTGGGAAAAGAGTAGCTATACATATATTCATTAAAATGTTATTTCAGGGTGGAATAAATGCATTTAAAGCTGTTTCGTATTTTATGTGCAGAATAGGGGTCCTTAGCATGACTGGTGATGGGGATTGTGCCACAAAATTTGTACTGGGAGAAGTGGATCTCTCTCCCTTTTTTATTGCATATGAGTGGAGGTTGGTTCCAACTGGTTTTAACTAGATTCTTTCTTGTAACTGTTAAGGTCTGAACAGAAACAACCTTAAAGAGGCCAGCTAAAGCTTAGGGAACTCTAGTGGCTTAGTGGTAAGGAATTGAGTTGCCAGCGCAAAGGTACATGGTTCAAATACACCAGTGACTCCAGGGGAGAAAATCGGGCATTCTCCTCCCATGAGATTTACTGCATCTGAAAACTCACTGAGAGGTCAGCTCTGAGTCAGTTCCCACTCAACAGTACACAACAATAACATCAAATAAGGCTTTAGTGAGGAAAAGGGGTGGCTTACTAATTGGAAGGAAGCCCTTCACTTCAAAAAGCAATATAAAGGAACTCATTAATTTCATCACAGTAAGAATTGCCCACAGACGGTTCCTGTTGGCAGATGTTGAAACCACATAGTGCCTTGATCCTTAATAAGGAAATGGTTAATGAAAGACACAAGGGTGGGGGAGGGAGAGGTGTTGCACATGGCACCAGCGAGTAATCAACAAATCTCTAATGACTAAATGAATGGGAACAGACACTTTCACATCTTACAGCCTCTGTAAGCTTGGTAAGCTCAACTTGTTTTTTGTTTTGCTCCTTCTCTAGCAGAGCATCTGGTGGATTCGAACCGCGTACCTCTGGGATTGCAGTGAAGCTTCTTGCCACTAGGCCACCAGAGCTCCCTTCAGCTTGTACTTGTAAGGTGCTGTTGAGCCCACTGCAACTCACAGCAACCCTATGAACAACAGATCTGAACCCTGCCATATCTTGTACCATCTTCACCATCTCTGATATGCTCAAGCCCACTGTTACAGTCATTGTGTCAATCTATCTCACAGATGGTCTTCCTCTCTTTCAAAGCAGCCAAGAAATCCAAAGATGTGGGGGAAATCTACTGTCAAGGACCTCTCCAAAGTGCTAAAGAACAAGGATGTCAGCTTAGCTAATGTGTGCTTGATCGAAGCTATGGTATTCTCAGTGACTTCTTATGCATCTGGAAGTTGAATAATGACTAAAAATGACGGGAAAGAATCGATGCCTTTGAATTGTAGTTCTTATTGTCTACTCAGTGGATTGTCAAAAGGACAAACAAATCGACTTGAAGGAAATACAAGCAGGGGGCTCCTTGGAGGCAAGGATAGTGAGATTTGGTATTCTATGCTTTGTGCATGTTTTCAGAAGGTGTCAGTTCTTGGAATAAAGCATGATGCTGGGTAAAGTACAGGGTGAGGGAGATAGAGAAACAGGCGAACTCAGGAGAGATGGTTAATCTCTGGGTCTTGCAGAGTTGTTTACTCCAGGTAGCAAGCAATCAAAATACTTTGGGCTGTTCCAATTAAATGACTGCTCCAAGAGCTACAGGAATCCCTCAAGCTAGAATGGGGTTCAGAGCCTCTGCTATGCAGCCCATTAGTGTCTTTTATTCTGTCTATAAATAAGTGTTAACTATCCTGAATGTTGGGACAAGGATGTGAATTTTGGGCCCAGTGGGGAGAACACGTAAGAACACAACTTACTTCTAAGGGCTAAAATCTGATAAAAATACCATAAGAAAGGTACAAAATATTATGCAAAATGAGGAAGATAGTCCTTTTTGTCTGATTCTGATCGATTCATTAATGTTTAGAGAACATGCCCAACACTGAGCAAAAGATGATGAATACCATATGACATGGATGGCCACAAAGAGTTTACGATCCAGCAGGAGTGTTCCTGCCAGATGTAGTGGATTGCTTTATTCTACATCTATTCCCACCTTTCTTGGATATGACTGTCCATACTACAAAGACTAGAAGGCCAAAGACTCATTTCCTCGCTAATAAGATTCTCATTGTAAATTAGGCTTTGCAAATACATCTGCTTCTGTAGGACTTGAATTCCAAAGTGAGCTAGGGAGGAAGAAAGCAGAAGTCTGGGGTTGGATTCATTTTGCAGGTTCTGATCTGGGAGTTAGTGTGGCTCTGGAAAGATTCTGGCGATAGCTGCCTGGTCCCCAGATAATACCTCAGATGATTCATTCCTGTAATCAGAAGCTGGACGAGTGGCTTCCTGACCTCCCAGCTTCCTGACTGTGGTAGAAATAGTTCCCTCGAGGGTGTGTACCATGTGTAGTTCTGGGAGTCCTTGCTCTCTAGTGATTCTGTATGTGTTTAATTCTCTTCATTAAATCCAACTCTGTTTTAATAGACTAAAAGAGTTTCTTCACCTTCACATGAGTCCTCATTGATGCATCATTTTCTTGTTAGAAATTGTATTTAAAAAGCAAAAAGCTAGCAAACAAAGAACTGCTGCCACCCGGTCCTTTCTGACTTATAGCAACTCTACACACTAAAAGGCACTTGGAACCCACCAGCCACTGTGAGGGAGAAGAATATGACAGTCTGCTTCCAAAAGATTCACAATCTTGGAATCCCTATGGGGCAGTCTTTTACCTTGTCCTAAAGGGTAGTTACGAGTACAAACGATAAGTGACATAAAAATCCCAGAAAGGAGGTGAGTGTGATCCCACTTTTTCTAGTGTTGCCTTTCTTCCCTTCTTCTAGTAAGTTCCTAACCCCAACTTAAATCCTGCAATAAAGCTTTCAAATTAGTCAACCAATTGATTAAATATTAAGCATCTACAAGGCATACAAATTCTACTTGACATAAGGGTCAAACTCATAAAGACAATAGGGAATAGAGGAGCAAAGCCTTCATGCGCTTATAAGAAGATAGATATGAGACTAGCGTGCAGATAAATATACGAATCAAAATTTTGTTAGGTTTTATGAAGAGAGGAGGCAACTAAGGAAGAGAATGATCGTATAAGGCATAAATTCTTCTGTCATCCCTATCTGCTGTCCAGCTCTCAGATACATAGTAAATGATCAGAAAGAACATGACCTGAATCAGATGCACCTTAGTCCTCAAACTGATATCATTACTCCTTAATAATTGGGAGAGGTCTTTACCTGTAGACTTTCCCAGTGAAATGCATCGCCTTATTTCCTGACTGCTGGCACCAAGGGTGTTAGTTGTGTATCCAAGCAAGATGAAGTTATTGACAGTTTCAATCTCTCTTCATCCATCATGATGCTGCCTATTGGTCCAGTGGCTAGAATCTTTATTTTCTTAACATTGAGATGTAATCCATACTGAAGGCTTCATTCTTTGATTTTCTGCAACAAGTGCTTCAAGTCCTCCTCACTTTCAGCAAGCAAGGTTGTATCATCTACATAATGCAGGTTATTGATAAATTTCCCTCTGATCCTGATGCCACATTCCCTTTCATAGAGTTGAGCTTCTCAAATAATTTGCTCAGCATATAGATTGAAAAGGCATGGAGATAGAATACAAACCATGACACACTCCCTTTTCAATTTTAAACTGTGCAGTGTTCCCTTGCTCTGTTCGCACACTAGCCCCCTGGGCCAGGTGTAGGTTCCACATGAGCACAGTCAAGTGCTCTGGGATTCTGATTCTTCTCAATGTCAGCCACAAATTGTTATGATCCACACAGTCAAACACCTTCGCATACTCAGTAAAACACAAATAGACATTCCTCTGGTATTCTTTTCTTCCAGCCAGGATCCATCTGATATTAGCAATGATATTTCTGGTGCCATGGCCTCTTCTAAACTGCTTGAACTTCTGGCAGTTCCCTATCTATCTAGCCATTTTTAAATGATCTTCAGTAGTATTTTGCTTTCATGTCTTATTAATGATATTGTTCGATAATTTCCACATTCAGTTGAAACACCTTTTTTGAGAATGGGAACAAATATGGACCTCTTCCAATCCTTTGGCCAGAAAGCTGTCCTCCAAATTCCCTGGCATAGGCTGGTGTTGGTAGTCAATTCTGCATATCTCTTCCCAACTCTTAATTCAGTGATGCAATTTTGGTAGCTGGAATTCTTCATAGTAGTTATACCACAGAAATCAGTGAACAAATCAGGGCTCTCTCCTTTCCCATTGCCTTTTGTCCCACCTCTTTGCCAGAAAACCCCTTCTCACCATCCAAAAATGCCAAATCTGCTCCCATCAAGTCGATTCTGATTCATAGCTACCCTCCATCAGGTTTCTAGGACAATGAATCTTGAGAGGAGACTCTCCATTTTCTTCGTCCAGAATGGTTGGTGGATTCAAACTGCCAGCCTTTTGTAGCAGCCGGATACATCATGCACTGATATCAGGCCAACATGTTGTTGTTGTGTGCCACCAAATAGACTATGACTCATAGTAATGCTATGGAAAAAAAGCTCTGAACCCTGCTCTGTCTGGAGCCAATCTCACTGTCTCCAACACACCTACTCCAATTACCCCAGTTACTGTCTCAATCCATCTCATCCAAGGTCTTCCTCTCATGTTCTGATCCTCCCCCCTTCCAACCATGATGTCCTTCTCCAAGGAATGGGCCCTCCTGGCAAAATGCCCAAAGTATGCGAGATGGAGCCTCAAATTCCTTGCCTCTTAGGAACAACCTGGTTTCATCCTCTCCAGGACAGACTTGTTTGTTCTCTTAGCAGCCCATGGTATGTTCAATATTCATCTCCAGCATCACAACTTAAAGTCACCGATTCTTCTTCTGTCATTCTTAGTCTTTGCCCAGCTCTCAGATGCATAATAAATAATTGCAAAGATGATGGCCTGGGTGAGGTACAGCTTAGTCTCTATACTGACATCATTGCTCTTCACCACTACAGTGAGGTCCCTAACAGTAGACTTTCCCAATGCAACTTGTTTTTAAATTTCCTTACTGCTAACACCAAGAGTGTTTATTATGGAACTGAACAAAATGAAATTATCAACAATCCCAATCTCTCCTCCATCTGTCTTGATGACAGTTGTCCCTGTGGTTACAGTTATTGTTTCCTTGATGTTGAGGTGCAATCCACATTGAAGTCTGCAGTCCTTGACCTTCTGTAGTAAATGTTTTAGTCCTCCTCAGTTTTGGCAAGCAAGGTTGAGTTATCTGCATAATGCAGGTTGTTGGTCTTGCTCCAATTCTGATGTCACACTCCTCCTCATAGGGTCTAGCTTCCTCAATGATCTATATTTAGATTGAAAAAGTAAAGAGTCATACAGATAGCTGGTTTAATATTAGCCACGAGTGATAAGAAGGTGCACTGCAATCCCAAGGGCATGCGGTATGAATCCACTAGCTGCTCTGTGGGAGAAGGTTGGCAGTCTCCTTCCATGTGGCTTACTGCCTCTGAAAACCTACTGGAGGGTTCGCTATGGGTTGGTTCCAACTCAAAGGTACTCAACAACTACTACTACTGCTATAATTATAGTCGCCGATACTCAGTTTCTTATTTGAAAGTTGAGAAAATATTTTTCTCTTGAAATACCTATTTCTAATTTCAAAAGAAATAAAGTTGTAATAGATGAAAATAAATGTGATTTGTTATTCAGATTATCATCACACTATATTTGCCTATAATGATAGGAAGCCAATATGAAGCAAGTTGAATGCATAGATATAGAGATCAGGCTTGTTTCACTCAAGTATAATAACATCATAGTGGAAAAGAAATGTCCTCTTATTTCTTGGTTAGTTGTTCATACTGAGATATAAATACTACATTTTGTTAAAAAAAGCATATAGAAAGGATACATCCCTGACTCACTCCTTTTTTTAAAAAAATACATTATTTTTGAGTGTGTGTACCGTCAAATCAGATCTGACTGGTACAGGAGGTGATTGCCCCTCCTCCCCCGGCAGAGCATCTGGTGAATTTGAACCACGGACCTTTGGGCTTATAGTTGCAGATTCTTGCCACTAGGCCACCAGAGCTCCCCTGACTCACTCCTTTCTTGACTTTGAACTATGCAATGTTTCTTTCCTTTGTTTGCATGACTGCTTCCTGGTCTAAGTATAGGTCTCACATGAACACAATCAAGTATTCTAGGATTTCCATTCTCTTCAATGTTAGCTAAAGTTTGTTGTGATCCACGCAGTCAAATGCTTTTGCATAGTCAATAAAACACAAATAAACATTCTTCTGGTACTCTTTCCTTTCAGCTAAGATCCATCTGACATTATCTATGATGTCCCTAGTACCACAGCCTCTTGTAAACCTAGCTTGTATTTCTGACATCTCTGTCAATGCACTGTTCCAGTCATTTTTGGATGCTCTGTGGCAAGATTTTACTTGTTAATCTTTCTAATTTTTTTTCATAAATTTCATATTCTGTTGGATCCATTTTTTGGGAATGGGAATAAATATAGATCTCTTCCAGCCAGTTGACCTGGTAACTGTCCTCCAGATTGCCTGGCACAGCCTGGTGAGCAAGTCCTGTCCAAATTCCTTCTTGACTGTAACTTTTTTTGGATTTAGTCTTGGGCTAAATTCTTTAGAGAATCAAAACCAGTGGGGGAAACACACACACGCACACTCACTCACTCACTCACATTTCAAGGCAATGGCTCATGCATTTGTGTTGGCTGGCAAGCCCTAAATCTGTGGGTCAGGTGTCACACTGAGGGTTTTTCCTGACTCATGTGGTTGCAGAGACTGTCAAACCCAAAATCAACAAGTCATGAAGAAAACAACTGGTTCATGGGGTTGTAGGAGTTGGCGAATCCTAAAATTTGCAGATCAGGCAACAGGCTTCTAAGTCATGTCTCGAAAACCCAAGGTCAGAGGATGAGAAGTCATATACAGTATAGAACATGAGCTTTGTCAGAATTTTCATATATATTCAATGGAGGCCCCCAAAGAAACTCCCCTTAAAATTGATTGGCTCCTTACCTCGGCTGACAAAATGAAGGGTGACTACGTAAGATCTGTGCAGACACTGAGAATCACAGCCTCATCCCGATGGTATACACCCTTACCTAACCATCACAGATACTACCTCATTCCTGACACCTCTTGCTTGTTTTTTTAATATGGTGAGATTAAGAAGACAAGCACCCCTAACCTGTCCAGCATCTAAATCTCTAGAATCTCAAAAAGGGAAAGGTCCTGAGAAATAATCTGGTTCATAATTCTCACTTTGCACAGAAGAATAAAGAGGCCCAAAGATCATTGACTTGATAAATAGCAGTGAAATCAAGGCAAAAAAGCCCAAGATCTTCAGACTTACATATACCCTTTATTAAAATGTGGACTACTCTGGCCTTCCTTTTTATCTATTTTTCTATCTTTTCCTTTTTCCACTTTTGGTATAAAATAATGTTTTAAAACTACTATCGAATGATTCCAAACATGGCATGGCCAAGACCCAACCTGTTGGATGCTTACTGTCAACCAGGGGCTTTGGGCCTATGAAGTTCTCGAAAATGAGGTCATTCCAGATGTGATCTCCCTGATGTAGCAGCTGTTTATAGAGTGAACTGGCTGCCATTCCACAGACTTTTAAACCAGCAAGGCTGGGGAATTGTCCTCGTTGGCATGTCATATAAGGAAAAGATCAAAATGAGCAAAAAGAGCAGGAAGATGAAGAAAATGTTGGCTGCTATGCATATTATGTCACTTAGAATGAAACAAGATAACAGTTCGACCCCAAGGAAAGTTTTGTGACCTTGCAGAAATACATGTTGTTGTTGTTGTTATGAGCTATCTAGTTGACTTCAACTCACAGCAAACGTATGTACAACAACTTTGAACCACAATGTCTATTTTTGACATATGAGTTTCATTTTCATGTACTTATCCTGGAAGTGTACATAAGAGTATTCATGGAAACCTTGTTTGAGCTAATGAAATAGTAGACACAATGTACATATTTAAAACTAGAGGACCGATTAATTACTATATGTTGTTGTTGTTGTTGTCAAGTGCTGTCGAGTCCCAGGCGACTCATAGCGACCCTATGAAGGAGAGTCCTCGACGCTTGGGTGCTTTTCATCCTCTCTCAAGGTTCATAGGGTTTCGGGAGGCAAGCTGTTATGGAAGTGGATGCCACTCCTCCTTCCACGCTTGTTTAATCGGTAAGCTCCACCCCACTCTCAGTTCACACTGAGTAGCCAAACATTAATGCATTTGACACATCTGTGTCACAGTGTTCATCCTCACAGCAACCACAAGTGACCACGGGACGGCAAGTTGTACACCAGGGCTATACGACCTAGAGGAATGCATGAACAAAAACAATGAATGACTGGCCTGAGGGTGGCAGGCCCAAGGGCCCTTTTAGTATTGAAGCCACTGGTACCTTCAACCCAAGAACAGGCGTGGCTTCCCTGGCTATTGGAGGCAGAGTCCCCTTTCTCCAGAGACCGCCACAACACAACACAGCATCATGCTCTCTGGCCAAAGGATCACAGCCAGCCTGAGTGGGGAAAACTGGGTGATTACGGTCGTCTCCTCTCTCCTCCTCTTCTCCTTTTCTTCTTAAAGCCCCTGGTGCCTTCAACCCAAGGCCAGGCGTGGCATCCCTGGCTCATGGAGGCCGAGTCGCCTTTCTCCAGAGACCAACACAACACAACACAACTCGCACGAACACAGCATCGTGCTCTCTGGCCAAGGGATCACAGCCAGCCTGGGTGGGGCAAACCTGGGAGATTATGCTGGTCTCCCACCTCCTCCTCTTCTCCTTTTCTTCTTTAAGCCGCAGATGCCTTCAACCCAAGGCCAGGCGTGGCGTCCCTGGCTCTTGGAGGCAGAGACGCCTTTCTCCAGAGACCACCACAACACAACACAACACAACACAACTCGCACGTACACAGCATCATGCTCTCTGGCCAACGGATCACAGCCAGCCTGGGTGGGGCAAACCTGGGCGATTATGGTCGTATCTGCCCCCCTCCTCTTCTGCTTTTCCTCTTTAAGCCCCTGGTGCCTTCAACCCAATGCCAGGTGTGGCGTCTCCGGCTCATGGAGGCTCAGTTGCCTTTCTCCAGAGACCGCCACTACACAACGCAACACAACACCACACAACACAACACACCACTCCACGTACACAGCATCATGCTCTCTGGCCAACGGATCGCAGGCAGCCTGGGTGGGGCAAACCTGGGCTACTATGGTCGTCTCCTCCCTCCTCCTCTTCTCCTTTACGTCTTAAAGCCGCAGGTGCCTTCAACCCAAGGCCAGGTGTGGCTTCCCTGGCTATTGGAGGCAGCCTCTCCTTTCTCCAGAGAGCACCCTAACACAACACAACACAACACAACACAACACAACACAACACCACTCCCACGTACACAGCATCATGCTTTCTGGCCAAAGGATCACAGGCAGCCTGGGTGGGGCACACCTGGGCGATTATGGTGGTCTCCTCCCCCCTCCTCTTCTCCTTTTCCTCTTGAAGCCCCTGGTGCCTTCAACCCAATGCCAGGCATGGCCTCCCCGGCTCTTGTAGGCCGAATCGCCTTTCTCCAGAGACCACCACAACGCAACACAACACAACACAACACCACTCCCACGTACACAGTGTCATGCTCTCTGGCCAAAGGTTCACAGCCAGCCTGGGTG
>NW_006399947.1:2887656-2889441 GCF_000299155.1 Elephantulus edwardii
GGCGTCCCTGGCTCTTGAAGGGAGATTCTCCTGTCACCAGAGACCGCCACAACTCAACACAACACAACACAACACAACACAACACAACACCACTCCCAGGTACACAGCATCACGCTCTCTGGTGAAAGGATCACAGCCAGCCTGGGTGGGGCAAACCTGGGCGATTATGGTCGTCTCCTCCCTCCTCCTCTGCTCCTTTTCGTCTTAAAGCCGTTGGTGCCTTCAACGCACGGCCAGGAGTGGCGTCCCTGGCTCTTAGAGGCAGAGTCGCCTTTCTTCAGAGACCACCACAACACAACACAACACAACTCCCATGTACACAGCATCATGCTCTCTGGCCAAAGGATCACAGCCAGCCTGGGTGGGGCAAACCTGGGAGATTATGGTGGTCTCCTACCTCCTGGTGGAACACTGACTGCCTAGTGGTAAGAACCTGCACTGCAATCCCAAATGCACAAGATTAGAATCCACCAGCTGCTTTGTGAGAGAAACATGGGCAATCTCCTCCTGTGAGCTTAACTGCCTCCAAAAACCCACTGGAGGGTCAGCTATGGGTCAGTTCTGACTCAATGGTATTCAATAACAACAACAACAGTGATACAATGGAGCTCTGGTGGCCCAGTGGCAAGAAACTGCATTGCAATCTAAATGTACACAGTTTGAGATCAAGAGCAGCTCTGCGCCAAGAAGGGTGGGCAATCTTCTCCTTTGCTGTTAACGATCTCTGAAAACCCACCAGAGGGTCAACTAAGAGTCAGTTCCAATTACACAACAACAACAATGATATAATGTAAAAGCTATGTAACTATCTCTCATCAACTGATAAATGAAATATAATATGTTGTTGGTTTTGATTGCCTTCGAGTTGACCACGACTCATTGAGATCCAATGAACAAAAGGTCTGAAGCCCCTCTACAGCTATCAACATTTATCAAAGCTTATTGTCTTGTGGTCAGAAGCAACTCATAGCTTACCCTCCAATAGGTTTTAGAGGCTATATATTGAAGAGAGAAAAATGGGAAATATTCTAACATAAGATTTATATTGTTTGATGAGGTCAAGTTCACTCTTACTTATTAGGGATCTTATGAACAATGAATCTGATCCCTGCTCTATCCAGCTTCATTCTCACCATCCATATATACTTCAGTCCTTTGCTACAATCACTGGGTCCATCTGTCTTGTTGAGGGTCTTCCTCTTTCACTGACGTTCCACCTTTCCAGGCTTGATGTCTTTCTCACTGACTGGCACCTCTTAGCAATATACCCAAAGTATGTGTGAGACAAAGCTTCACATTTCTTACCTCTGAGGAGCACCATGCAGTGTTCCTTGTTCCATTCTGAGGACTGTTTCCTGGTTCAACTACATAACCACATAACCACAATCAAATGTTCTGGGATTCCTAGTCTTCTCAAGATAGCCACAGTTTGTTGTGATCCACACAGTCAAATGCCTTTACATATTCAATGAAACATGGACATTTCTCTGGTATTCTCTACTTTTAGCCAAGATCCATTAAACATTGGTGATAATGTCTTTAGTTCCACGACCTCTTCTAAAATAAGCTTGTATTTCTCAGTCAAGGTACTGGTCCAGACATTTTTGCATTATCTTTAGCAGGATTTTGTTTGCATGTGCTATTAGTGATGTTGTTGTTGTTGTTGTTGTTATGTGCCTTCGAGTTGCTTGCAACTCATAGTTACCCTATGTACAACAGCCCTAAAACCTGCTCTGTCCTGTGCCAATCACACTGTCTCCATTACCCCACTCACTGAATCAATCC
>NW_006399947.1:2889856-2907416 GCF_000299155.1 Elephantulus edwardii
AAACATCTGCTTATTACAATAGGTCAGTCAGTATTCTATCAATTCCTGACACCTGGTTTTTTGCCAATTCCTTCAGAGTAGCTTGAACTTCTTCTTTCATCACCACTGCCTCTTAATCCTATGTTGCTTCATGAACTTCTGTGTCAGCCAATTCTTTTTGGTACAGTGACTCTGTGTATTCCTTCCATCTTTTTTAATGCTTCCTGGATCATTCAATATTCTGCCCATAGAATCCTTTAAGTATTGCAACTTGAGACTTGAAATTGTTCTTTAGTACTTTCAGCTTAAGAAATGCTTAGTGAGTTTGACCCTTTGGACTTTCTGACTTTTTTCCCCCCCAGTTTTTTGAACATTTCTAATACTTTGCTTTGCCTTCCTGAGCTGCCCTAGAAATCTTCAGTTCAGCTCCTCAGCTTCCTGCTTTCTTCCTTTGTTTTGGCTTCTCTGAGCTCTAGTGCAATATTCCGAGTCTCTTTTGACATCTATCTCAGTCTTTTCTTGTTGTTGTTGATGATTGTTTTCTGTCTTTGTAATGACCTTTAATTTTTTTTTAATTTATTAGTTTATTTACAAAATTCAAATGTATTGTTTTTCATACCAGATTCTTCCCACTTCCCTCATCCCTCACCCATCAAATTGTATAACCCATGATTAATCCTCCTCCATACCCCACACATCCTCATCCTTCTGCTTCCACATTCCCCCATTGAATCCTCATAATTATTCTACAGTAATGGTATTATACAATATTTGTCCTTGAAGGGACAAGTTAGTTCACTCAGTATAAAATACTCTCCAATCCCTCCCAAGATAGGTAAGAATTTACAAAGTCATTGCTCCTATGTGCTGCATAATATTCCGTTGTATAAATGTACCATAATTTCTCAATCCATTATAGTTGGACATCTGGGATGTTTCTATGTTCTTGCGATGGGGAATAATACTGCTATGAACATTAGTGTAAAAGTCTCTGTTTGAGCCTCAGTTCTCATTTTGTTGGGGTATATTCCAAGCAGTGGAATCGCTGGGTCATATGGAATTTTTTGTAATGACCTTTGCATTCTTCGTTGGTGATATTCTTTATATCCTCCCACAGCTCATCTGGTCTTTATTCATTCAGTCCAAGGTCACAAACCTGTTTCTAGCATGGTTTTTAAGTTTAGGTGGGAGTGACTCAAGATCAAACTTCCATTCCTGTGGATTTTATTTAACTTTCTTTATCTTTAGTTTGAGCTTGCATGTGAGTAGTTGATGATTTGTTCCACCATCAGCATTTGGCCTAGTTTTCACAGCTGTTATTGAGCGTCTCCAACAATTCTTTACATTGATGTAATAGATAAGACTTCTGTGTATACTAGCAGGTGAAATTTATGTGCACAGTCACCATTTATGTTTCACATAAAAGGTATTGCAATGAATAAATCATTGATAGCACAAAATTCTATCATTTCTATTTCCAGCTTTATTTCTGTCACCAGGTCCATGTTTTCTGACTACTGATCCTCCTTTTCTCTTCCCAACTTTTGCATTCCAGTCGTCATAATTATTAATGCATCTTGGTTGCATGTTCGATCAATTTCTGACTGCAAAAGTTTGTAGAAGTCATTTATGTCCTTCTCTGTGGATCTAGTTGTTGGTTCATATATTTTATGAGAGTGGTATTAGTAGCTCTTACTTGTATGTGCACAGACACTATCTTGTACAACATCATATTTCACGTGGTCCTTAAAACTATGACTATGATACTATTTTTCCTCACCTTTTCATCTCTGGTGTAGAAGATTATTTAATTGTCTGATTCAAAATGTCCCATGCCAATCCACCTCATTTCGCCAATGCCTAGTATGTCAATATTTGTGTGTTCCTCAATTGTGAGAAAAATAATCTGCTAAAGTCATTCACCTGTGTTATTTCTGCTACAGCAACACTAGCTAAGTAAGACAGATATAAAATAAAATTAGGAAATCCAAAGTTAAATAAATATAGTAAAAATAAGATGAAGCAGAAGACCCGAACAATGTGAGGAACTATTTGAGATACAGGTTAAGAATGAAGACCCTTGATTTTATTTATCCCAGAACTGCTATATCAGAAACTCTAGGCAAAGGATCTAGGGAAGCTCCTTTTGGCAGCCTTGATGCCTTGAATCCTGCAGGAATTAAAGGAAAATAAAGTGACTAATAGAATATTTTCACTCACTGCCCTGTAGTTGATTCTGGTTGTTTGATGTTGTTATTGGTTTTTTGTTTTTTTTTTTTTTCTTGTTGTGTACCATCGGATTTGACTGGCTAGAAGGAGATTGCCCCTCCTTCTCCAGTGGAGCATCTCGTGGATTCGAACCACACACCATCGGGATTACAGCACAGCTTCTTGCCACTAGGCCACCAGAGTTCTCTTTTCTGTTCAGTCTTCCCCCCTCCCCTTTTTTTTTCCTTGTTGTATACCATTGAATCAGATCCAACTGGAACACGAGGAGATTACTTCTCTTTCTCCAGCAATGCATCTGGTGAATCCAAACCATGCACCTTCAGGATTGCAGTGCAGCTTCTTTAAGGCCAGTAGGCCATCAGAGCTCCCTCCCTGCAGTTGATTGTAACTCAGTGACTTCCCATTGAGTTTCCAAGGCTCCTTCTTACCAGAAGGAGATTGCCCATCCTTCTCTCAAAGAACCACCAGAGACCCCTGACCTTTTGTTTTAGCAATGGAACATGCTATGGATTATGCCACCAGAGTTCCTCAATAGAACATTAGGGTCTTTGTTAATGTCCTAATATTGAGACTGTGGGAGCTATGGGAAGAAACACTGATCACAAAGGAGTCAGCTTGCTGCCGTTGACGGGGAACTGAGTCAGATCTGAGCCTCCACTGAGTGTTTGGAGGCTGGACGTTGCACAGGAGAGCTCGTGCAGCTTTCCTCCAGAAGTCACAGGCGGAATCAAACTGCCAGAAAGGCACTGCCTATGAATTAGTTACACAAGCCCCCGAGGACTAGCCCACCACCATTAATCCTGTAATTAGGATTAGCTCCCAGATTGCAAGAAATGCATTTAATAATGTTACTGTCATTCTGTCTCATGATGATCCTGTGTATTACAGTAGAACTGATCAACAGGGTTTTCTTGGCTGTAACTTTAACAGAAGCAAATTCCAGGCTTATTTTTTAGGTACAGTTGGGTGTGTTCAAATCACTATTTTTTTTTTAATAGAAGATCCTTGGAGAGGAACATCATGCTTGGGAGGGTGGAGGGACAGCGCAGGAGGGAAAGCCCTCTATGAGGTGGATTGATTCAGTGACTGGGGTAATCGGGATGGGTGTGTCAGAGGCAGTGAAATTGGCACAGGACAGAGCAGAGTTTAGGGCTGTTGTACATATAGGGTCGCTATGAGTCGCAAACGACTTGACAACACATAACAACAACAACAACACAAGTGCAAACCATTCCACCACCTAGAGAGTTTTATGTTAAAATTGTAAGAAATACATAAACAAGAATGATTCCTTCTCCCAAGCTGGATAGTCTATGCTTTGGATCCTTCTTTGTGTATCAAGTCGATAGATTAAACAGATACTAAAAATGAGAAAAATCCTTATGTGTTTGCTGTGTGTATTATAGCTGAGCCTCCAATAAGTTTCAGAGGCTGTAAATAGCACAGGAGGAAACTGTCCATCTTTCTCCCTTAAATCAACTGGTGGATTTGATTTATGTGCCTTTGGGTTGGAAGCACAACTTCTTAACACTAGGCCCTAAGAGGTCCCTCTATGTATCTGCTAGGCAGTGGTATTTCATCTTCTCTGCTACTTTGTTCTTACTCTCAATATATGTCCATAAATAAGTCTCATTAAAATTTGAAGTTCAAAAAAAATGCAACAATGAATGGAAATCCAAAGTCTCTGTAAATATTCGTTAAAATTAATTAAAAAAGTTTTAAAAGTTGAAGTTCCTTAATTTTTCAAAGATAAGGTGCAAAAAATAGAAAAGAATACTGGAAATTATAGTTTAATTTGCAATGATATGATTAATACATTAAAAATTTTATCTACTTCCTCGTATAACATCTGAACATAGAAATTCTATATGACTCATCTATTCCACTACTTGGAATATATCCTGAGAAAATGAGAATTGAGGCACAAACTATGAACCAACGCTCATAGCAGCATTATTCACTATTGCAAGAACATGGAAACAGCCCAGATGTCCAACCATAAGCAAATGGATTGAGAAATCATGGTATTCACACAATACAGTATGCAGGAGCAATGATTTTATAAAGTTTTACCTAACTTGGGAGGGACTGGAGAGCATTATGCTGAGTGAACTAACTCAGTCCCACAAAGATAAATATTGTAGAAAATCATTATTGTAGGATGAGTATAAGGATCCAAGTGGGGTGAGAGAGGGTAGAAACAGCGGCATGAGGATGTGTGGGGTTGGGTGTTAATCATGGAGTTGTACAATTTGATGGGGGTGGGGTGAGGGAAATGGAAAGAATCTGTCCTTAAACACAATGTGTTCAAATTTCGTAAATAAAGTAGTAGAAAATTTAAAAAATTATCTAAGAGTTATCATCTTACAGTGACTTTTGTTAGAGCTGGAGCTTTTGTTCAATGATGTTTGAAAAATGAGAATCTTTTTTATAATAGCTATATGAGTGTCTTTATTTATATTAAAGCAGCTCCTAGATTATTTTTCAAAATGTAAAAATGATGAAAATCCCAACTCACAAAGGTATATAGTTGCAAATGGCACAAGGATTTCTAGAGCTATCTTTGCCAGGTTTGGAAATACTGTGAATTGTGTGCACCAGAAATCTTCACGCTTCATTGTCTCAAATTCCGTTAGGATTTGGCCAAAAGCGTGTAATTCAGAAAGATCATTTTTCATTAAATAACATTATCAACAAAATCCAGATTAAAAAGAAACGGGTCCATATCCATTTACCTGTCTCATCAATATCTCCAACAGAAAAATATCCATGAAAGAAGTTGCTCACTTGCTGCAGGTGCAAGCATTTTGGCTGCAATCGATACCTGCTCCTTCATCATCTCAAACAACAATTTCTTTGAGTAAAGGAAAAGTTAGTAAAATTTCTTTTCTCAATTTGCTTTATCCAAAATAGAAATTTTCTTTAAAAAATGCTGACAATGTGTTTATTCCAGTTCTTTACATTTTGTTTTTTGTTGTTGTTATGTGCCATCAGGTTGCCTGTGACCCAATGTGACCCTGTGTACAACTGCTCTGAACACTACCCTGTCTTGAGGCAATTTCATTGCCTCTGACACACCTACCCCCCAATGCCCCAGTTACTGTGTCAATCCATCTCATCTGGGGTCTCCGTCTCCTGCACGTGATGTTCTTCTCTAAGGACTTTGTCCCTCCTGGTCACAAGCCCAAAGAATGTGAGATGGAGCTTCAAAAGTTCATTTAAGTGTTTGAATAAATCTGCTAGGTATGCTAGGAGAATCTTAAACTCTTTATTTTCAAAGCTGTCAACTAAATTACTGCTTTGCTAATGAAGAAACAGATTTACTTCTTTATAAATATTTGGCCTCAAAAATTCCACCTCATTTTAGTATGGAAAAGGAGGATACTGTGCTCTATACCAATTCCTTAAAAAAAATCCTAAAAGAGACTATGATTTGGCGTTTGTCTGCTGATTAACTTTACTACTGTCACAAGACAGTTTCTCTCAGTTTTGATGGCAATGTCTTTGTGACAAGTGCAAGAGGGTTTAACACACAATGTTTGACTTGATATGAGGTAACTCTTTCTCCACATAGGCAATAAATTCTGAATTTTCTCCAAGCACAAAAGAGGTACTATCAGTACAAATGGAGCCACATAAATCAAGTGCTATCTCATGTCTTGTTGTGTTTTTTTTTTTAAACCCTCTGAAGATATTGAATACATATATTCCTTTCGTGGTCAAGTGCAATGGTTCACACAATAGGAATTCTTCTATTATCTCTCTCTCTTTTATATGTCACACAAATACCATTAGGTGACTGAAGTCATCCAAGTCACTTGTCTCAGAATGTTGAATATCCACTTTAAGAGGGCTGACTTTTATATATTCCATAACTTATTGTAAGATATCCTGACTCATTTGATCAATTTTAGAACGGATCGTATCATCCAATAAGGGAACTTGCTGAAGCTTATTTTATGCATCTGGTCCCAAAATCACTTGTGCTATTTCTAATGCACAAGGTTTCACAAATTTTTTCAGTTATTGTTGAAGGTTTCTCTTCACATAGCATGCAAAGTGATAGGTGTGTAATGAGGCATCCTCTTGAGATGCAACTCAAGGGTTTTTGACATTACAGTCTGTTCAGATGATTCTGGCAGCTGCTTAAGGCTGCTGAGATCAGGCACAGCTAGACCACCATGATGTCTACCAAAGTGATCAGAGAGTTCCGAATTACACAAAGCACACTGTGGGCATTGAGTTCCATCATCCTCTATTGGACAGGTGAACTAGTAGGGAACATAATTGCCATCCCACTTGTGTTTCTTCGACATGACATACACAATTTCTTAAGTGTCTTTTTAAGAGATGTTGCAGGATTTTGCTTTGAAAGTAAAACATAATCAACACATTAAAAACAGTGGTCAAGTTAAAGCAAAGTCATATCACATGCCATCTGTCACCTGTGTGGGCTAAGAAATACTCTACAACATGAAAGTCAACCAAGATCGCCTGATAATTTAAAGTTAACAATTCACATAGCTAATTTCCTAAAATAAAAGACATGACAGCATGTTATAATATCTTTCAGTTTAGGCAAGTTGTGCAATTATGCCCAAGTTTATTTTCAATGTACATTCTAAATAAATCTGGTATATTTTCTGTCCCCAGCAAGGACATCTCACTACCACCCACTCCTTCCATTTTAATGCAGCCATTTTCAGTCTAAAAACCACTAAAGAGAGGAAAGAATAATTAATCAAATACTGTAAGGGAAAGCAGATTATGTCATGATTGCTTCAGACCTTTTGTTAAGATGATTTTGAAATTCAAGTAGTATAAACTCAAGATCATATTTTGGTTCTTGTGGACTTGTTTTCAATTTCTTCAGCCTCAGTTTGAACTTGCACATTAGTCGTGGTACATCCTAGGGACATCCTATCCACTGTTAGATAGATCTTGGATGAAAGCAGAATACCAGTAGAATGTCTATGTTTCCTGGACTACACAGAAGTATTTGAGTGAATCACCACAAATTGTGGTTAACATTGAGAAAAATGGGAATCCCAGAATACCTAACTGTGCACATAGGAGGCCTGTATTTAGACCTGGAGACAATTGTCAGAACAGAGCAAGGAAATACAGTTTAAAATCAAGAAAGTAGTGCATCAGGAATGTGTCTTTTCTCCATACCATTTTAATCTATAAATAGAAGAGAATATTCAGGAAGCTGAACTTTATGAAAAGGAACGTGGCATTAGGATTTTGAGGAAGATTTTTCAACAACCTGCATTATGCAGACAGCATAATATTGCTTGCTGAAACTGAGGAGGACTCGAATAGTTTGCTGCAGAAGGCCAGGAACTACAGTCTCCAATACAGACTGATGCTCAACATCAAGAAAACAAAGATTCTCACAACTGGGCCAATTGGCAGCACCATAATAGACAAAGAAGAGATTGAGATTATTAACAATTTCCGTTTACATGGTTCCACAATCAACATTCTAGGCACCAGCAGTCAGAAAATCAAAAGATGAATTGCACTGGAAAAAATCTGCTGTGAAGGATCTCTCCAGAGAGCTGAAGAGCAACAATGTCAGTCTAGAGATTAAGGTCCGCCTGATGCAGGCCATGGTCTTTGCAATTACTTGTTATGCATCAGAACACTGGACGATAAATAAGGATGATAGAAGAAAAATTGATGCCTTTGAGCTGTTGTGGTGGAAAAGAGTCTTGAATATATCATGAACTGCCAAGAAAATCAATAGTTCTGTCTTGGAGAGAGTGAAACCAAGTTGCTCTTTGGTGGCAAGAATTTTGAAGCTTTGGCTCATATACTTTGGGTATGTTGCCTGGAAAGAACAGTCCTTGGAGAAGGACATTATGCTTGGAAGGATGGAGGGACAGCACAAAACAGGAAGACCCTGGATGAGATGGGTTGACACAGTAACTGGGGTAACGAAAGTAGGTGTGTAGGAGACAGTGAGACTGGCTCAGGATAGAGTAGAACTCAGAGCTATTGTGTATAGAGTTGCTATGAGTCACAGTCAGCTTGATGGCACATAATAGATGTGAATAAGAGCATTGTGGCTTTGGCCTTTTGTTCATTTTGGAAGTTCTTATCTATTAAAGACTCAGGCTTCTCTATTTACAAATCAAATAAGATGATTAGGATTTCCTTTGAATTATTATACTTCAGTGCTGCTGAAAGTGGGGTAGAAATAGACAAAATATAACTGATCTTGAGTTGGTTTCTATTGAAGTTGCATCATTACACCGTTTTCACATTTTTTTATGCATGTCAGAAGATTTCTACAGTGAAAGTAAAATAAAGCAAAATCACTATTTCTTCAAGGCAGGAATAATTTCCCCACAACAGTTCTTTTGAGAACTATTCTAAAATGCTGAAATACATGGCAAAACAAATAAGGTAATTTTGGAAGTTGATAGGAAAAAGCATCACGAGTATCTGTTTCAACAATGAAAACATCTGAAGGAGTAGTTACTAACCTAAAACTACATACTGTTTCAACGTATGTATTATATATGTTACTGTTGTTTTTATGTGCCTTTGAGACTACTAAAACTCAGGGCAATGCTTTCCTGTCCCATCCTCATCATCCCTGATAAAATAGAGACCATTATTAAAGTCAGTGTGTCAATCCATCTTGTTGAAGGTCTTCTCTTTTGCTGAACCTCCACTTTTCCACAGTTGATGTCTTTTTCAAGGCCTTGTCCCTCCTAACAACATATCTAAATAAAGAATGTGAGACCAAGTTTCACCATCCTTTCCTCTAAAGAGCACACTGGTTGCACTTTCTCTACTATGCTTATGTTATGCTTCTCCGAGAATTCACAGCATGTGTGGGTGTTTGCAGAGCTGGAGGATTTAGCCATCACCTTGTGCATTCAAAGAGAGCTCTGGTGGCAGCCAACACAAAGCCTCATGGTGCAGATCCATTCTGAAAACTTGCCAGATGGTCAGCTTTGAGTCGGTTCCCACTCAAATAACACACAAGAAAAAGAAGAAAATGGGAATGAAGTAGTTGAGCATGCCTCCTAGAAGCACACTTCTGGGATCTTGGCTCTGTCACTTCTCGGCTGAGAGAACTTTTCCAAAGTCTCAACTGCTCCAATGGAAAGGATACTGCCTACCTCACAGAGTAGTTGTGGGGTTTCGTGTGAGAATATAAGGGATGCGCAGATCCTGAATGGCAGGTGTTACCTGTAGAGCACGTTCGAGCTGTCAGGGGCTACTAGCTAAGCTTCCAGAAACCAGAAGAGAAGGGCTCTGCTGGGTCTCCATCTGCTCACCTAGGGGATTAATTAAGTGAGGAATCCAGTCTAACGAGGCCGAGGCCGGCTTCAGCATCCAGTTCAGCTTTCGCTCTACCTGGAGCCTGATCTTGGGAGCATCAAAGCCAGAATTGTCCCTGGACCTCCAGGTGTGACCCTCAAATAAGATTCTATGTAGAACATGGTCACTTACAGAACAGCCACTGCAGCTTCAGCGAGACCGGGTCCTCTGGCAGCTGTATCTCACTTGCAGTCAGGACAAACCTCCCTGTCCCCCAACACAGGCAGGCGCATTAACAAGAGGGGACCACAGGTTTTAGTAAAAAGCATGACAAAAGACCCATTTCATTTTTTTTTTTTAGGTTGAGTAAGTGGCATTGAAGATCTTTTTTCAGTTGGTTGTTTGCCCCAGAAACATTGAATGCTAAAATCTCAGTGAGAAAATCTTCACTAAGGAGTGAAGGCACACTAAGTATTGGAAATTACAATGCAGGAGGTGTTTCCTGAGCTCTCTTGCGTACTACTCAGGTACCAGCCCCCCCTTGCCTAGAAATTAGAGCCTGTGGCTGAATTTCTTGAGGATTGTCAACCATTTTTAGGGGAAAGATTGTTAATTTTATTTTAAAGACATAAACACATACTATATAAGTTTTAGAAGGGGGGGAACCCTATTAAATATAGAAAATAAAACCCAGACCATAACCATCTCCCTTTCCTATTTCTGAGGTATTTACTTCCATTTATTTGACTCCTTTGAGACAAGGGTGGTGACGCTTCCTATCACATACTTTAGGCGTGGTGTTAGGAGGGGTTATTCCTTGGAATATACTTGAAATATATTCTTTGGTTATACTTGGAAAAGTGGAGGGTCAGTGAAAGACTAGAAGACTCCCAATGAGATAAATTGACACAGTGACTATAGCAATGGGCTGAAGCATTTCAGAGATGAGGATGGCACAGAATAGAATGAAGCTCAGATCTGTTGTTCACGGGTCATTATGTGTCTTCCTCAACTCGATGGCACCTAACAACAACAGCATCATTATTACTATGTGAAAGCAAAATCTTACTGAAAATTATTTTTAAATGGCTGTAACAATAAGTACATCAATAGGGACAGAAAAAAATTCAAGCTAGATTTAGAAGAGGCTATGGAAAAAGAGATATAATTTTTGATGTCTGCTAAATCTTGAAGAAGACCTGAAGTACTTGCTTCAGAAGGTCAAGGACTGCAGCCTTCAATATGGATTGAAGCTCAACATAAAGAAGACAAAGATTCTCACCACTGGGCCAATTGGTAGCACCATGATACATGGAGAAGAGATTGAGGTTGTTAACAATTACAGCTTGCTCAGCTCCACAGTCAACACTCTTAACACCAGCAGTCAGGAAATCAAAAGACAAACTCCCTGGGAAAATCACTGTCAGGGACCTCACCAGCGTGCTGAAAAACAACGATGTCAGTGTAGAGACTAAGGTGTGCTTAATCCAGGCCATGGTCCTTGCAATTACTTGTTAAGCTTCAGAGAGCTGGACAATGACTATGACAGAAGAAGAATCAATGCCTTCAAGTTGTGGTGCTGGAGAAGAGTCTTGAACATACTATGGACTGCCAAGAAAACAAATAGGTCTGTCTTGGAGAGGGTGAAACCAAGTATCTCTTTGGAGGCTAGGATTTTGAAGCTCTGTCTCTCATACTTTGGGCACATGGCCAGGAGGGATTGATTCTTTGAGAAGGACATCATGCTCAGAAGGGTGTAGGGACAGCGCAGGGGAGGAAGACCTCAGATGAGATGGATTGGGTGTTGGTGTGTCAGGATTAGTGAGATTGGCTCAGGATTGGGCAAGGTTCAGAGCTGCTGCACTATGGGTCACTGGAACTCAATGGCACATAACAATAACAACAAATCTTGACTAAAAGCAAAAGCTAGTAGAAAGATGTTTATTGGCATTTTATTGACTCTCTGAGTCATAATAAATTACTGCTAACATTGAGAATAATAGGAATTGTAGAACACTTAACGTGCTCACTTGAAACCTGTATATGAACCAAGAAGCAGTTGTTCAAACAAGGGGATACTGCATGGCTTAAACTAGAAAAAGTTTGCATCAGGGCTATATCCTTTCTCCAGATGTGTACAACCTGTTTAGTGAGCAAATAACTCAAGAAGTTGGACTCTCTGAAAAAGAATGTGGCTTCAGGATTGGACAAAGATTCATCAACTACCTGTGTTATGCAGATGATACAACCTTGCTTGCTGAAACTGAGGAGAACCTGAAGCACTTGCTGCAGAAGGTCAGGGACTGCAGCCTTAAATATGGATTAAAGCTCAATATCACGAAAACAAAGATTTTCACCACTGGGCCAATTGGCAGCTTCATGTTAGATGGAGAGGAGATTGAGATTGTTTATAATTTCAGCTTGCTTGGTTCCACAATCAACACTCTTGGCTTCAGCAGTCAGGAAATCAAAAGACGAATTATATCAGGAAAATCTGCTCTCAGGGACTTCTCTAGAGCACTGAAGAGCAACGATGTCAGTCTGGAGACTAAGGTGCACTATGGTTTTTGCAATTACTTGCTATGCATCTGAAGGCTGGACAATAACTAAGGATGATAGAAGGGCCAATGCCTTTGAGTTGTGGTGCTGGAGAAGAGTGTTGAACATACTGTAGTCCGCCAGGAAAACAAACAGATTTGTATTTGAGAGGGTGAAACCAGGCTGCTCCCTAGAGGCAAGGATTTTGGAGCTCTGTCTTACATCCTTTGGGCATGTGGTAAGGAGGGACCAATCCTTGGAGAGGGACAACACGCTTGGAAGGGTGGAGGGACAGCACAGGAAAAGAAGACCCAGCATGAAATAAATTGACTCAGTGACAGGAGAAATGGGATTAGGTGTACTGGAGATAATGAGATTGGCTCAGGGTATGGCAGTGTTGAAAGATAATATACATAGGGTAGCTATGAGTCATAGGCAACTCGATGGCACATAACAACAACATTGCACTGGGAAAATCTGCAGTAAAAGACCTCTCTAAATCTTGAGGAGTAATGATGTCAGTTTGAGGATTAAAGTGTATCTCATTCAGACCATGGTCTTTCTGATCATTTGCTATGCATCTGAGGGCTAGACAATGAGTGAGAATGACAGAATTTATGCCTTTGAGCTGTGGGTTGCAGAAAAGTGCTGAGCATCCAGTAAATTGCTGAAAGAACAAACATATCTTGGAGAGAGTATAGCTAGAGTGATCTTTGGAGGTAAACATGATGAGGCTTTGTCTCACATATTTTGGGCATGTTGCTAGGAGGGGCTATTCCTTGGAGAAGGACATGATGCTTCAAAAGGTAGTGGGTTGGGGAAGAAGAGGAAGACCCTTGACCATGTGGATTGACATGGTGACAGTGCAATGGGTTCTAATGTGTCAGTAAGTGTGAAAATGGCACAGGATAGCACAGGGTGCAGATATGTTATTTATTGGGTTGCTGTGACTTGACAGCACCTAACAACAACTATCTACGGAAGGGTCAGCTATGAGTCCGTTCCAACTAGACGGCACATAACACCACCACAAGCAAACATATGAGTAACTTGAAAAACTAAGATTATGTGAAGAATGAGGTATTAGGATTAGAGGAAGACTCATTAACAACCTGCATTAATTACCACCTGATCTGCTGAAATTGAGAAATACTTGAGGCACTTAGTAAAGAAGGTCAAAGACTACAGTTTTCAGCAGGGATTACATCACAACATAAAATAGGCAACAACATGGTAAAAGGAAAAAAAGATTGAAGATGTCAACAATTCCATGTTACTTAAATCCATAATTAACATCCGTGGAAGTAGCAATCAAGACTTATACTTAGCAAATTGGCTGGTAAGTAACTTTTTAAATGTTAGAGCAAAGATGTCAATTAAAGAGTAAGGTGCACCTGTCTTAAGTCAATATGTATTTTCAATTGCTTTTCATGCGTGTGAGAATTGAACAAGGAATAAAAACGGCCAGTTATTACTTCAAAACAACTACGAAGTATCATCTCACCCCAGGAACAATACCAAAGTTCAACAGGGCAGCAAGCAACAAAATGCTTGTGAGGTTGTAGAGAGATTGGAACACTGTTGGTGGTAGTGTAAAATAGTAAAGCCACTGACATTTTCTCAAAAAGTTGAAAATAGAAATACCATTTGACCCAGCAATTCCACTACTGGGAATATACCCTAAAGAAACCAGAGCCACAATTCAAACAGATGTATGCACATCCATGTTTATTGCTGTGTTATTCACAATAGCAAAGAGGTAGAAGCAACTCAAGTGTCCATCAAAAAATGGATAGAAAAACTATGGCAGATACACACAATGGAGTATTTATTATGCAGCTTTGAAAAACAATGAACTCATTCTGTTACATAACATAGGGGAGCCTGGAGGACATTATGCTGAGTGAAGTATCTCCATTACAAAAGGACAAATACTGCCTAACACTGCTGTTATGAAATAGGGCAGATGTGGGGGGGGAGGTGCTAAGGAGCGAATGGAAAAACAGTGGATAGGTAACAAACACTACATTAGAACAGATGAGGGGAAGAACTGTCCAAATACGAAGAAACTGTCCTGATATGATCAGGCATTGTATATATGACAACAATCTGGAACAATGCATTGCGGGGTAGAGTGGGATGGAGATAGAAAATGTACAACAATGAATTTAAAAAATATTACTACTACCTTTGAATTGTTCTGGCAAAGAATATTGCCTTTACCATAGACTACCAAAAGAATAAATGTCTTGGAACAAATGTAGTCAAGGTACTGTTCGAGGCAAGGATGGTGAAACTTTGTCTCACACACCTCGGGCACGCTATCAGGAGAGACCAGTTGCTTGAAGGGGTTGTAATTTTGGAATAGAGGGTCCAAGCAGAGGAAGGCCATCAATAAAGTACTTAGAGACACAAGGATCTTCCTCAGAGGTGTCACAGATAGACATGAATCTTCGCTGAGAGCTGCTGCTTTGAATTTGACTTCTAGCCTTTAAACTAAAAGAAAATGTTTATTAAATCCTTTCTCTTGTGCTTAGATAAGACTGCTGCTTTATTGATATCAATAACTATCTGTATCTATAGATATTGCCATTTACCCCATGAAGTTGCAGTGAAAAGGCAGCTCTTATTGAGCTCATAAAAGCTCAAAATAGAGTGGTAATCTAGATATTATCTTTACTTTCAAAAGGAAAACAAAAAAATTATTCTGGATAATAAAACCCTTTCTAAAATAAAGAATAGATTAGGCTTCACAGAGGAAAGAATTCAGGTTCACAAAAGTTAGGGGGAATTTTTGTTATTAAAGGACATTTTCTAAGAGAAACTCACAGAAGCTAATCTAGACTTCTCAGTCCTGTAGTTACTCTAGTGTCAAATATTTGAAATAAAGTTACAAAATTCTCAGTTACATATTATCAAGCATGTATCTTCACGGATAAAAAAGGAATAAAATGTCAAAATAGACTAAGATGACCGGCTTTATGCTGAACTCTCTCCTCAGTTAATAAGGAAACAGACAGTTTTGACACTTTGTTTTTATACTACCAGGGGCTGCGGTAGCCTAGTCTGTAGGGAGCTGCATTGCTAACCCAAAAGCTGTGTCTCTCTAGCAGTTCTTTCACCAGCAGCTCTGCCAGAGAAAAAATGGAAGACAATCTTCTGCTTTGCAGTTAACAGCCTTGGAGATCAGTCAGTTCAGACTTGATGGCAATCAAGTTCAGTTTAAGCAGAGAATGAAATTTGTATTGTTTTAACTTCATTAATGTGTGAAGTTTTTTTAGTGTCATTGTTTTCTTAGTGTCATGCCTTGAGCTGGCAAACTCATGTGTGAAAGTAGGACTGTGATTTAAACATACTGTTGCTGATTTATTTGTTTTTTAGACTGTGACAACCTTCTTCTCCTTGAATGTGCCTGGGTAGATCTGAAATACCAACCTTTTAGTTCCCACCCAAAGGCATGAATATCAATAGCTGACTTTCTGACTGTTACTCTTCTATCAGCATTATTTCTGAGATGCTGACTTCAAGCATTTTTTGACAGAAAAGCTTGAGAGTTGTTAAATGTCAATGTGCTCCTATTTAGAGGTTTTTAATCAGCTGTTTTCATTCTAACTTCACAACACTCATAGTTGCTAGAGATTTGAGGTTTATGACAATCTGTTACTAATACCCCTATAATATGATGTTATAGTTCCTTGAAGAAACCTCAGGTTTTGTCTTTAGCACATTTTACACCAAAAGTGACACCTTCTGACTACAAAGACTAGATTCAATGATTTTCCATAATCTTCAACCAATTTACTACTTATGCCTGCATAAAAGGATGGTGACAATTAAAGCAACAAACACTATCACAAACTCTTACCCTCTAATTAAGATTTTATGATGTCTAAAAGTTCACATCCAGAATGGAAAAAAAGAAAAGTGCTGAATCATTGATACTGATTCAGCAATGAAGAAAATTATTTTTCCACTCCCAAATAACGTCTAGGCTAACGTATGTAATTATTTGTTAAGGTAGAAAGAAATTTATTAAACATCAAATCTTCATAACCAAGTAACATGATACAAATTATCAAACTGACATGGGGAAAAAGTTATTTACATGTTGTACAGATTTCCTTTAGTGATCTAAAGTCCAAAGCAGGATAATTTTTTAGCTTCAGTTCCTAACCCTAGAAGATAAAGAGTTGCTAATAATTAACTGTTATTGTTGAGTATTGTGGAGCTGGAACCAACCCACAGCGAACCATCCAGCAGGTTTTCAGAGGCAGTTAATCACAGGAGACTGCACATTCTTCTCCTGAGGAGCAGCTGGTGGTCTCCAACGCTGTGCCTTCAGGAGTGCAGCAGTTTCTTGCCACTGGGCCCCCAGTTTCTAATAGTTATTACTGCACTCTTGGTACCAGCAGTCAGGAGATCTGGAGATACACAGCATTGGGCAAGCTGCTGTCAGGTATCTCTCCTGTGTCCTAAAGAGGAATGAATGATGGCAGTCTAAAGACAAAGGTGCTGGATGTAAACCATAGTCTTTCCAATCACCTACTATGCATCTGAGATCTGGACAACGTATAATGATGACAGCGGAAGAATCAATGCCTTTGAGCTGTGGTGTTGGAGAAGCATGCTGAATTTCTCATGGGTTGCCAAAAAGAACAAACATATATAGCTTGGAGAGAGTACAGCCAGAATGCTCCTTGGAGGCAAGAAAGGCGAAGCTTCATTTCATACTTGGGGCACGTCGCCATGAGAGGCTGCTCCTTGGAAAGGGACATCATACTTTTAAAAGGTGGAAGGCTGCCGGAAAGACCCTCAGTGAGATGGACACACACAGTAACTGCAGCAACGGGCTCAAGTGTGTCACAGATGATGAAGATGGCTCAGGATAGGACATGGTTCAGATCTGTTGGCCATAGGGTTGCTATGAGTATTACTCAAGTTGATGGCACTTAACAACAACAAATAAAAAACATCAAGTTCTATTTTGGAAAAAAAGATAACTAGTTCATTTCTTTTTTTTTTTAAAGTCTATGTACAAATACTAATAGGCCTCAAATTTTGAGGAAATGAAAAGTTGCAATTTAAGAACTGTGGAGTAGAGGACAATGATAACGGTCCTTGGCCTCTTTCCACATCACTTATAAAAAACTGAAAGTATAAATTCTCATTTAATCAACAACTTCTTTTGTTTCTTCTGTGTGTAAAAAGGAATAAATTCTCTATTTGACTTCTGGAAGTTTTATTACGGTTAGATAGTAAGAAGAGCAGACAAGAATTTTCCATCTGTGTTTATCAGCAAGCTGAAAAAACTTATAAGGTGTCCATCATGGATACCATCCAATGACCAGTTACTACTGGCCAAGGAAGGAAGCCATGGGGTCATCAGGCCTCTGACGCTTCATTCTATAGGCCTCCATTTCCTCTTCCGTTGGTTCCCGGGTTTCATAAATGCTATTATAAGGCCGCTTCCTTTCATCGATTTGCATGATCTCCTTGACATGAAGAAGGCGGGCCTCTTCTGCATTCAGTGCCT
>NW_006399947.1:2908056-2909965 GCF_000299155.1 Elephantulus edwardii
CCTTTTTCAGTTTTTCATGTTTTTCTTCACTATCACTATCTGAATTGCTCTTTCGATGCTTCTTCTTCTTTTTCTTCTTTTTCTCCTCTTTCAGTTTTTCTTGATGCATCTGAGAGACAGAATTAAAATAGAGTGTGATTAATGTGAAAACAAACCTCTAGTGCAAATTTTAAAATCTTCCCTCCAGGACAAATGATTTTAAGTTCACCTCCATGAGAGTTTGAGGTTTCTTCATGGACTCTTCTCCAGCTGCATCGCCTGGTATACATTCCTCTGAATTCTGTGCAATATGTGAGAAAATGTTTCATTTTACCTGTGTCACATTTATCAATCATCAAAGTTAAAATCTGAATTTAAGGGTACTGCAAGCACTAAGTGGTAAGTACTTACGGCAATCTCCTTCCCAGCTTCTCCAGTACAATAAGAATACTTCACAAAAGAATGACAACATTTGTATCCCCATCGGCCTTCTTTCCAGTAAGATCCCCAGATATGCTGTAAAGAGAGAGGAGCTTATAAGGAACCTGAAAATGGGTACTCATATAATGTGAGTAGGAATATAAAATATCAAAGCCCTTTTAAAAAAGATAATTTCATAGGAAGATGATAGTGATAACAACACTAACTAGGTAAGTGGTTATAGGTCTCAAGTATGAGAAGCAAGTGTCATGGTTCCAATAGCCTAACAGTCTATTTCCCCAAAATATTTCCATTTACACACAGGAATTGGCTTTTCCTGAAAGATTTAGGAGGCGTGGGAAATCCTGAGCTTACACTTCTACATGGAATTGGTTGTTACTCAATAGTTGTTGGCCCTATTTGATCGATGCTCTCCAGTTTGTACAATTTGCTTGTACATTGGCTCACTTTACTCATGCATATTACAGGGAAAGCTCTGAAAGGTAGGTTAATTTCTAATTTATAGAAACAATTACAGTTCAGGTATTTTAAGAATAGAATAAGTAAATATTATATGCTTTCTGATATGATGCAATGTGGAATATTCTGAAATAACTATAAAGCTATTATTGTAAAAAAAAAAAAGTCTGACTTACAAGGTTTCAGACCTAAATTCCTATTTATAAAAAAATACAAAAACAAGTAATGTGATACCAGAGGAAACAGTCAAATATGGAATGTGAAAACAACTCTCAATGTCACTGCCTGATCTCCTCAATCATCAATTTCAACAAGAAAGGGAGAAGCATTTTCGAAAACAGACAGAAACCTCCAAAGGATAATTACAACAAAGTTCTGACTGGACGCTTACTTGAACAATTAACAGCTAGGAATAAGAAGTTGTTTTACCTTTATTATTGAAAATGTGATTATGTGGTATTAAAGATGGTATTAAATTTTATTTTCTGAAGAGCAATGAGCAATGGTGTTACTGTGGTTATGTAATAGAGAATATTTTCTAGACATAATAGTAGGGTATTTACAGGTGAATAGCATTGTACCTACAATTTCTAATGCTCTAGCAAATAAATTTCTTGTAAGTATAAAAAAACGTGACAGAAAGAAGATATGTATGCATATACACCCAAAGGCATCTAAACACGGTGCATACAAACACAAAGTATATATAACAAAACGTTAAGGAAATTCTGAATCTATGTGGTAGAGACATAGGTCAACATTTTAATACTCTTATCCATCTTTCCTAATTAAAAAGAAAAAACCACAAACCCGTAATGAAGAGCTAAAATTCTTGGAAAAAGCCACAGTATAGACTAGTTAACAAAATAAAAGAAAAAATGGAATTTATAGCAAAATGCTCTCGAGTGATAAAAAGGTTCTAGGTGCACACTTACCGTGTGATTGTTGATCTTTACATCCTCCTCATACTTGGAGCAGGCGACAGCCCGCTCCTGTCCTTTGATCACTGTCCCATGTCTTGAGTACTCCA
>NW_006399947.1:2911235-2923229 GCF_000299155.1 Elephantulus edwardii
GTAGGATCTGCTTGAAGATGCACTTCAGATCCCTTATCATAGGCTTCCCAAGCAAACACTAGAATGATAAAAAAACATCCAAATGAAGGGTCAGCTACTTCTGTCACATTTGTTTCAAACTACCTTAAAACAATTTTTCTCATATACTTATAAAGCTTTATTTGATACAGAATGCTTTATTTTAAGACCAAATACTTACACTGTGTCTGAGCCATTGAGATGGTATCTCCTGTGTATCGGACGAAGTTATCTCCTGCATAACTAACTCTGTAAATACAAATTAAAAGAACTGTTTCAGAGAAATTGACTTAAGGAAAGCTAATTATTTAAATTGTGTTAGGAGAGAACACTGTTCTAAGTGGTACAGCATTTGTCTGCCACTTTGCTGTATTGAGGTAACTTGGGGTTGCTGTGATACTGAAAATCTTGCCACTGATGTGTCAAATGCCATAAGGGGTGGACAGAGACTGGTAGAGGTGCCAGATTAAGAAAGACTTGGAAGCAGGATTGGCATCCACTTCTTACACAATAGCCCTTTGAAAACCCTATGATCACCAGAGTACTGACAGTTACAGAACAGGGTTCAGATCTTTTGTTCATAGTGTCTCTGCGAGTTGTACTTGACTCTTAAGTTGTACAGCACTTAACAACAATTACTGTATGACCCAATCACATAGAAAGTTGGTATACTTAAGATTTCCTTTTATCTTTAATATTTTCCTTCATCTCAGAATTTAAAATCTGTAAATGTAACTTGGTACTTACTCATCTGGATTCTTTCCTGCATTCGCGTAGGGATTCTCTCTCATTGCTCTAGTTTTGGGATCATAATAAGCAGAATTTGGATCTAAATTCCGCAAATACTAGAAGAGAAAAAAGTTTAAAGATTGCATTAATGTTTACTGATAGCTCCAAAGATTTGTATTTGTAGGAGCTGTTCATGTTAAGTAGGTATGTATATACCTGACGTAAGGACAAAGAGAAAAGCAATAATCATACTTAATCTTTAAATACTTTTGACTATACTAGGGTGCTCTGGTGGACTAGTTTTGAGAAGCTATGCTGAAATTCCAAAGTTAGGAAGTTAGAACCTGTAAGAGAAGCATGGGCAATTTCCTCCTTTGCGATTTATTGCCTATGAAAACCCACTACAGGTCAGTTATGACTTGATGGCACACAGCAAAAACATCAACAATCTGCACTATGCAGATGACACAATCCTGCCTGCTGAAACTGAGGACCTGAAGTGCTTGCTACAGAGGGTCAAGGACTGCAGCCTCCAATATGGATTGAGGCTCAATGTCAAGAAGACAAAGATTCTCACCACTGGGCCAATTGGCAGCATCAGGATGGATGGTGAAGAGATTGAGATTGTTAACAACTTTAGCCTCTTTGGCTCCACAGTCAACACTCTTGGCACCAGTAGCCAGGAAATTAAAAGATGTATTGCAATGAGAAAGTCTGATGTTAGGGATCTCTCCAAAGTACTGAAGAGCAATGGTGTCTCTCTGGAGACTAAGGTGAGTCTGATACAGGAGGCCACGGTCTTTGCTATCACTTGTTATGCATCAGAGAATTGGACTAGGGAGGATAGAAGGAGAACTGATGCCTTTGAGCTGTAGTGATGGAGAAGAGTACTGAGGGTACCATGGACTGCTGGGAAAACAAACAGATTCATCCTGGAGAGGGTTAAAGTGGGCAGCTCCTTGGAGGCAAGGATTCTGAGGCTTCGTCTAACATACTTTGGACATGTTGTAAGGAGGGACATGTCCCTCGAGAGGGACATCATGCTTGGTAGGGTGGAAGGACCATGCAGGAGGGGAAGGCCTTCTATGAGGTGGGTTGATTCAGTGACTGGGGTAATCGGGATGGGTGTGTCGGAGACAGTCCATTTGGCACAGGACAGAGCAGAGTTTAGGGCTGCTCTACATAGGGTCGCTATGAGTTGTAAGTGACTTTACGGCACATAACAACAACAACAACAATCCTATGAGTAGGCAAAGTCAGGCTGAAAAGACAAATGCTTTTCAAATAGGTATGTTAGATTTGCAAGACTTACTTTTGCAATATCTTCTCTGATCCGGAGATTTCGCACAGTAATTCGTCTCTTAGAGTCAAAATTCTGTCCTGGCATGTCAATATCATCTGCATATTTATCTTCATCCTCATCTTCACTATTATGTTCTTTTTCCTGGGAAAGAGGGAGACACATTAAGAGAAATTATTACTCTTATTTTAATTATACTTTTATTTGTGTTCTTTAAAGCTATAGGTCAAGCATTAATCCTTATTAGCAGTAAGAAATGCAAAGTTTTAATGATCACTCAGGTAGAGCAAATATTTATTACCATCTGAGAATTTGGTTCCTCCTCTCCCCACTGGTGTTTTGGGGAATTCTGCATCATGAAAGAAGAAAAAGAATTTGCAATTTTATTACACTGAATTGACTAGTCATATAATATTTTAAAACACATTTAGAAAAATTCAATTCTAACATTGTGAATTTGCCCATTTCTGTTGTAATAAGAACAGAAGTTCTGAAGAGAAATATGCCATTGTGAATGGCTAATTACATTAGACCATGTACAGAACCAAAACATCTCTACACTGCTTTAGGATTGTAATCACATGAATAGGAAGATGAAGATGACCAATAGGTGCCCTTATGTTGCAATAAACAGCTTTGTACATATGGCTTTTTAAAAAATTCTTTTGGATGGATGGATCTAGTAATTTAATCCAGAAAGTGTGCATGAATATTTTACGGCATTATCCTTTCCAAAATGACTCCATCAATTTATAATCCTATAACCAACATTAAAGACATCAGTTTTAATCTTTCTTTTTTCACTACAACATTTTCCAAGTGGATAGATAAAAATATTAACTGTTCTGATTTTAATTTCTTAGATTACCAAAAGTTTAAGATTTTTAAAATTAATTGCATGTTTATATTACTTACAGCTTGTTCTACTAATTTTCCTGAAGCTAATTCTTCTTGCAGTTTTTGGGCTTTGAGTGTTCGTTTTGCCTAAAAAGAAACATTTAAAGTTTACTTACAGTATTCAAATGGTCACTTAATTTGTATTTTTTAAGAAAGAACCTTATTTTTTTCAGACAAAGTCCTGGCCAAAAAGGATCTCCTTAACATTCCCAACATTTACCCTGCTAAAGCAGTGATGAAAAGGTAAGGAAGGATAGGGACCTTAGATGAATGGAAGCAGAACAAAGAGAATGCAAATAATGAGAATACTGACAAGAGTCAACATTTATATCAAAATTGATGGCTTAAGAAAATGTTTGACCTAGTCAATTAATATAGAATGAATCAGACTAGATGTGTGGTCAATAGCAGAGAGTAAAGTGTTTTGTCTAAAGGGGCAGTAGCTACTTGACTGCAGGAGATCAATTTTACAACACTTTAAGATGCTGGGGGCGGGGGGGGGGCAGGGAGAGTTGTTAAATTAAAACTGTGTTTTAAGAACAGTAGAAAAGCAAAGGCTTTTTTTGTACCAGATCAACTTTGGCATATTCTTCTACAATCGTCATGTGTTCTTCTGGATTGTAGCCATTCCACCGATCCCTTTTCCCATCATAGTCAAAGGTCAGCTGAGGCTGGACATGTTCATCTGGAGCTATATTAGTACCTGTAAATTTTGCTCCAACTCGCCTAGGTCTCTGAAAAACAAAGGATTTTTTTTAAGTACTGATAATTCATTGCAAAGTTGACAGCTGGACAGACTGCATTGCTGGAAACTCTTGGAGCCTTGTGGCACAGTTACAAGCTGACTGTTAACAAAAAAAGCCACAGTGGTTTGAATCCAACAGGTGCACCACAGAAAAAAAGATGATACAGTCTGCTCCTGTTAAATCCTGACAGCCTCGAAAACCCAATGGAGGGTTGCCATAAGCTAGAATTTGTAGATAGTGGGTTTGGGTTTTCTTTTGGTTTTTTACAGATAGAACAAAATACAATTAAGAACTTATAGATTACCCAATTATCACTTAATCTTTAGTAGAAATTTTCTGATGGTGCTGAACTAAGTCATTCAAATTAAGTTTTACTGAGCTTGTCCCCAGATGCAAGTAATTAACAAAAAAAACCCAAAACTAACAAGCTCTTTGAGAAGGAACAATAAAGGAAGATTCTGGTAATAATTTCTAAAATTCTCAATGCCAAACTTACTTCAAAGCAGTCTTTCTTTTTGTGTGTCATGGCTCCACAATTTTCACATGCACCTTTGCGATACTTAGTAGTTATGGAATTCTAGAAATGGATGCAAAGAAAAACAAGGTATTTTATTTACATAAATAAGTTAGAAATGTTAGTTCTCATTACAAAAAAATCTGATTTATTCCTCATTGGAAAAAACACAAGTCTCCACATCTTTATAAAAAAGAGAAAATTTAACAATTTTAGTAATATCAAATCTGTAAAAGAAAATCCAGAAGTTAAAATAGCATAGACTGTGAATTTCAATAACAGATTAAAAGTGTATCTGTTTCAACTATATAATTAATGATTTTTAAAAAAATTCTTTAAATAAAATCTCTACAAAATAAAGACAGACAAATTGCCTACAGACCTCTTTCACACCCCTCTTGTACCATTCTCCAGATGAGCTATATTGCCTCTGTTTCTCTGGCTGGGGTCTTTGGTGCTTTAATGTAGGTCTTTTTGACGGGTCAATATACCACGGTACTGAGGAAATATACTGAGGAATATGAGGATTGATGTCTCTGTGAAAAAAAATTTAAAATTTAAGAGTAAGGCTTAAAAATAATGACAATTGTAAAGTTGGTATATAGAGCCCATGACTGGAGATATAATTGTAGTAAGAGGAGAGACTAGCACTGGTAACTTTTACAATACAATTAAAAACAATTAAGAAGAAAGTTAAAAAATAGGACAGTTTTTAAAAAAAATCCCAACAAAGAAAGTAAGAATAGTGAAACAGCTGATCAAAGTGAAGGAAGATGGAGTTATTTTGCTAGCATGCGATTATTTCCTATATGGCAAGTGGTTAACGGCTATGTCTAGAGTTGACTGATTAAAATAATAGTGCAACTATATTTAGTGATGTGGAGGTATAAAGGGAGACCCCCCTGGTGGCAAAGAAGTTAAAGTGTCTGGCTGCTACCTAAACCTTAATGGTTTGAATGTAGTAGTTGCCCCAAGGGAGAAATAGGTGGCAGTCAGCTTCCATAAACATTACAGTCTTAGAAATCCTAAGGTGCAGCTCTATACTTTAGGGTATCTATGAATTGGAATCTACCTGATGACAGCAAATTTGGTTTGGTTTGAATATTAAGGTTATCAACAGAAAAACTCAAGAAAGACAAGTAAACTAAATAGATAATGAATTTTGAATAAGTAGAACATGCAGAAAAAAAAATTAAAATACTTACTTTCCTTCTTCATCTACTTCAGCAGGAGCATTACCCAGTTTCCGCTGTTCTTCTAGCTCTTTCTTCTTTCTCCAGTCCTCCCTGGTCATCTTCTTTGGTTCCTCCAAACTCATTTCTTTGGAACCAGACAAAGGGGCAGCATTAACTGCCTCCACAGCTGAAGCTGACATGGTTACGTGGTTTCTCCTAAAAGAAGGGATAAAGAAATTTACAGTATAAAATTAGGCTTTCATGAGTTCAACATTGCAACTATTTAAAACACATTCTAATGTCACATATTACATGTTGTAAATGACTGTTCATATATTCTTCCCCTTTCACAGTATCTACAAGAGATTAGTCTTTCTGTCCTATTAAGAAACCTCGATATATATCTTAGCTGTGTTTCTCCCTAATCTGTAACTTACAAAGACATATATACATATTCAAAGTTTCACTGGATTCTCTATCTCATATATATTATGTACGCCTGATTTTTTTTTCTGTGTATATGGTTCAAACTTTTCTACCACACCAATTCTTGAGAGTAAATAGGGCCTCATCTCTGCTTCCTTTCAAAATCAAATGCCTTACAAGTTATTTATATCTGCTGTCTACATATTTCTTCACTTTTCATTTCCTCTTAATTTTTTCTAAACTAGCTTCTACCACCACCACTCCAAAGAGTTACTACTAAATAGGAATATTTGTGTTCAATCGATTAGACATTAGTCAACTGTTTCCTTCCTTTCAGAATGTCTTATTCCTTAGCCTATGTGATAGTGCTGTTATGTGCCATCGAGTCACTGCAATTCAGTGACCCTATGTACAACAGCTCTGAATCCTACGCTATCTTATCCTGAGCCAATCTCACTGATTCCCAACACATCTAATCTCATTGCCCCAGTTATTGTGTGAATCTAACTCATCCAGGGTCCTCTTCTGCACTGTCCTTCCATCTTTCCAAGCATAATGTCCCTCTCCAAGAACTGGTCTTTCCTGGCAACATGCCCAAAGTATGATGAAGTGAGATGAAGCTTCAAAATCCCTGCCTCCAAGGAGCAACTTGGTTTCATCCTCTCTAGGACAGACTTGGTTGTTCTCTTGGTAGTCTGTGGTATGTTCAAGACTCCTCTAGTACTACAAGTCAAAGGCATCAATTCTTCTTCTCTAATCCTTATTCACTGTCTAGCTTTCTGATGCATAGCAAGTGACTGTGAAAAAATGACCTGGATCAGGCGCACCTTAGTCTCTAGATTGAAATAACTGCTCTTCAGCACTCCAGAGGGGTCCCTGACGGCAGACTTACTCAATCCAATTTGTCTTTTGATTTCCTAACTGCTGGTGCCAAGAGTGTTGATTGTGGAGCTGAGCAAGTTAAAATTGTTAACAACTTCAATCTTTTTTTCCATTTATCATGATGCTGCCTCATGCTCAGTAGTGAGAATCTTTATCTTTTTTATATTAAGATTAAATCCATATTGAAGAGTATAGTACATCCTCCTAATTTTACTTTTATTTCTCTCGTTGACTCTCATCTCCTCTGCAGGTTCTCTCACTTTTGTTATTTAATGTTTGGTACCTAAAATCTGAGACCTAAGGCTTCACTATAAACTCCATTAATGGGACTTGCTCACCCATGATGACTCCCTATTTTATTTATGCAGATGACACAACCCTGCTTGCTGAAACTGAGGAGGACCTAAAGCGCTTGCTGTGGAAGGTCATCACTGGGCTGATTGGCAGCAAGCATCATGATGGGATGGTGAAGAGATTGAGATTGTTCACAGTTCTAGTTTGCTTGGCTCCACAGTCAACACTCTTGGCACCAGCAGCCAGGAAATTAAAAGACATGTTGTGACGGGAAAGCCTGCAGTTAGAGACCTCTTTAAAGTACTGAAGGGCAACAATGTCAGTTTGGAGATTAAGGTGCACCCGATACATGCCATGGTCTTTGCAATCACTTCCTATGCATCAGAGAACTGGACACTGACTAGGGATGACAGAAGGAGAATTGATGCCTTTAAGCTGTGGTGTTGGAGAAGAGTATTGAATATATCATGGACTGCTAAGAAAACAAACAGGTTTGTCCTGGAGAGGGTAAAGCCAGGCTGCTCCTTAGAAGCAAGGATTCTGAAGCTTCATCTGACATACGGTGGACATGTTGCAAGGAGGGACCAGTCCTTGGAGTGGGACGTCATGCTTGGCAGGCTGGAGGGACAGTGTAGGAGAGGAAGACCATCGATGAGATGGATTGATTCAGTGACTAGGGTAATGGGAGTAGATGTGTCAGAGACAGTGAGATTGGTACAAGATAGGACAGTTTATGGCTGTTGTACATAGGGTAGCAATGAGTCGCAGGCAACTGGATGGCACACAACAATAACAACAAGAAGAAGTCTGGCCTAATGGCACAAAGCTGCCCTGCAATCCCAAAGGCAAGCAGTTCAAATCCACCAGCTTCTATGCAGGAGGATGGGAAATCTCTTCTCATGCTATTTTATGCTTCTGGAAATTCCGTGAAGGGTCGGCTAAGATCTCTCCTATATTTATATTTCAATTTATTCAATTCTTTATTTGACACCTTCACATCGAGATCAAAGAGATGCTTAAATTCACATGTCTAACAAGAATAGCATAAACTAGCAATTTTCTCTGAAATTTATTCTCGTTTTTCTGTTCTCTTTCCCAATGAATGACAACATAGTTGAAGAAGGACAACATAGTTGAACGACAACAGAGCTAAAAAAATCTTCATTGTAACATATTAACAACCCCATTTACAGATGAAGAAACGGACTCAGAGAAGTATAGATGCTCTCCTAAAGAGACATGCCAAGAGAAAAGTACTTGAAACTATGCCTGACTTCAAAGTGTGTTCATTAACTGACTTCTGGGCCATCAACATTAAAAAGCAAAGTTGAATAAAGTGGTGTAGTCGCCAAGATATATTTATTAGGGTACCACGCTGTTCGGGACCCAGCAGTTCCCCTAACGTAGGCAATAATCGCTTTAATTTAACACCTTCTGTAAAACTCAGGACACTGCTTAACGTCTTCCGTTTAACCCTGATAGTAGAAAATACTATTTGTAGTCCTTTCTTAACGAATACGAAATATGATGTACAGACATTCTTTGGGAAAGGAACCAAAGTCGATCAATACTGGCACTAGAAGGAGCCATTCCCAGACTCTCCTCAAAGACGAGGGGCTGCTCAGGGTTTCCGAGTGCGTATTTGAAATCACCTCGACAAAGAAGAGATTCTTAAGTTATCTTTCACTACGAGAGCAGCGTTGACCGATTGATTAGACATTACAGGTTTCCTTCATAGACTAGGTCTCCGTCCGCCTCCCAACCTGACGTTAATCCCCGTATCTATGAACTGGAAGTCTCTGACATTTTTTGCAAGATTTCCTAGGCTCTAGATCTAGCTTCTAGATCTCAGAAATATTTACTTACCCACCTCCGCTGCAGTGAACTCCAAATCCACACGACCGGGAACGAAACACAGTATTTACGCCCGGGCTTTCCGAGACCTCCCAGAAGCCCCTGCGGCAACTTCCGTGACGAATGACACATACGCATTAACAATTCGCCGCGTTGTTTGTTCTGTTGTCTCGCGATATTATGAAACGGGTGTCATGGGATTTACGCCACTTAGTAAGGGGAGAAGATTTTTAAATGCTTTTTATCCTGTTTTGAATCTGTGATTGATTACATTCTTTAACTGTAGATTCTGGTGGAGTCTCCGATTTTCAGAGCTCAAAGAAGAAGGGAAGAAAAAAAATAAATCTAGTTAGTAATGAATGGAACCGACAATAAAATACTAGAAAACTACCTCTTTAACGAGTGGTGGCCTTGTGAGTAAGGCTTGCGCTGCCAGTCCACAGCCAGGCAGCTCAAATTCACCAGCTCCTCCGCGGGACAGAGGCTGGCCATCCACGGGAAGCTATGGGTCCGTTTCGACTCCATGGCAAGGACAGAGCGGGTGGGGAGTTGCGCGCTGCCAAACCCAAAGGCAGGTGGTTTGAATTCCCTTGCTGCTCCACCGGAGAAAGATGATCATCTCCCTTACGATTTACAGCTTCTAAAACTCACTGAAGGGTCAGCTGTTTGTGGGTTCCCCTGGAAGGCAATTAGTTTGAGAATTTTTTGTGGTTTGATTTTTGGGTTTTTTAAAAATTTTGAAAGATACACTTTATGATGCATTAGGCAAAAAAAAAAACAACCCTCTATTTTGCAACTAAAGAGTATAGTGGAAAATTTAACCGCGCTTGCAGGGTGCAATGATGCCCTAGTCCATAGGGAGTTTCACTACTAATTCAAAGGCTGAGCCTCTGGTGGTTCAAGTCCAGCAGCGATTCCGAGAGAGATGGACATTCTTCCTCCATATGATTTACAGCCTCTAAAAATCCATTGGAGCGTCATCTATGAGTCACTTTTGTCTCTACTACAATGAATTTGAGATGCGTGAACTTCTCACGGTACCCTACACTAACTCATGTTAAATTTAACACTGTATATTGACAGTGATGTGCCAGTCGTGGTAATGGGTACCTATGGTGGACAGTGTTGGCTGGAGCTTCCCAACTAAATCAAGCCATTCCAAAAATGGCTTGCCTCAGGAAACTCTTATGTATGAACAGTGCTCAGGCTGTTCGTTCATAGGGTCGCTATGAATCGTCTACGACTGGACGGCATCAAACAACAACAATAACATATTACAGATTGTAAGTGGTAATCTATATAACTCACAGTTTGTCCCCGTAAAGTCTGTCATTTTCCAGCCTGCTTCTGCAATCTATTCGAACCAAACTATGCCTAGAATATTGACAACATTGATAAGAATGGAACAATCAGTCCAGGATGTGAGTTTTGGTGGCCTAGTGGTAAGAAACAATGCTGCAGTCCGAAGGCAAGCAGTTCTAACTCACCAGCTGCTCAGCAGGAGAAAAATGAGCAATCTCCCCCTGTGCAATTTACTGTCTCAGCAAACACCCCCCGAGGGTCAGCTATGAGTCAGTTCTGACTAAAGGTATTCGCCAATGTCCAGTCCCCTCTACTGCATCCTCCAGCAACCCAATTAGAAAGTTCATACCCCTGTCTCATATTCGTATTTCAAAACTGCCTTTACTGGTTAAGTTCCTATCTCCAAGATGGGTTTTTCCAAAGGCAGACAGCAGAACCTCAATTTGGCATAATAGTAACATCACAATAACCCTCACTGGAAGAGTATGGAATGCATGGGGAAGTTCCTGATATAGTAGCTAAAATTAGTATTATTTAATTAGAGGTCAAGTGCTCTATAAATTCTCAGGGGTGTGGTGAATGTAAATATCCTTCTGCTCTAGCTTATACAATAGTAAGAATGACATGAAGATATTAATTTAAACATTCATTTCATTTGTGAAATGTTACTATTAAAGGAATACTGCCTGGTGGGACATGAGGTTATTGTTGCCTTCCTGACTAGCAGAGCACAGCTCACAGCAACCCTGTGAACAAAAGACCTGAGACCCCTCTACAATTATCGACATTTATCAAAGTTCATAGAGTTCCTGGAGGCGTGTTATTTAGTAAGTGGATGCCATTCCTGCTTCCAACGAACAGTTAAAAGGAGGACTAAGGCGTCTTACAAAAACATTTAGGCATTTAGCATTTGTGCCTAAATGCTTTTATATTTTAATATTAGAAACAAATAGCATAGAGCGATTTACATCACAATTAGTAATTTTGACTTTTTGTGTCTAAAGGTTTTCATATTTTAATATTAGAAACAAATAGTATAGAGCGATTTACATTTTACAAAAGTAAGACACCTTCATCCTCCTTTTAACTATAGATACAGAGTTATTAAGGACCATACTTACAGTTGACTGCAACTCATAGTGATCCTGTGAACAATGGATGTGAACCCTGCCCTACCCTGTGCCATCCTGATCTTCTCTGACATACTCCACCCCACCATTACAGTCACTGTGTCAATCCATCTATCACTTTTCCAGACATGATGCCCTTTTCCAAGGAATGCCCCCTCCTAATAACATGGGAAAGTATGTGAGACAAAGTTTCACCATCTTACCTCCAAGGAGCATCCTGTCTGTGCTTTCTGTAAGACATACTTGTTTGTCCTTTTGGCAGAACATGGGATATTTAGCACTCTTCTCTAACAGCACAACTCAAAGGCATCAATTCTTGTTCTGTCATTCTTAATTTATTGTCCAACTTCAGCCTCAGAAAGTAATTGAAAAGATTATAGTTTCGATCAGGTGCACCTTAACCTTCAAACTGACATCATTGCTTGATATCATTCAGATGAGGGCCCTGACAACAGACTGCAATATGTCTTGTCTTTTTTGGTTTTAATATAGCTAAACAGATGAAAAAAAAGCCTATTAAGGTAATGCTAAGGAGGAATGGTAGGTGAAAGAGAGGTCAAATGAAAGAGTTAAAAAGGAAAGAAATACTGGAGTTACTCTTGAAATGTCAGGGGTTTTGGCATGCTGCCAGGAGTAGGAGAGAGCTCAATGTGTCTTTTGAGTTCCCGGCTGTTGGTATCAAGGGTGTTGGTGGATCCAAAGAAGATGAAATCATGAAATAGAAATA
>NW_006399947.1:2923879-2926206 GCF_000299155.1 Elephantulus edwardii
CTCAGAAAGTAATTGAAAAGATTGTAGTTTCGATCGTAGCTACTTCCTGCTGAAAAGGGACGCTGTAGGTTTCAGGGTGAAGATCTTCTCTCACTACTCTGAAGGGCCCCTTTGGCAATAGGAAACACATAGACTATTATGGAGATTGATTTTGGAATTTAGATGCACGGTTATCAATTGTGCTTAGCTGTGCATGTTCATATCCTTGAAGATGTAACATGGAAGTGTTGCAGTCTAGAAGACACAAATTTAGTAAGTTAAAAGTACATGAGTCAAAAATTGAAAAGCAGTAATATTCCACGTAGAGGCTCTAATAGTGGCACCAATCAAGTTACAGAGGGAAGGTAGTTCTTACAATACAAGGCCTATTGACTAGCACTTTGTCTATTATAGCATAAAGGTTAGGGATCACAAGATGTAGAGGTGCTCATCATCTCTTATGCACTTGAGCCCATTACTACAGTCACTGTGTCAATCCATCTCATTAGGGGTCTTCCTTTCACTGACTCTTCACCTTTCCATGCGTTAATTCCCTTTCCAAGAGCCTCTCCTAGCAACATGTCCAAAGTATAAGAGATGGAGCTTCATCATTTTTCTGCTAAGGAACACTGTGGCTGTAGTTTTCCCAAGATATATCTACTTGTTCTTTTGGCAGTTCATAGGATATTTAGCACTCTTCTTCAACACCACATTCTTGTACCTTCCTTATTCATTGACCAATTCTCAGATGAACAGCAAGTGATTGAAAAGACATTGATCTGAATCAAGCACACCTTAGTATTTAAACTACTTTTCAATATTTAGACTCCAAGAGAAAGTTGTTTAATATTACATAGTTGCTATACAACTGCACAACCTGAGAGTGCTTTCTCTTAATGTTGCAACAAGTTTTATCTGGGTGTTTGTTCTCCCCACCCCCCCCTTGTTTGCTTATGGCCAGGATGATTTTTCCTAATATATTTCATGTTGAGCTTATTTTCACCCTTCAATGCTAGGCTGCATTTTATCCTTTTATAATGAGGAAAACCCAAGATAGTTGAATAGTGAGCATTGGCCCTTAGGAAGGACAACCAATTTGAGCCCTAGTGGTATTGAGTATAAGGTGCCAGTTTCCTAACAGAAAGGTTGACAGCTTGAATCCACCAGCCACTCATGATGAGGGGAGAAAAGAAAAGGTGAGTAGTTTCCTCTAACAAAGATTTACAGCTTGTGGAAACCTGGTGGAGGGTCATTATATAACAGACTTTACTGAAAGGCAATAAATTTGGTGTTTTGAGTTTGGAAAGGAGGGCAATTTGCATTGCCAAAGAGTTCAGTACCAATACTGAGAATTCTTATGGCTGACAAGTGATGATGGGGAAAAAGGGAGACAAGCACTAAGCCTATAAAGATTAGGAGCCAGAGAACAACTCCCTCACAGCTTGGAATCTGTGGCTGCATACATATTTGTCCTTAACAGTTAACCACTTTTGGCTCTTGGGGAATCAAGTGTCCATGTAAGTTTTCCTCCTCAACTTTATCTGGAAAGCAGCTATTTTAGTATGTGCTGCCATCATGTGGGGGTCTATATAAATACATGAAGCTGAAGAAATGGACTCATTTCACTAACCCCAGCCAGCACCAGAGACAATTCAGAATTTATCTTTCCTGCAAATGGTATCAATATCCATAGTAAGGTGAAAAAAAAAACCCATTCAAAATGCCTTCCATTAAAAAAAAACACACACCAAAAAATGCTTTCCATTACTGCAGATACATACTTTCAAAAAAAGAAGTTAAAGTACAAAATAAGTTCATTTTGAAAGTGAACATTTTTGTGTGCTGATAATATAATAAGATATGAAGTGTAGAGGAAACTGGAGGGAGGAAATTATGGGGATGGGTAATATTTCCAGGCTGGGAAGACGAGTGGAACAGCTGTATTCTGCAAAGATGTGTTTTCTGGTTTAGGGTAGAGACTAGGGTGTGGCTTTGTTTGCAACAGGGTGTGAACTAATTGGATTTGGCCTCAGTATTTAAGGAGGCTTTTGGCTGCCTATCTAATCAACAGCCTACATTGTGCAGGTGATGCATCTTGCTTCTAAAAGTGAAAAGGACTTGGAGCGCTTACCAAAAAATTTCACACACACAATTGTTAAGAAAGAAATGGAACACATAAATATTGACATACTAGGTATAGGTGAAATGAGATGGCTCGGCATGGGACATTTTGAATCAGACGGTTATATGATTTACTATGCTGGGGATGAAAAGGTGAGAAAAAATGGCATTGGTTTCATAATTAAAATAGTCATTTCTAGATCCATCCTGAAATACAATGTGGTGAG
>NW_006399947.1:2928511-2952708 GCF_000299155.1 Elephantulus edwardii
GCGTTTGAGATGGCTAGGTTGGCACAGGATAGAACAGCATTTAGAGCTCTTGTACATAGGATCACTATGAGTCGCAAGCGACTCGATGGCACATATAAACAACAACCCTTCAGAAGTTTCAACATCATGAAAACAAACATCTTTGCAACTGAACTGATAGGCAATATGGAGAAAAAGATTGACGTTGCCAATGATTTAATTTTATTTTGATTCATAATCAACATCATGGGAGCAGCAAGAAATCAAAAGATGTATTGGTCAGATTTATTGCTTATGACTTTTTAAAAAATGCTAAAAAAGAAGTGTGCTAGTTTACAGACTGACTCACACCATGATATTTGCAGTTGACTCATAGTCTTGAAAAGTTACACGATGAATAAGGCAGACCAATGAAGAATTGATGTTTGGTTGTAGAATAAGGAATACCAATGAAGAGTTGATGTTTGGTAGTAGAATAAGGAAGACCAACGAAGAATTGATGTTTGGTTATAGAATAAGGAAGACCAACGAAGAATTGATGTTTGGTTGTAGTGTTGGTGAAGAATCTTGAATGTACCATTAACTGCCAAAAGAACAAATCAGAGAAATCACTGCCATCCCTGAGCTGGGCCACTTCCTCTACTATGTCCCTGCCCACAGGGCTCCGTCCTTCAGGCCTTGCTCCCCTTCCTGGTCTCTTGCCTCCTGCTGGGCTGGTTCATCGGAGGAGATTGTTTTCCAGATTGAGAAATTGGACTTTTGATGATGTTTGACCCAGCGACAGCAGTTGCAGGCAATAAAATTGCCAAGCTGCACTCAGCGCTTGCTTCTCTGTCTTGTACTCACCAAGCTCGTTTTGGATCAGCCATTGCAAACATGACCAAAATGGTGGTGAGAAAAAAAGGTGACACAGAGATAGAAAAAAACTCCGAGGCAGGAACACCTGCTGTGATGGCCACATCATCATAGCCTGCCAGAAGGTCATATTTCTATCTGACCTTCTTCCTCATCCTGGGGACATGCACACTCTTCTTCAGCTTCCAGTACAAACCTTTGAACCTGGCTGTTCTGCTGTCTCTGGCCATCCCAGTGTTTGCAGTCATGTTCTTCCTTTTCTCCCTGGCCACATTGCTAAGGACCAGCTTCAGTGACCCTGGTATGCTTCCTCAAGTCTTACCAGATGAAGCAGCTTTCAAAAAGATGGAGCTGGAAGATACCAATAGTGCAATACCCCAGGGCCAGCACCCACCACCTCCTATCAAGAATTTCCAGAGCAACAACTGGATTGTGAAACAGAAATGCTGTTACACATACAAGATCTTCTGGCCTCCTAGGGCCTTCCACCGCAGCATCTGTGGTAATTGAGTTTAATCTTTGAAAAATCGGCTTCCTGGAGATGTTGAAAGAAACTCCAGGAACTGTTCTGTGAGCACTCATTTGCTTCTTAGCAGTCTACTCTGTCGTGGGATTGACTGGATTCCAGACCATCAGTAAAGGCATCGAAGGATCAAGAACAGGAAAGAATCGTGTCCAGAATCCCTTCAAAGAGGCAATATTTTAAAGAACTGCTGTGAAGTGCGGTGTGCCCCTTGCCTCCCTGTATGCTGGATCAAACAGTTATGGGCTCCTGGAGGAAAGTACCTCTCAGTACTAAAGAGATTACTAGCTGCCTTTTGCCACCGAGCCCCATCCCACTAGGACACCTGAGCTCGGATGAAATTCAGAGGAAGCCAGCACTCCTGAAAAGACGCCACCCGCAGAACCCCCAGAATCACTAAGGAGGGGGCTAAAATGGAGAACTTAGCCCATCTCTAGAAGACTTTTGTTTGTATTTAATTAGGGCTGTGAGAGATTTTTCTGCAGTGCAATGTGTTATTTCCTGACTGCTGGTACCAAGGGTGTTGATTGTGGATCCAAGTAAGATGAAGCTGTTGACAGTTTCAATCTCCTCTCTATCCATCATGACGCTGGTCCAGTGGTAAGGATCTTTGTTTTCTTGATATCGAGATGCAATCCGTACTGAAGGCTGCATTCTTTGTTCTTCTGCAACAAATCCTTCAAGTCCTCCTCACTTTGAGCAAACAAGGTTGTGTCATCTACATAACTCAGGTTATTGATTAGTCTCCCCCCAATCCTGATGCCACACTCCTCTTCATGGAGTTCAGCTTCTCATATAATTTGTTCAGCATACAGATTGAATAGGTATGGAAGCCAATACAACCCTGATGCACTCTCTTATTAATTTTAAAACATGCAGTGCTCTCCTGCTCTGTTCACACAACAGCCTCCTGGTCCAGGTATAGGTTCTGAATGAACACAATTAAGTGCTCTGGGATTCCCATTTTCAGTGTCAGCCACATCTTGTTATGTCCACACAGTAAATTGCCTTTGCATAATCAATAAAGTATAAATACACATTCTTCTGGTATTCTTTATTTTCAGCCAAGATCCATCTGATATTATCAATGATATATCCCTGATGTGACAGCCTCTTCTAATCCTGCTTGAACGTGTGGCATTTTCCTGTCTATGTACTGATCTAGCCATTTTTGAACAATCTTCAGCAGTATTTTGCTTGCATGTAATATTAATGATATTGTTCGATAATTTCCACATTCAGTTGGATTACCTTTCTTGGGAGTGGGAACAAATATGGACCTCTTCTAATCTGTTAGCCAGACAAATTTCCTGACATAGAGTGGTGAACTGCATCTAAGGCTACATTTGTTAATTGAAATGAGTCAATTGGTATCACATCGATTCCTGGGGCCTTATTTTTTGCTAATGCCTTCAATGCAGCTTCTACATCCTCCTTTATTTCCATTGGTTCCTGCTTATATGGTACTTCCTGAGATTTTTCAGTGTCAATCATCTCTTCCTGGTACAGTGATTCTGTGTATTTCCTCCATCTTCTATTGATGCTTTCTGGGCCATTCAATATATTGCTTATAGCATTTTTCAATATTGCAACACAAGCCTTGATTTGTTTTTCAGTTCTATCAGTGTAAGAAATGCAGAGCGAGTTTCCCCCCCTTTTTCCTGGGAAATCTACAGTTAGAGATCTCTCTCTCCAAATTATTGAGGGATAATGATGCCAGTTTGAGGACTAAGATGTATCTGATTCAAGCCATATTCTTTCTGATTACTTGATGTGCATCTGAGAGTTGGACAATAAATAAGGATGATAGAAAAATGATTGATGCCATTGAGCTGTGGTGTTGGAGAAGAGCACTGAACATCCCATGGACAGCCAAGAGAACAAACAGATATGTCTTTGAGAGAGTGCAGCCGGAATGATCTTTGGAGGCAAGAATGATCAAGTTTCACCTCACATACTTTGGGCATGTGGCTAGGAGAGGCTATTCCTTGGAGAAAGACATGATGGCTGGGAAGGTCGGCAAAGAAGAGGAAGATCCTTAACCAGGTAGACTGACACAGTGACTGATGCAATGAACTCTTGAGTGTCAGGAAGTATGAGGATGGTCCAGGATAGGGTTCAGAACTTTTGTTCATAGGGTTGCTATGAGTCATATGTGACTCAACAACACCTAACATCAACATAAGAGATTTAAGGGGAGAAGACAAACTTGAGACAGAGAGCAAGTAAGTTGCCTCTGTTACCATTTTACTTTGGTCTTTATTCACCCAATTGCACACTGGCCTCCCCCCTCCCCCTTTTCCTGCACTCAAAGAAAGTAGCAGAAGATACTAATCACCTCTGATAACTGGACAAGTGAGTCTCCTGGGCCCTGGATTTTCATACCTTGACTGTGGAATTTCCTTGTTCTTCCCTCTCTTCCTGCTATATCTCAGCTCTCCTACTTGCAGACATTGGTTTGATTCTGGGGTTAAAGCCTCTTTAGAGTGATTCAAATCCCTGCAAGCTGCTGTATGCCATTAAACCAGAGACCAGAAGACACAGACCTCCAGCCTGGGAATCCAAACTGGATTCTTGGGAAGTTCAGAATTGAAGTAGAGGGAGAATTGCCTTGCAGGAGACTCCCAGCTACTCAAGTGCCAACACGGACAATTTATCCTTTTAGGAATGGGGCAGGCACCTTCCACTTGTTGTATATTCACATAGCTGCTCCTTTGTTGTCCCTCTCTTCTCTAATAAATATATGTAAGTAGAAACATGTAGCATCAGAACAGAAGGAGATTGAAGAAGCAGCGGAATGCTTCCAGATGTGCATTATTGGGTGGAGAGAGCCAATGAGAATGCATGATTATGGAGGAATTTGGAATGAAGGAGCTCATGGAGTTTGAACCATGCTCTGGTTCTTAAATTTGGTAGGGCCCTTGAGCCACAGGCTATTGGGCCTGTTTGTCATTGTTTTTGATCAAACATTCTTCTAGGTCATATAGTCCTGCTCTGTCCACTTGCCGTACAGAGGTAACTCGTGGTCACTATGAAGCCAAACACCGTGACACTGATGTGTCAAAGGGGAGAATGTTTACCCATGGTAGATAGTGTTTCGTGGAGCTCCCTGATAAAACAAGCTTGGAAGCAGGAGTGGCATCCACTTCCGAAATGGCTTGCCTCTGGAAACTCTATGAACCTGGAGAAAGGACGAAAGTTATGCAAGTTTTCAGGTCTTTCTTTCATAGGGTCGCTATGAGTTGTCTACGACTCGATGGTACATAACAGCAATAACAACCCCTAAAATAGGTGGTTTTAGTCCAAGAGCTGCATAGAAGGAGAAAGATGAAATAAAGAGAATAACTTTATCTCCTATAAAGATATTCAGCCTCATAACCCTAGGGAAGGTCACTAAGAGAATTAACTGGATTGCACTATGCTTTAGTAGTATAACTCATCGATAATTTTATGTAATCCCAATGTTGTAAGATTCTATAATTTGACTTTAGGGTGCATTTTATTTACCTTGTCAAATATGCATGTAACCTGTGGGGTACATTTTATTTAACTTGTCAAATATGCATGTAACCTGACCCATTTCCCAAACTCAGTTACTAAATCAAGAGTCTCTGGAAATAGGTCTACAGGTGATTCTGATTCAAGGCAAAGTTTGTAATTGCTGCTTCTCAGTTTCCTCCAAACTCTATTTCTAAAAAAATTCTGCATTGTCAATGCATTTATTTAATTGGAGATTAATGGAAGTTTGGAGGAAACATTTCTTTAATTATTTTTTTAATTGTGATTTTAATGAAAGTTTACAGAAAAGTTCAATTTTCATCCATTCATTCATTCGCATTTTCCTTCTTGCCACCCCCAGCCCCCAAAATATTTCTTTTTAAAGGATGGCATTGACAAAGTGACAAGTTTGGAAGGACATCCACACAAATAAAACAAGGGACATGTGACAAATGAAAATATCTCCTACATCACTTTTTGCAGTATTATCCCCCAGTTGATACTAATTCCATGAGGTTGATTCTTACCACACCTGTGCTAATTTTGTAATTAGAAAACTAATTAGGCTATATTTTCTCTTAGCAAAGAGCCTTTGGGAAACAGTGGGTTACACAGTGGCTATTAACAGATTGGTGACTTGAACCACTGAAGACATGTAAGCCAGTCTGCTCCCAACAGAGCTTAGGGATTTAGAAATCATAATGGTTTCCTTCTCCTGATACCATCCAAAACATGTGAATTCAAGTTGCATCTCATTTCTAAGGAGAATTCTGGCTGTACCTCTTTTAAAACAGATTTGTTTTTCTGTCATAGTATAATAATATTCTGTATCTTTGCCAAAATGGTAATTCAAAGTTATCAGTTCTTTAGTCTTCCTCATTTATTGTTCTATTTTCCCATGCATGTGGGAGTCAGGTGCCTCTTAGTCCTCAAAGTGACATCTTTGCTTCTGAACACTTTAACGAGGTCTTTTGTAGATGTCTCCAGTGCAGCATGTTTGATTTCTTGGAGGCTCTTTCTCCATAGGTGAGGATTATGGATTCAAGTAAAAGAAAATCTTTGACAACTTCAATCTTTTCTCTATTTACCATGCTGTTTCTTTTTTATCCAGTTGTGTTAATGTCTGTTAAATGTAATTCCCAGAGCTTCATCAGCAAGTACTTCAAATTTTTGTTTGTAGCAAGGTTATTTTCACATCACCACTTGTTAATGAATCTTCTTCAAGTATTGATGCTGTGCTCATCATGCAGTCCAGTTTTATTTTTTGAATAAAATTTTTATTATATACTGGTTTACTTAAAAGCTAGCATACATTGTTTTTCATGCAGTACAGCTTCTTGGATTATTTGCTCAGGGTATAATTTGGTGGCCTAGTGGGAAGGAATTGTGCTGATAACCCAAAGGCAAGAGGTTTGAATTCACCAGCTATTTTGCTAGCGAAGGATAGGCAATTTCTTCCCTTGTGATTTATAGCCTCTGAAAACCCCTCCACAGCACTTTCCACCATTACCACAATAAGGGATGGAAAGGGGGTGGGGGTATGTGTGTATATATTGTTGTTGTGTCCGTCAATTAGGAACCCACCCATAGCTGACCCTCCAGCAGGTTTTCAGAGGCGGTTAATCACACGGGAGGAGATTGACCATCCTTTTCCTGAGAAATACTGCCTTTGAAAATCTGCTGAAAAGTCAGTTATGAGTAGGTTTTGACTGGATGGTATATAACAACAACATGTATATATGTGTAAACATATGTGTGTGTACACACACGATATGCTTTCAGATATTTGAAAAGCTAGAGAAGTACATTAATAACTATGTTAATAGTGGTAATTTTTTTTAAAGAAAAATAAAGCTTTGCCATAATCTGCCTACTTCAGCCACGCCAATTTCCTTCAATATCTGGTATTTTTATTACTTCAATTTCTTCTTAATAAAGTCTACAGAGTTATTTAAGTAAAAAGACACTAACACAAGAAAGTTGCCTTTTTGCCTCATGATTCCAGTCCATCCAGGTCAGCATTATAATTAAAGGGACAAGAATACAAACATCACTTCCAGCATCATCCCCTCCATGGTAACTTCTTCGTTTTGCCCCTCCTCCCAAACGAACTCCTAACTTCCGGTAAGAGCTTTCAGGGGCGGGACTCAGAAAATTTGGGCACCTCCATTGGCTCTTATCGTGCAGCCTCCTTCTAGCATTGGACTGATGAACCAATGCGGGCGCAAGGTTGTTGTTTAAACACCCAGCTTGGCGGGTGCTCTGGCCGTAGACTCTTGAGTGCGTTTGGCTTTGGACGATCTGGTGAGGCAGTGGAGGTAACTCGGTGAAGCTGAGGGAGCTGAGCCACTGGGCCTCTGAACGGGGTTCCGAGCTTTAATACGTAGGGTCACGGTGAGTCGTACTCGACTAGACGGCACCTAACAACAACAGCAGCAGCCCCTGGGGAAGGAGGCGGAGGGGGAATGGGGCTTTCCTGAGACGTGAATGTCGCCGAGCCGGCTTCAGCCGCTGCTTTGGACAGTATCAAAGACCCATAGTGGTTCTCTTCTAATAAGATGCCAGGATCTCGGACCGTTCTCTGAAAGTCAGGCTTTGTGTTCCCAAACCGTCCCCAGAAAGTTCCATTCTCTTAACTCAGGCTTGAAGAGTTGAGAGCTGTGTTAAGTACTTGCTTGCTCCAGTATCGACTTCTGTTCACAGGATAGGGCATTTTTGGCTGCTGTGAAATCTTAACCTTCTCTTCGTATTCGGTAACCTCCCCAGTCTAATTTGCGTTTATCTCCCTTAGCGTAATTCAGAATGGCTACTTTGATATATGTCGATAAGGAAAATGGAGAAGTTGGCACTCGTATGACTGCGAAGGATGGGCTGAAGCTGGGATCTGGATCTTGTAAGTGCAGGCAGCGATTGAAACCGCAGCTTTTAACAATTGTGGGTGTGGTTGGGAGTATATCGTGAACTCTCCCAGTCTCTGCAGTCCAGCGGCTTTCCACCCTCTTAATGCAAATTGCTTGTTAAGGGTTTTCTTTTATGTGCCCCCGCCCCCCCATTCAGTGTCTTAACGAGAGTCTTTAAGAATGTACGCGACTGTAGTGGTATTGAGCAAAAATGCGGACCTGCTTTTGGGGTGAGAATAAGAAGTTTATTCATCAGCCTTCAAAGTTGCCCAGTTGATTGAATCATTTAATTTTTCTCCAGCCATCAAAACCTTAGATGGGAAATCTCAGCTTTCAACACCTTATGCTGGTAAAATATTTGATGCACCACCTGCCCTACCTAAAACTTCCAGAAAGGCTTTGGGAACTGTTAACAGAGCTACTGAAAAGTCAGTTAAGACTAATGGACCCTTCAAACAAAAGCAGCCCGCCTTCCCTGCCAAGAAGGTGAGTGTTAACACTGTTTAAACCTCTTAGGTCTTTTGATCCTTGGTGTTGTGTACCGCACAGTCGGGACCCGACCTGCTCGGAGATGGCTAGTCCTGGAGAAGCTGGTGGCCTTCAGGATTGCAGTGCAGCTTCTTGCCAATACTTTTGCTTCACGTTTAACCTTGTTGAGTGAACTTTCTAACCCTATTTAGTAGAAGAAAATAAAGAATAGAAAATGCAAGTTAATATAGAAAAATAAATCATAGGATCCTATGGACCCTGAGATTGGAAATTGTAGAAACAAGTGTATATTTTTGCTGCATCTGTGAGTTATGGGTCTACCTGATGATGCCTAATAACAGTAAGCACCATAACTATTAACTAGTGTCTTAAACTTGTTGGCAGTGTCTATTTACAAATGAGTAAAATACTAAGGAGTGTGTGTGCCTTGTCAGAGGTTACATCGCTAATGTGACTAATAATGATCAGGTGTTGCTACATACCCTCCTTTTACAGCAAGCACTAGTTGCATTGCTAATGTGACCAGTACTGCTCAGGTGTTAGCATATATATACCTTTGTCTTCATGCAAGCACTAGCTTGTTAGGTGACAGTCTGTTAGGATGCTGACCTGAGTATGTGTGATTGTAAACTCACATAAGCCACCGGCCAGTGAGATGACTTTAGCTAATTTGTGGATTAACACTTTGTTTTAATAATTGTTTAATGTCTCAAAATACAACTGTTACTTTACATCACATCTGATTTATGATTTATATATAGTGTGGCTTAGGACAAAGCTGCATAATTATTACAAAAACTCCAATTCATTGCTGTGGAGTTGGAACAAACTCATAGCTGACTCTTCAGCAGGTTTTCAGAGGCTTTAAAAACTTCAGTATGTTTTTCTTTGTTTTTGGCTTCTTGACGCTCTAGTGCAGTATTTTAGTCTCTTCTGACGTTCCTTTTGGTTTTCTTTCTCTGCTGTCTTCATAATGACCTTTTGCTTTCTTCATGCATGATATCCTTGATAACATTCCACAACTCTTCCAGTCTTTAATCATTGGTGTTCAATGCCTCGAACCTATTTTTAAGGTGATCTTGAAATTCAGATGGCATAATTTCAAGGTCTTGTCTTGGTTCTTGTGGATTTATTTTAATTTTCTTTGGTTTCAATTTAAACTTTGTTGTTATGTCGCCTGTGACCCATAGTGACCCTGGCTCTGAAGCCTGCCCTGACCTGAGCCAGTTTCACTAATTCCGACATACCAACTGCCATTGCCCCAGTCACTGTATCAATCCTTCTCATCCAGGGTCTTCTTCTCCTGCGCTGTCACTCTACCCTTCTTAGCATGATGTCCTCCTCCAAGGACGGATCTCTCCTGGTCACGTGCCCAAAGTAAGTGAGATGGAGCTTCAAAATCCTAGCCTCCAAGGAGAAACTTAGTTTCACCCTCTCCAAGACAGATCTATTTGTTTTCTTGGCAGTCCATGGTTTAAGACTCCTCCAAGCACCACAGTTCGAAGACATCTATTCTTCTGTCATCCTTAATCATTGTGCAGCTCTGATGCATAGCAAGTAATTGTGAAGACCATGACCTGGATTAAGCACACCTTAGCCTCTAAACTGACATTGTTACTTTTCAGTATTCTGGAAAGGTCCCTGACAACATATATTCCTAATGCATTTCCTGACTGCTGGGGCCAAGAGTTGTTTGTGGAGCTGAGCAAGCTGTAATTGTTAACAACCTCAGTCTCTTCTCAATCTATCATGGTGCTTCCAATTGGCCCATTAGTGAGAATCTTTGTCTTCTTGATTTTAAGCTTCAGTCCATATTGAAGACTGCAATCCTTGATCTTCTGCAGCAAGTGCTTAAGGTCTTCCTCAGTTTTAACAAGCAAGGTTGTGCTGTCTGCATAACACATAACACAGGTTGTTGATGAATCTTCCTTCAGTCTTGATGCCACATTTCTCCTCACAGAGCCCAGCTTCCCAAATGATCTGTTCTGCATATAGATAGAAAAGGTGTGGGGACAGGATGTATCCCTGGCATACTCCTTTCCTGATTTTGAACCATGAAGTGTTTCCTTTCTCTGTTCTGAGGGTCTCCTTCCTGGTCCAAGTATAGATTTCTCATAAACATGATTAAGTGTTTTGGGATTCCCATTTTCTTCAAGGTTAGCCACAATATATTGTGATCCACACAGTCGAATGCCTTTGCATAGTCAATGAAACACAGACATTCCTCTGGTACTCTGCTTTCTGCCAAGATCCATGTGACATTGGCAATAATGAACTTGAACATGAGTAATTGATGGTCTGATTCACAGTCTGCCCCTGGCCTGGTTTTGACCACCTACATTAAGCTTCTCTAATGATTTCTTCCACAAATTTAGCAAATCTGATTCCTATGCAGCCCATCAGATGAAGTCCATGTGTAAAGTCATCACTTGTGTCTTTTAAAAAAGGCATCTGTAATGAATAAATCACTGAAAATAAAAAATTGGATTATCCTATTTCCAGCCTCATTTTTATCACCAAGCACATATTTTCCAACCACTATTCCTCTTCACTGTTTCCAACTTTTGCTTTCTAGTCACCAATTATCATTGAAACCATTACTGATTTTTGATTGAAACTGTTAACTTCATCTTACTTGGATCCATAATGAACACCCTTGATACCAGCACTCAGGAAATCAGGAGGTGTATTGCATTTGTTGGGAAAGTCTGCAGTAAGGGACTGTCCATATTATTGAGGAGTAATGATATCAGTTTGAGAACTAAGGTGTATCCCATTCAGGTTATGGCTTTTCTGATCATTTGCTGTGCATCTGAAAGCTGGACAATGATGAATAAGGATGACAGAAGAAGAATCGAGCTGTAGTGTTGGAGAAGAGCACTGAACATTCCATGGACAGCCAAAAGAACAAATATATTTTGGAGAAGGTGCAGCTGGAGTGCTCTTTATACGCAAGGATGATGAGGCTTTGCCTCACATACTTTGGGCATATTGCCAGGAGGGGCTGTTCCTTGGAGAGGGACATGATGTCGGAAAGGTCGAGGGTTGGTAAAGGAGAGGAACTCCTTGGACCAGGTGGATTGACATGGTGACTGCCTCATTGGGTTCTTAGGTGTTAGGAAGTGTGAGGATGACACAAGATAGGACAGAATTTATATCTTTTGTTCATACAGCTGCTGTGGATTGTACTTTACTTGACAACACCTAACAACAACAACAACAACAACAAAGTAAAGAGACAACAACAACAACAACAAAGTAAAGAGACAAAGTAAATTAAAAATACTTAGCCTTCTGTTTTGGCCTAATGTCATCTGCCTGCCTGCTAATTCCATCTAGGGAATTATCCCTGTTGTTGTTGTTAAGTGCTGTCGAGTCATAGTGGTCTCTTAAAGTCTGTCTTTTTGCCCCTGATTCATACTTGGTGCATGTATTGAGGAACATAAATGCATTTTTAATATTAACCCCAGAAAATAATTGAGATAACAGTGATAGAAAAATCACAGTTCTAAAAGCCAAATGGCTTCTGGATTAACTGTTTGGCTGACTCATGCCTATTTTCTCCTCTGTTAGGTCGAATAATTGAGTTGGTTATTTCTGAATTAAGTCTGAATTCTTGATAAGTTACATTGACAGTTGCTAATACTTAATTTTAAAATTAACATTTGAACCATCCTGTTGGCTGAATTATGTTTGCATTATCATGAGCACTAAGGATTATGACTTCTAAGAATCTAGCATAAAACTGACAAATTTTAAACTGTGGTAGAGAAATGCTTTGAAAAGGCCGTTTAAGGTGTTAATCAGTTGACAAGACTTCCGCTCTCACTAATCTGTATTTTTTTGAGTTTCAGATGACTGAGAAGACTGGTAAAGCAAAAAGCACTGTTCCTACCTTGGATGACACATATCCAGAAATAGAAAAATTCTTTCCCTTCAATCCTCTAGGTAATATCTATCTCTTGGTATTGCAAAAATGATTTTGACCTTCACTTTATCTTAGAATTCAACTCAGCTATAATATATGGATATATGACCTAGAAGAGTAACAGTAGACTATCTGAGCCTGGTTTACTTTGAACAGATATAATATATAATATATAAATATATAATTCTTGATGGAATTATTTGGAAGATATCGTCTTAAGCGTAGAGAAGGGCTTAAGAGTCAAAATGAAGAATCTTACTCCTTTCCAGGTAATTTTATCACCTAAAGGAGAGACTACTATACTGATCAAGCATAAATGTTGAATTTTTCTAGCCTTTTAGAAGATGAGCTTTATGCCAGTTTGAGCAGTGCCTAGAGTTCTTTGGAGAAAGTTAAGTGATAACTGTTTGGTAAGAAAAACCTAAGTACCTAGCAAAAATGTGTTTTTATTTCTTAAACCTCTTAATGTGTACCTGAAGTATTTCCTGTTAAAAAATCAGCTTTTCAAGCTTTAATTTGGTCAAATGTTTGAGAAGAGGCTGCTTACTGTGTGCTGTACACTGTTCGGCTATGGGGACAGTAGTTTCCAACTTAGCTTGTGGCTTGAAGAAGCCCACAATTTGTTAAGAAAGGTGAACACTGAATACATTCTCTCACTCTTGCATTTGAGGAGGAAGGACAGGGCTTGTGAGGCAATACTGAGCCTAGCCTAGGAAGATCATGTAAAGTCGTGAGGTTGGGGCTTAAAGGAGTTGAGGTAGCTGAGTGAAAAGGAACAAGGCGACATCATTGTAGGTAAGTGGGTACAGAGGTCCTGCGGTGGATAAAAGAAATGCAATTGTTCTGGAACATTGAAAGTTCCCCATGGTGAAGGACATTGAAAAAGTCATGGAGAGGGCACTGAGAGCCCACGGACCAGAGGCAGCCTTCGTGCCCCCTGTCCAGGCCTCGGCGTCTCCTGGCCTCCTCCCTTCTCCCCCAAGACCTCTTCCCCTTCAATTCCGAGGTCGGTGGCGTCGCAGCCTCGCTGCTCGGCTACCTGTGAGGATGGTGGGAGTGAAGCCGGTCGGGAGTGACCCGGATTTCCAGCCGGAGCTGAGCGGTGTGGGCTTCAGACTCGCCGTGGTCAAGTTCACCGTGAGAGGGTGTGGACCATGTTTAAGAATTGCTCCAGCATTTAGTTCTATGAGTCATAAATACCCACAGGCAGTTTTCTTGGAAGTTGATGTACATCAGTGCCAGCGCCAACAATATATCAGCAACACCTACATTTCTCTCTTTTCGGAACAGAGTGGGAATTGATCAGTATCAAGGAGCGGATGCTGTGGGATTAGAAGAAAAAAATCAAGCAGCACTTAGAAAATGACCCTGGAAGCAATGAGGACACAGATATTCCAAAGGCAACATGGATTTAATGCCTTTTATTAATAAAGCTGGCTGCGAGTGTCTTAATGAAAGTGATGAACCTGGATTTGATAACTGTTTACTGAAAGACTTGTCCTTCTTGGAATCTGACTGTGATGAGCAGCTACTTATTACTGTGGCATTTAATCAACCTGTTAAGCTTTATTCCATGAAATTTCAACGACCAGATAATGGTCAGGGTCCAAAATACGTAAAAATTTTTATCAACCTATCCCGATCTATGGATTTTGAGGATGTGGAAAGCGAAGCAACTCAAGCTCTGGAACTAACATAAGATGGTATTTAAGAAGATGGTATTGTCCCACTTCATTATGTTAAGTTTCAGAATGTTAACAGTGAAACTATATTTGTTCAGTCCAGTCAAGGTGAAGAAGAAACAAGAATTTCCTATTTTACGTTTATTGGTACACCGGTCCAGGCAATAAATATGAATGCCTTCAAACGAGTAGTCGGCAAAAAAAGAGAAAGTCACTAAGGTGCATAAGGACACTCACTGTACAAGCGGCTGCATTGAGATCTCCAGCTCCTGGCTGGTCACTCGATTTGTGCCAGAGACTCAATGTTTCCTTTACTGCCATTACCAAGAAATCATTGCTTTTGTTTAGATGGTTTCACCAGTGTTTCTATTGTAATCTTGATACATGCAATTGTAAATAAAAATCATTACCTTTGCAAAGGAAAAAAAGAGATCATGGAGAGCAGAGCAGGGTCTACCAGAGAGCTGACTGATTTGTGTATTCAAAGAAATTTTCCATGTGATAGTCTCAAAATTTTATTTTTTGTAAGTTGGAGCCATGTATCTGAAGAGTAAGCCTTAAGAATTACTGAATCAGAGCATATGATAAAATGCTTGGCTATGCTAGTGATTTCCTTTCAAAGTATATCTGTGTATGTTGATCAGGAAGGACCACAATATGCTGTGTTTTAAAGCAAAGGATACTACCAGGTTACCTTCCAAAACACTATAAAAGAACCTGCTCACAGCAGATAAGGATGCTCGTTTTACCCATAATCACGAATTGCAAATGTCTTAAAATGCTACTCTTTATCTGAAGAACAAAGATACTCATTGCTTTAGTGGGGGTATATGTTAGAGCATATATGATTATTGGCTTTGTACTTCCCCCCCGAACTTTTTATTTGCGCCTTTCTTGATTATGTTACTTTCTTTGCTTTCTCTACTTTTAAAAAAGCTCTTTGTGAGGAAAGGGAATTACTGTATTTTTCACATACAGTATGACCACATAAATAGTGTGTATATGCATATGATGCGTGTGGCACATATAAAAAATGAAAGCATGATGAGGCTGCATTGTTTGAAAAATCATAGTCCATATTGTTCGTGTGAAAATACAGTAGCCTTATTATGCTGCAGACTTTTTCTTGTGACATCTTGTCCATTTTACGGTTTCTTTGACAGTTCATTGGTTTAAATGAAAAGGCCCTGAATTATTTTTATTATATTATACCAACTTTGGAAAAAGAGTAGACTAGTTTCTAAGTGTAGGTACTTGGGTGAATGAAATCTCTTCCTAAGTTTTTAATTTGTATGGGAGTTGGAACACAGGTGCATACCAATCTTACTTAGCCTTACTTTAGTCCCCCCCCCCCCCAAAAAGAGGCTGTAAGTTCCTTTCAGTGATTTAAAAGCGCACAGTCTTTAGCGCTCTGGGGGCCTAATGGCAAGAAGCTGTGCTGCCATCTCAAAGGCACACGGTTCCATTCCTATCAGCTGCTCTGTGGGAGAATGATGGGCAGTCTCTTCCTTTTGTGATTAACTGCCTGTGAAAACCTCTTGGAGGGTCGGCTATAGGTCGGTTCCACAAAAAAACGCCAGTCATTTCAGAGTGAGGGAAAATACACATAGCATTAAAGGGCAGTGCTATATAATAACTTACCCTTTAGTATTATGTAACATTCAGACATTCATAACCTGAGGACTGTCTTACTGTACTGAAGGCTTTAAAGAACTCCTAAGAATAAGAAAACATGTAGCTTTCTTGAAAATGGACATTTTTAACATTTAAGTTATCCTTTTGTTACTATCAAGAAAAAGTACATGTTTTAAACAATTCTTTAGAAGTAAGACACTTAGCTTCTCGGCTTTTTGACTATGCTCAAGTGTGCAAGTAAGACACTTGGATTTTAAAAAGGAATGTTACTGAACACATTAAAAAAACAAACTCTATTTTGTCACGTTGGAACTGACCCGTGGCTGACTTCTCCAGTGGGTGTTCAGAGATTCTAAATCACACAGGAGATTGCCTCTTTTTCCCTCCAAAAAGCTGGTGAAGAAGCCACCCACCTTACAACTCCCTACTGACTAGGCCTTTAGGGCTCTCCATTACTGAACAGTAACTCTTAAATGTTTTTATGTTTTTGGGCTCCTTCAGCTAATTGAAGACCCTGCAGGACATGTGTGTTCAACCTATATTGTACCATAAATTTTAGAAAAAGTTGTTAATAAATTTAGTTACATTGACAGAAATAACTTTTGAAATGGAAAATTACTTTTCTAAATGAAAAAAAAAGATTAGAAGAATGGCATAGTTTTTGAAAATTTGCCAAAAAGAAAGAAAGAAAATTTGCCTAAATACAGGATTTTCTCATTTGGTTCTTCAAACATATTTTGGTTTAAGTGTCTGAAGAAAATATGGCTTCATGTAGATTTATAGTTGGAAACAGGAGGAACATTACGTTGGCTATTTCAGATAGAGTGGCTGTTTTCCTTTGATACTGCCAATGAATATTTGAACTCTAGCAATGCAATCTAACTCTAACAATAAAACGACCTTTTATTTTGAATGGATGGATCTGTTATCGCTGTATTTATCAATAAATTCACTGATATCTTAGAAATACCAACTCACTGAGCTATGTAGGCCATCCAAATGTTGAAGGGTTCTTTTGTACAGAAACATAATTATCACCACTGATTTTTGTCAGAATAGTCTTAAGTACTAGACACTCGACTCATGGTAATAGGTGTTGTTAGGTGCCCTCAAGTCGCCTGCAGCTCATAGTGACCCTATGTACAATAGCTCTGAACTGTGCTCTATCCTGAGCCAACCTTATTGTCTCTGACACACCTGCCCCCATTACCCCAGTCACTGAGTCAATCCATTTCACTGAGGGTCTTCCTCTCTGCGCTGTCACAACACTCTCCCAAGCATGATGTTGTCCTCCAAGGACTGGTCCCTCCTTGCAATATGCCCAAAGTATGTCAGATGGAGCTTCAGAATCCTTGCCTCCAAGGAGTGGCCTGTTTTCACTCTCTATTAATAAGTTTCTTAAAATTTCTGTAGTTGAACATTTTGATTGTTTTTGGCAGCGTCTCATTTTCCTTGGAGTGATTTCTTTCCTTCCTTTGAGAAAATATGACAGTGATACCTAAATCTGAGTAACTGATCACTTTTCAGTAAAAAATTTTGTCCTAGGAAATGGCCGTTCACCTTGTGATTCAATTGTGTAAGTCCTTCATCTTTGAGATGAGCGTCTTATTTTAATATGACAAGTGTTTTATGTATATTTTTCATCTTATCACTTAGAATATTAAGACATGTTCTCCATAGTAAAAAAAAAAGACTATTTTAATTATAGTAAAGTGATTTAAGTTTTTTTAAAATAGAGTGTGTTGGTGGTAAAGAATGCAATGACTGTGGAAATAGTTTATTGCCACTGCCTTGATTTGTATTAATGCACTAGTTTTATCGACCGTAGCTTTTTTACCATCATTTTAAGTGTTAACACAGTGCAAGCAGTGATTCATATTGTTATGAAAATAGTTTTTAATCTCTGATTTAGGGAAGGATCTCAGACTTGCGCATCCCCCAGGGGGCCCACTCGACTCATGGTAATGAGAACCACTGCTTTTAACAAAAGGCTTTCTCCTTGGAACAGATTTTGAGAGTTTTGACCTGCCTGAAGAGCACCAGATTGCACACCTCCCCTTGACAGGAGTGCCTCTCATGGTTCTCGAGGAGGAGCGGGAACTTGAAAAGCTCTTAGACTTGGGTCCCCCATCACCTGTAAAGATGACGCCTCTGTCATGGGAGTCGAGTAAGTGAATGAGTATCTTTCCTTCTTGTGGGGCCGCAAACTGTTTCGTAGCACTTGTATTACTGTGGGGACAGAGCTGTGTGGAAGTGTAGCATATGAGTAATTTCTGCAATTTTAACGATAGGAATTAAGATTTCAGAATAATGAAATGATTGTCAAGTGCAGTTACTTTTTTATTCCCAAATACTAGCATCAAATTAAGTCATTTTGAAATCCTATTTTATGCAGTTCAACAAAATGGGATAATTTGAATATGAAACTTATAGGCTATATGTTAAATGATTACAAACTTGATGGGTGTGAGAGTCAAAAGTTCTATCCAAGGAGAGCATAGGATCATGATGCTTGTGCATAGACTCCCAATACCTTGTTATACAAAGTTTGATGTTTTTATTTAAACTGCTAGTAAGAAACCATCATCAGTAATTTTTGTTTGCTTTTGCCTGGCTTTGATGGAAGAACTCATACCAATTTATACAGCCCATTACTGAGAATGTTGGCACACATTGGTGTTACAGGACCTCAGAATGGTAGTAGTTCAGGTGTTTTCTCAGTCTTATTTCCTAGAGAAGGCTAATCCTGGGGCCACAACCATATTCCAAGAAATAGATGAGTTAATGAATAGGGGACCTGTTCATTCATAGAAAGCTATGAATCTATCATTAAAGTAACACCTAACTAAAAAACTAAAAACCCCAAACCAACTAATCAGTGTTGACATGATTATGTAATCTCAAGGATTTACAGAAATCTAATAAGAAATTCCTGTTTTTCTAGATCTGTTGAAGTCTCCTTCCAGCATTCTTTCTACCCTGGATGTTGAGTTGCCACCTGTTTGCTGTGACTTTGATATTTAAAGCATCTTGGAGCTTTATTTATTGGCTTTTGTGGGTTTTTTGTGATTAATAAAGCAGTTCTTTATTAACTCTTCCTATGTTGTGATTGATACTTTTTTGAGTTTATTTAAAATATGTGACAACTGGATGAGGTATTTATTAGGCAGATGTCTGTTACCTGACACCAGAGGGTTTCTGTGATTTACACAAACTTAACCTCAGTGAGGGTAGGTGTGTTGGAATCAGTAAGACTGGCAGGATAGGGCAGGATTCAGAACTATTTCTATGTAAACATAGGGTTACTATGAGTCACAGGTGACTTGATGGCGCATAACAACAGCCCTTGGAGAAAGGACATAATGCTTGGAAGGGTGGAGGGGACAACGTAAGAGAGACCCTCGATGAGATGGATTGACACGGTAACTGGGACAATGTGATTAGGTGTGTTGGAGTCAGTGAGACTGGCTCAGGATAGGGCAAGCTTCAGAGCTATTGGACATAGGGTCACTTGAGTCACGGGCGACTTGATGACACATAACAACATCAGCCTTATACCTGTTGGTTTGTTTTAACAGTTTTTTTTTTCAGATGCTACCATGTTTTCTCAAACAAATACCCCTCAATGTGTACTTTATCACCTCTTTGTGGTCGTTAACCAGTGACAATTAATAGAATCCTTAATTAGAAGAACCACTTCTAGCTCATTAAGAATGTATTGCTAGGCATTCTTTATTGCTGGTTCTATTGCATTTCTAATGACTATTACTCAGTATTCAGTAATCAGAATTTAAAAGGCTCTAAATCTCCTGATAACTCAGCCTCTTTGGGATAACTAATTAGATTACTTGAAAATCAAACAGAATAGCCTACTGATAGTGAAATTTATTCTCTACCTGTAAGAAACTATTGTACCCTGTGTTGGTCATTAAGGAAGCCTGGTGACTCAGTGTAAACTCTGATTAGCTTAGTGAAAGGTTCAGATCCACCACCTGCTCTGGCAGAAAAGATGTGGCAGTTTGTATTCTTAAAGATGAACATTTTGATCAAAGATTCCTTAGAGAAATCCTGATCTAAAGAGGAGGGAAAATGCAGAACAGAATTTCAAATTTCCTAGACTCTCAACTTTCTGGAACCATGCGTACCAGGTAGATAAACCTCTGAAAGTTTCTCTAAAATAATCTTTAAACATTAAATATATCCCCTGAAGTCTTGAACAATAGTTCAGCTTCACTAATACAAAAGGGCTATCTTGATCATATGTTCTTTTAAGAACTATTTCTATGGCTGACAGTAACAACTTGGAAAGATTACATAGTTACCTTGTTATATACTGTCGAGTCAGAGCTGACTCATAGCTGACCTTCCAGCGGGTTATCTTAGGCAGTTAATCGAATTGGAGGAGATTGCCCATCGTTTTCCCGTGGAGCAGCTGGTGGATTTGAACCTTGTGCCTTCGGGATTACAGCACAGTTTCTTACTACTAGGTGACCAGAGCTCCCCATAGTTACCTTAGGGGTCAGTGAAGATGTTAAGGAGAGAGGAAGAACTTGGAAAAGGATAGTAAGAAAGGTGCCCAACTTGACATAATGTCACCTAATTGTAAGTGTAGAAACTATTGTGTATTTTGCTTTGTACATCTATAACAAAATAACTTGGAAGAAAAATTATAACCTTGGAAACCCTCTGGGAGAGTTTTACTCTGCATTGTCGGATTGCTAGAAGTTGAATTAACTCCATGACAACGTGCTTTGTTCTTTTAGTTTAGACATCATTTCAAGTATTTAGTGAGCATTATTATGTTTAGAGCACTTTTTTAGTAAAGAGAGCATGCTCAAAAGTTCATTGATTTGCCAAAACTTTAAGAGAAAATGATAGAGATAGTACTTTCCAGATCTGAGACTGGAATCAAAATATCAGAGATGGTAAATGGTTGCCCATGGATTGTCCTTTTTGGACAGAACTTAGAAAAAGAAATTAACTCGTGCTTAAAATTCTGAAATTTTGAGTGTCTTTAGTTTTGCATCTCTTGGAAAAGCGCATCAGGCTGTTTGTTGTAGGTCTCATCTTTCTCCTCCAGTGGCTGTGGATTCTGACAACCAGCATGTAACAAAATAAGCCACTGTGGCTCTTTTTGAAAAAATGTATTTTAAGTCTGAATGGATTTCCTACGCTACAGATTCAAAGTAGGAACTTTGGAGCATGACCTCTTCTAGTTGTGGAGGAACGAAAGTTCATAGTTAGGTCCTTGAAACTACTCTTGTTTCCTTGTTAGAAGTAAATGTTCTAGACTCCTTTAGGCAGCTGCTATTAATAAGTTGCAGAATTTGGCCTTTGCATATAAATCTAGTCCAGACACTGGCTCACCGGATGATGAGTGCCTTTTATCTCACAGGCCCTTTGATGGCTTTTAAGTGGGCACTGAAGTTCCTTTTATACTCTTTTTCTCAGACCTACTTGCTTAATCCACTCACTTTATTTGCTTTTCCCCTGAAGTATCTGTGACATCTAGTCTAGTAGGAATGCAAACACTTTCTTTACTACTGCTTCCCCCCCCCCCCTTTTTTCATGCTGCATGAGATAGATCGATTCAGTGACTGGGAAAATGGGAGTAGGTAAGTTGGAGACAGTGAAGTTGGCACAGAAGAGAGCAGGGTTTAGGGCTCTTGTATATAGGGTCTCTTTGATTCTCAAGTGACTTGACAGCACATAACAACAACTAGTTTATTTACAAAATTCGAATACATTGTTTTCCCGAACAGATTCTTCCAATTTCCCTCACTCCCTGACCCATTAAATTGTACAACTCCACTATTAATCCCCCTCCCGCACATCATCCCTCTGCTTCCACCCCCCACCCTTTGCATCCTTATACTCATTCTACAATAATGGTTTTATACAATATTTGTCCTTGTGGGACTGAGTTCACTCAGCATGATGCTAAAACTGAACAATATTGAATGCTGTTGAGCTGAGTACAATACATAGTGACCCTATTCAGAACTCTCTTCTGTACCATTCTTATCTTTCTCATCAACCTTGACAAATTTGAGTCTGTTGCCACAGACACTGTATCATTTCATCTTGTTGAGGGTCTTCCTTTCTTTCACTGACTCTCTACCTTTCAAAGCATGATGTCCCTTTCCAAGGAAGAGCTTCTCCTAACATGTCAAAAATATGTGGATGAAGCATCATCATCTTTGCCTCCAAAAAACATCCCAGCTACAGTTTCTCCTAGACATATTTGTCCTTTTGGCAGTCCATGGGATGTTCAGCAATCATCTCCAACACCACAACTCAAATACATCAATTCTTCGGTCATTCGAAGTTTGACCTTGAGTCTGTTCCCTCCTGAGTTTAAAGACCAACTCAAGAACAGGTTTGAGGCCTTGAATATTAATGAGCGAAGACTAGATAAGATTGATACTCTTCAAGAATATCCATGAAGAATGCAGAAGGTCATTACAAAGACAGAGGATGAAGAAAAGACCAAAATGAATATCAGAAGAGACTCTGAATATTGTACTAGATAGAGCAATGAGAAGCCAAAGCAAAGGGACAAAATCAAGATGTGAAGAAGCTGAACAGATGATTTCAAAGGGCAGCACGAGAAGATAATAGAATGTGCAAAGAGCTGGAGTTGGAAATCAAAAGGGATGAACTCTCAGCATTTCTTAAGCTGAAGGAACTAAAGAACCAATTCAAGCCTCGAGTTGTAATACTTAAGGATGTTGTGGGCGCAATGTTGAATGACCCAGGAAGCATAAAAAGAAGATGGAAAGAATACACACAAAGTCATTATGCCAAAAAGAATTGGCTGACACAGAAGAATTTCATGAAACAGTATATGATCAGGAGCCTGTAGTGATGAAGGAGGAACTTCAAGCTGCTCTGAAGGAATTGGCATGATACAAGGCCCCCAGAATTGATGGCATACAAACAGATGTTACCCTGGATGTGCTCACCAGCTTGAGCCAAGAAATCTGGAGGACAACCCCCTGGCCTACTGACTGGAAGAGTTCCATAATTCTCATTCCAAAAAATAGTCAACTGACAAGAGTATGGAAACTATCGATCAATATCATTAAAATTTCAGGCAAGCAAGATTTTGCTGAAAGTTATCCAAAACCATCTGAACCAGCACTTAAAGAGAGAACTACCAGAAGTGCAGGCTGAGTTTTAGAAGAGGTTATGGCACTTGGGATATTATAGCTAATGTTAGATGGATCTTGGCAGAAAACAGGGAGTACCAGAGGGATGTCTGTGTTTCATTGACTATGCAAAGGCATTTGAATGTGTAGATCACATCAAACTGTGGCTGACTCTGAGAAGAGTGAGAATCCCAAAACATTTGTTTGTGCTTATGTGAAACCTGTACTTAGACCAGAAAGCAGTAGTCAGAACAGAGCAAGAAAACACTGCATAGTATAAAATCAGGGAAGGTATACATCAGGGATATGTCCTATCTGCATACCTTTTCAATTTATATGTGGACAGGTCATTCAGGGAGTCTGGGCTCTATGAGGAGGAATGTGGCATCACCAACACCTGTGTTATGCAGATGACAGACACAGCCTTGCTGCTGAAACTGAGGAGGACCTGAAGCACTTGCTGCAGAAGGCCAAGGACTGAAGTCTTCAAAATGGATTGAAGCTCAACATCAAGGAAACAAAGATTCTCACCACTGGACAAATTGTAGCATCATGATAGATGGTGAAGAGATTGAGATTGTTAACATCTTCAGCTTCCTTGACTTCACAATCAACACTTCACCAGTATACTGAAGAGCAATGGGGTCAGTTTGGAGACCAAGATGTGCCTGATCCAGGCCATTGTCTTTGCAATTACTTACTGTGCACTACAGAGCTGGACAGTGACTAGGGATCATAGAAGAGGATTTGATGCCTTTGAGTTGTGCTGGAGAAGAATATTGAACATACCATAGACTGCTTAGAGAACAAACAGGTCTGTCCTGGAGAGCGTCAAATCAGGTTGCTCCTTGGAGGTAAGGATTTTGAAGCTCCATCTCAAATACTTTGGGTATGTTGCAAGGAGGGAACAGTCCTTGGAGAAGGACATCATGCTTGGAAAGGTGGAGGGACAGTGCAAGAGAGGAAGATCCTGGGTGAGATGGATTGACTTAGTGACTGGGGTAATGAGGGTAGGTGTGTCAGAGTCAATGAAATTGGCTCAAGATAGAGCAGGGTTCAGAGCTGTTGTACATGGAGTCATTATGAGTCAGTCAACTCAATGACCCATAACAACAACCACCACCACCAAATCATGACAGCGTTAGTAGAAATTCCTAAATTGATGTTTTTTTCTATTAATCATCTATCACTTATTGAGGCCCCACACTGCTAGCTCCCAAGGTTACAGTGGTGAAATACAGACATAGCCCCTGCCCTCATGATGCTGTAAGAAAAATAATACAAGTGGAAATGAAGTTTTAATTAACTCTGTTGAAGAGATACACTTCTTCCTTATTATTTAAAAACTCACTTTAGCTAACTTGTAAATTCTTTGACTCTTTGAAAAATGCATAAATTTATCTTTATATGGAATTATTTTCAAGTGGAACTTTATATGGTCCTTCCTGACCATCTATCTTGTTTTCTGGTTGTTGTTGTTGTTGTTATGTGCCATCGAGTCTCTTGCGACTCATAGTGACCCTATGTACAAGAGCTCTAAATGCTGTTCTATCCTGT
>NW_006399947.1:2955058-2956053 GCF_000299155.1 Elephantulus edwardii
CAAATAAATGGAAAAATGTTCCCTGTTTGTGGATAGGAAGACTTTATATAGTGACAATTCTACCAAAGGCAATCTACGTGTTTAACACAATTTCAATACAGATACCAAATTCCTTTTTCAAAGAAATAGAAAAGGCAATTGTCAAGTTCATTTGGAGAGGAAAGAGACCTTGAATAAGCAATGCACTTCTGAAAAACAAGAATGAAGTTGGAGACATAGAACTCCCTGATCTCAAAACATACTATACAGTTGTATAACTAAATACTTCACTCCCTATTTAATTTTACAAGACATTTCAAAGTCCACTATATCCTCCCACAGATGTTGTTGTTGTCAGGTGCCATCTAGTGAAGTGCAACCCATTGTGACCTTATAAAGAACAGATCTGAATCTTGTCCTATTCTGTGCCATCCTCATATTTCCTGACACACTAGAACCCATTGCAGCAATTCCTGTGCCAATCCACTTGGTTGAAGCTCTTTCTCCTTTTGCTGACCCTTCGCCTTTCAAAACATGTTATCTCTCTCCAAAGATTAGCCTCTCTTAGCAACATGTCCAAAGTATGTGAGTTGAAGCTTTATCATCTTTGCCTCCAGCAAGCACCCTGCCTGCACTTTATCCAAGGCATATTTGTTTGTTCTTTTGGCAGCCCATGAGATGTTCAGTACACTTTTCCATCACACAGCTCAAAGGCATCAATTCTTCTGTCATCCTTATTAATTTTCCAGTTCTCAGATGCAGAGCAAGAGACCAGAAAGAACATGGCCTGAATCAGATGCACCTTAGTCTTCAAACTGATATTACTGCTCCTAAATAATTTGGAGGGGTGCTCCTTTGCTGCTGACAGCATAATGTAAGGTTTGGATTCATCCCTGTCTTTCCAGTCAGTGGTCCTTTATCCCTTTTCTTTTTTTACTTTAACTCTTTTGCATTAACTACCTTTTATTAGCTATCTCTCTGTTTTATTACTAAAATACAGATTTATTTTTATTAAT
>NW_006399947.1:2956520-2977244 GCF_000299155.1 Elephantulus edwardii
ACTATTATGGAGATTGATTTTGGAATTTAGATGCACTGTTATTAATTGTGCTTAGCCGTACATGTTCATATCCTTGAAGATGTATCATGGGGGTGCTGCAACCTAGAAGACACAAATTTAACAAGTTATAAGTACATGAGTCAAAAATTATGGAAAAGTAAAAGAAAAGATTCTTTCATTGTTTCACATACCCTCCCCCAGGTCCCCTCTACCATGTAGCCATCGCTCTAGACTCCTGTGATGACAGAAATACTGATTTCCTGATAATTGGTACCCAGGGTATTGATTGTTGTTCCAAGTAAAATGAAATGGTCGACAACTTCAATCTTTTTTTTTTTTCATCTTCCACACATACACACAATTTGTTGTCATTGTGTCAATTTACAACTCATAGTGACCATATAGAACATAGTAGAACTGCCTCATAGGGATCCCAAGGCTTTTATCTTTAGAGAGGCAGACTATCTCATCTTTCTTCTCAGGAGCGGCTGAAAGATTCAAGTCTATTTTCTTGTTACTGCAGTTGGTAGAGGCCATTAAGTTGCTTCTAACACACAGTGACCCTGTAGGCAATGCTGCCTGGTCCTACGCCACTTAAGAAATATTATTATTCAGCCTATTACTGTACTACTGTGTCAATCCATCTTTTTTATGTATTCATTGACCTCTACATTCGTAAGCATAATTAATATTCTTCTCCGGGGACTGGTATGTTGTGATTACATGCCCAAAGTACATGAAACAGTCTAACCATCTTCATTTCTAAGGAAAATTCTTGCTGTACTTCTAAGATATATTTGTTTGTTCCTCTGGCAATTCATATTATATTAGCATTCTTCACCAATACTACGGTTCAAAGGCATCCAATCTTTGATCATTCTTATTCATTATCCAGTTTCTACATGCGTATGAGCAATTAAAAATACTGTGACTTGAGTTGGATGCACCTTAATCTTCAAAGAGACTTTACAGCAGTAGTATTAAGGAAAATATTTCATTGAACAGAATTGCTTCTAGGACCCAAATTGATTCTAGTAAACACCATTGTGTAGTATTGCAAGCAGAGGGTCCAGAGCCAGTCTGTCTAGTTTCATTATCTTTGCTTTTGCTTCCCTAGTGGGTGGCCTTGTGGACTTCTTTTCTGTGCTGCTTCATCCTTAGGATCATAATAGAAGGCACAATGGGTTTCATGTGAAGTAAGTATCTTGGTGCACGTAAAATGTTTAGAAAAGTATCCAATATTTAGTCACAACTCTGTAAATTTCTTACTATTATGATAACTGTTATATGCTGGCTACCTAGTATCCATTCTCCTTCCTAACATTTTCCCAGATTTCTTTCCTAACACTGTCACTCCTTTATTGATTGGAATTGATATTACTCTTACTTCCAAAAGTAGACATTGCTTGGCTTAAATCATTAATGAGCCAGACGTGATCAGTGATAGTTCATTCAGAAAAAGTCACACAGTGACCTATTTTAAGCCAATGAATGAGAAGGGATTCCAGAGCTGGTACAGAGCCAAATGAGCTCTCTTCCTTGAAATCATGTAATAAGAACATTGGGCCTGAAACAACATCATCATTTAGGTACCACTATGGTGGGTCTGTCCATCAGGTGAGGTCCATGTGTACAGTTGTAATTTGTATTTCATATAAAAGGCATCTGCAATGAATAAATTATTGATTATGAGTTGTCTACGACTTGATGTCACCAAACAACAAAAACAAGGATGACATAGAGAGAGCTACGTTGGCCTAGTGGACAGAAAGTTATGCTACCAAGCCAAAGGTGGGTGATTTTAATCTGCGGCCCTCAGGCCTGGTTCAAGTGGTTTTCCTGTCAAGCATTCTTCTAGGCTGTATAGCATAGCACTGGTCTGTGCATTGCTGTACAGAGGTGGCTCATGGTTGCTGTGATGCTGAAGACTGTGACAGTGATGTGCCAATCGTGGTAATGGTTACCCATGGTGGACAGTATTGGCTGGAGCTTCCCAACTAAAACAAGCCTGGAAGCAGGAACAGCATCCACTTTGGAAATGGCTTGCCTCCAGAAACTCTATGTACGGACAGTGCTCAGGCCTTTCATTCATAGGGTCACTATGAGTTGCCTATGACTCGAAGGCACCTAACAACAACAACAACAAATGGTGGGTCTGTATGTACTGCTAGAGGGTCCCAAGTGAAAGCTGAAAATTAAGCCATCAGTACAGAAAACTTTTGGTGGTCAAGGACTGCAGCCTTAAATATGGTTTGAAGCTCAACATCAAGAAAAGAAAGATTCTCACCACTGGGCCATTTGTCAGCATCATGATAGACAGTGAAGTGATTAGGACTTTTAACAGCTTCAGCTTGCTTGGCTCCACAATCAACACTCTTGGTACCAGCAGTCAAGAAATCAAAAGACAAATTGCACTGAGAAAATCTGCTGTCAGGGACCTCTTCAGAGTACTGAAGAGCAATGATGTGAGTCTAGAGACTAAAGCACAACTGGAGAATGACTAAGGATGATAGAAGGTGAATTGATGCCTTTGAGTTGTATGTAGTGCTGGAGTAGAGTATTAACTATACCATGGACTGCTAAGAGAACAAATAAATTCATCCTGGAGAAGGTGAAACCAGGCTGCTCCTTGGAGGCAAGGATTCTGAAGCTCTGTATGACATAGTTTGGGCATTTTGCAAGGAAGGACCAATCCTTAGAGAGGGAAAGTGAAAGAGAGGAAGACCCTGGTTGAGATAGATTGTCTCAGTGATTTTTTTTTTATGTTCTGTTGAGATTTATTATGGAACTAGAGTGGAGGCAGGGGTGGATCTGGATCAACGGAAGCTTCTAGGTGAAAGTGACAGGAATAGTCTCCCTAGATGTGATACTCTTGGTGTAACACTCCAAACACCCTCAGAACCACAGCAGTTGTCATGACTGGAGGGCAGTTGAATTGATGAGGAGCCCAGGAACAGACGGACGCTCCGTTTGGCAGAGATCTCCATGATGTGGGGCAGCGAAGCATGTGGAGGTGACAGAAAGGGGCAAGAATCCTCGTCATTCTGTTTTCCTCTTCTCTCACAGACCCTGAGATCCATCAAAGCCCTGCCCTGGACACCAAAACAAATGGAAAAGACCCCTTCTCCCAACATCATCATCATCATTATTAAAGTTATTTCTGTAGCTAGGTACTCAGGGGACAAACCACAACAAGCATGAATCGGCCCTTTCTGGGGGTTCAGCTGAGGTGGGGCCCACACAGGAGCAGTCCCCACAGACTAGGTGTGTCAGATAGATGAGGTTGGCTCAAGGCAGAGCAGGATACAGAGCTGTTGTACCTAGAACTCCATGACTTGCAAACAACTTGACAGCACATAACAACAACAATAGGGTATTTGGGTCATGTCTCACCAGAGATTTAACATACCACTGAATATTTCCATTAAACAAGGTGATAATTTCTTGATTTACTTTTCTGAGATAAACAACCTTTTGCATTTTTTCCTCTGATCCTTGGCCATATTCTTGGCATTCTCTGCAGCTATAGATTTTGATGATGAATTGAGTCTCAGACTTCTTTCATTTTCTCCTAAGAAACTTCAAGTGATAACCCTTTAGCTGCTCTTACCCTTTCCTACATCTATTTTTTAACACACCCTGATTTCCAAGGGGTCCTCTTGTTTAAGTGTGAAGCAGCCATTCATGCTGCCTGGCAACAATAGTTTTTGAATATTGTACTGATTGTGAAATCCTATGACCTATAGCAAATTCACAGAAATGAGTTTCAGCCATCTCCTAGCAAAGCTATTTTATTATATACCTATAGCATTAACATAGTAAAAGTAAGGTTGTTATTATTTTTATGTGCCATCAAGTTGACTACAACTCACAGTGGCCCTATGAATAATAACTCCAAACCTTGTACTACGCTATGCTAATCTCACTGTCTCTGATATTCCAGTCCCCATTACCACACTCACTGTGTTGATCCATCTTATCCAGGGTCCTCTTCTCCTGTGCTGATCCTCCACCTTTCCATGCATGATGTTTTTTTCCAAGGATCAGTCCTTCCTGGCAACATACCTAAAGTATGTGAGACAGAGATTCAAATCCTTGCCTCCAAGGAACAACTTGTTTTCACCCTCTCCAGGACAGACCTGGTTTTTCTCTTGGCAGTCCATGGTATGTTCAATACTCTTCTCCAGCACCACGACTCAAAGACATCACTTCTTCTATCATCCTTAGCCATTGTCTAGCTCTCCGATGAATAGCAAGTAATTGCAAAGACCATGGTCTGAATTAGACACACTTTAGTCTGCAGATTGCTCTTAAGCATGCTGGAGATTTACTTGACAGCAAACTTTCCCAATGCAACTCATCTTTTTATTTCCTGGTTGTTGGTGTCAAGACTGTTGATTGTGATCTGAGATAGATGAAATTATTAACAATCTCACCCTCTTCTCCATTTATCATGATGCTGTCAATTGGCCAGTGGTGAGAATCTGTTTTCTTGATGCTGAGATGCAATCCGTATTCAAGACTGTAGTTCCTAACCTTCTATAGCAAATGCTTCAGGTCCTACTCGGTAGGCTGTCAAAGACTCTGTCACTCGTGAGAGGAGATCATTACCATGTCATCATTGTTACTGGGGAGTGATGAGAAAGATAACAAGCAGACAGAAGTGATTGAAGGCTTGAGCCATCATATCAGGGGTTAGTGGGGGAAGGAAGAGGAAAATGCTGGTAGGGCAAGATGCAGGAGGCAAGGAAGGGGATGAGACCAAGACACATATGCTGAAGGGAGGAGTCCAACACCAAATCTATCTGCTATTTTTGTAACGGGACAGTGTCTTTCATTTTCTCCTTTGGGTAAAATGCTTGTCTGTCAGATATTGTTTGTACTCAAGCTGAGAATCCAAATTAAGAGAGACTAGGAAGAACGTTTGGCCATCCCCTTCCAAAATAAAACAGGCTATTGAAAACTCTGTGAGTAATAAAAGCAAGATATCCCCTAATAACAAAGCTTGTAGTCTGCTTTATTTACATGTTTACACCTTACCCATCTAGACTACATGACTTCATCTGATTTGTGTCCCCTTTTATTACATCTATTGTATATTTCTCCTTTCTCTGTTATGTGAATAACTGGCATCTAATAAAATGAAGCCAGGAGGTTTCCACTCATCAAAAGTTCCTTTATACTTAGATGCCTTGTCTATGGTATAAAGAGACTGCCAAATACAGCCAGACATGCACAATCTGGAGAGGATAAAATTGATGAGTGGGACCTTCTAAAGATTAAATCCCTGTGCACATAAAAATTTTTTTCCAACGGAGTGAAAAGAAAACTTACTGACTAGAAAACAAACATTTGGCAATACCATTTTAGACAAGGGTCTCATTTCAGAAGTTAACAGACTCCTACAAGGCCTCCACACAAAAAAGACTGATTACACAATTATGAAATGGACAAAACACATGAAAAGAATTTTCACAGAGGAAGATTTTCGGGTGGCCAACAGACACATGAAAAATGCTAGAAATCACTGGCAATAAAAGAGATGCAAATCAAAACCACAATGAGATACCATCTCACTTCAGTAGCAGTGGCAAAGTTTAACAGGGCAATAAATAATGAATGTTGGGGAGGATGTGGTGAGATAGGAACTCTAATACACTATTGGTGGGATTGTAAAATAGTACAACCACTCTGGAAGGTAGTGTGGCTGAAACATAGAAATTTCATATGACTTGACCATTCCACTGCTTGGAATATACCCGAGAAAATGAGAACTGAGGCACAAATGGAGACTTGCACATCATTGTTCATAGCAGCATTATGCACCATTGCAAGAACATGGAAACAGCCCAAATGTCCAACCACAATGGAATCGATTGAGAAATTATGGTACATTTACATGAAGGAATACAATGCAGCACACAGGAACAATGAGTTTGAAAATCATTAATTACCTAAGTTGGGAGGGACTGAAGAACATTATATTAATTCTCTCCCATAGGGACAAATAGTATAGGACCATTACTGTAGAATGTATATGAGGATCCAAAGGGGGAAGGTTGAGAGCAGAGAGGTGAAGATGGTTGGGTAGGGAGAGGGGGTGGTTAATTATAGGGTCACACAATTTGAAGGATGAAAAGAGGGGTGAGTAAAGGAAACGGGAAAGATCCAGTGTGAAAAACAATGTATATGAACTTTGTAAGTTAACCAATCTGAAATAAAACTTACATTTAAGTTTTTTTTTTATAAGTTCCCTTTTATAAGAAGCCAAGAAACCAAATGTGTGGACATCCCTTTTCCTTTATCACCTTTATATAAATGGGCCTTCAACAACTTTTATAAGATCTTTCTGCAAATGTAACCTTCAGGAGTTTCAAGTTTAGATGGCCTCTGCCGGCTCTCCAATTCTACTATTCTTTTTTATTTTTATTTTATTTTATAGTGATTTACTTATCTCCTACTCTTTTATCTATATAATTTTTTCCTTTACTGCAATATGCCAGAACTACCTCCCTTTTCTTGATTTTTAGTCCAACCTGGTGGGCGGGAGTCACTGTTTTTTACCCCCCTGCAATACTCTGAAATCAACAGGCTATAAAATATGAACCAAGCATTCGGAATGCAAACCATGTAAAGACCAAGTCAAATGCATAAGACTCTGTGTATGTGTCCATGTTTAATCCAGTAACCAGGATATAAGAGGAGAAGGCAAGACATTTACAATGAAATGTTACACATTTTTATTAAATTCTATTATGAACCCAAGTGGTTGTTTCTGGAATTTTTTTTTAGATCCCTTTATTTTATTTTTTTGTGTGTATCGTTAAATCAGATCTGACAGGTACAGGAGGAGATTGCCCATCCTTCTCCAGCAGAGCATCTGGTGGATTCGAACATGCGTACCTCTGTGATTGCAGTGCAGCTTCTTGTCACTAGGCCCCAGAGCTCCTTTGGAATTTTTTTAAGAACTACTTGAAGAACAGGTCACAATAATTATGCATCATCAAATCATCCCAGCACCTAGTTCATTATTTCATGTCTAACAGATGCCATCTACTCACATGTCAAATTGAAAAACCAGTATTTAAACTAACTCCCACTCAATCTACAATTGGAACCATTTAATTGAACACCTATTCTTCACTAGGTTCTGGGTCAGGCAATTAATATACATAATCTTATTTACTTGAAACTCTATTTTTAAACTTACTTCAAATCACATCTATACAATTAGTAATGAACTTCCACTCCTGTTTGTAGATGAGGAAACGGGATCATGAAGAGGTCAGGCAACTTTTCCAACTGGTCTAAGATATAAATGACATGCTGACAGAGAAACTTACATCACAGGAGTACCATAGATGTGCAGAAGGAACACGGAGTTAAAAGATGTGAGAGTCCAAGGCAAAGGTATTTCAGAGGTGGAAGGCAGTGTGGCATTATTGTTGTTGTTAAATGCCATCGAGTTGTAGACAACTCATAGCGACCCTATGAACAAAAGACCTGAGCACTGTTCATAGAGTTTCTGTAGGCAAGCCATTTTGTAAGTGGATGTCATTCCTGCTTCCAAGCTTGTTTAATTTGGAAGCTCCACCAAACACTGTCCAACATGGGTAACCATTATCACATTTGACACATCAGTGTCACAGTGTCCAGCATCACAGCAACCATGAGTTACCTCTGTACAGCAATGCGCAGACCAGTGCTATACCACTTAGAAGAATGTTTGACAAAAAACAACTTAAACCAGGCCTGAGGGCCACAGATTAAAATCACCCACCTTGGTCTTGGAAGAAAAGCTTTCTGTCTACTAGGCCAATGTAGCTCTATGTTGTTGTTGTTATTGTTGTTATGTGTCATCGAGTCATAAACGACTCATAGCGACCCTATGAATGAAAGACCTGAGCACTGTTCATAGAATTTCTGGAGGCAAGCCATTTCCAAAGTGGATGCCACTCCTGCTTCCAAGATTGTTTTAATCAGGAATTAAATAGAACCTCAAGCATTTTGCTAAGATTATGCTACATGACTTTTTAAACAACTAAAAATTAATTTCTTACTTTGTTCAATAAAATATCCATGGGAGGTCTGAGACATGCCAGACTCAATAATCAAGAAACAATAAAACAGTGACTAAAATAAGCCTAGCTGTAGTCTGTAGGGCATCACACTGCTAACTCAAAGGGGGTATCTCCCTCACTGTTCTAATCTACCAGCAGCTCCATGGGAGAAATACAATGCCTTCCTGTGCAATTGTTACCATGTGCTGTCAAATCCAGTATGTCATAGCTGACCCTCCAATGGGTTTTCAAAGACAGGAAATTGCATAGGAGGAGAGCAGCCATCCTCCTGCAGAGCAGCTGGGGGACTCGAAACATGCCTTTGGGATTGCAGCAGAGCGTCTTACCCATAGGCAATGGAACTACCTGCTGAGGGTAAATTGTTTCTGACTCCACAGCAATGAATCTGAGTCTTGAGTTTGAGTTCCCTCTTTAATCGAACTTGTAGTTGGCATAAAGAGCCTGTTGTTGTTGTTATTTTATGTGCTGTCGAGTCGCTTGAGACTCATAGCGACCCTATGTACAACAGCCCTAAACTCCGCTCTGTCCTGTGCCAATTGCACTGTCTCTGACACTCCCATCTCAATTATCCCAGTCACTGAATCAATCCACCTCATAGAGGGCTTTCCCTCCTGCGCTGTCCCTCCACCCTCCCAAGCATGATGTCCCTCTCCAAGGACCGGTCCCTCCTTACAACATGTCCAAAGTATGTCAGACGGAGCCTCAGACTCCTTGCCTCCAAGAAGCAGTCTAGAAATGGAAAAACTTCTCCAGATCACCTAATGTAAGTCATCCCTTGACAGATGAAAAGACTGAGACTCCAAGAGAGGGAAGGATTTTACCAATTTATTTGTTACCAATTAATTTTTTAGAGACAGAGTTGGACTAAAACTCAGCACTTCACATGCCAATTCAGAAATGTTTCCTTCCTGCAACACATCACAAGCAGGAAGACAAGTAACAGATTTCCACATTTCACAATTCTACAAATACAACTGGGATGCACCATTTGAAAGTAAATGAAAAGATGTATTATTATGGACAAAAAGGTTGCCAGATACAAAAACACTACAAACAACTTAAACACTCTTTCAGTGGGGGATCATTATGTAAATTAGAGTGCATCTGTGTAATGGATGCTTTTACTACCGTTTGTTGTTATGTACCCTCAAGTCAGAACCAATACCATCCAGTTTTCAGAGGCAGTAAATCACAAGTGAGGAGATTGTTCATCTTTCTCCGTCAGGGTGACTATTGGCTTCAAACTGTCTCCATTTGGGTTGGCAGCACAATTCCTGACCAATAAGCCACCGGAACTCCCATGATGATAATAATTCATAATCCCCCCATGTGACTTACTGCCTCCGAAAACCCACTGTTTTTGTTGGGTATCGCTGAGTCAAGTAGAACCCATTGCAACCCTATGAACAACAGATCTGAACTCTGTCCTTATGCAATGCCATCCTCACACTTCCCAACATATTAGAGCCCACTGTGGCTGTTATTGTGTCAATCCACCTGATTGAGGGTTTTCTTCTCCTTCGCTAATCCTCTACCTTTCTGAGCACCATGCCTTTTCTCCTAGCAACATGCCCAAAGTATATGAGGCAAAGCCTCATTTTATTTGCCTCCAAAGAGCACACTGGCTATACTCTCTCCAAGACATGTCTGCTTATTCTTTTGGAAGTCCATGGCATATACAGTGCTCTTCTCCAACACCACAGTTCAAAGGCATCATTCTTCTTCTGCCATGCTTATTCGTTGTCCAGCTCTCAGATGCATAGCAAATGATCAGTGGAACCATGGCCTGAATCAGACGCACCTTAGTCTGCAAACTGATATCATTACTCCTCAATAATTTGGAGAAGTCCCTGACTGAAGACTTTCTCAGTGTAATCTCTCTCTTGAATTCATGACTGCTGGTGCCAACTATGGATCCAAGTAAGATGAAGTTGTTGACAGTTTCAATCTTTTCTCCATCTATCATGATGTTGCCTATCATTGGTCCAGTGGCAAGAATCTTTGCTTTCTTGACATTGAGATACAATCCATACTGAAGGATGTATTCTTTGATCTTCTGCAACAAATGCATCAAGTTCTTCTCATTTCCAGCAAGCAAGATTGTGTCCCCTGCATAATGCAGATTATGATGAGTCTGTCTAATCAGGATGCCCCTTCCTCTTCATAGATTTCAGCTTTCAAATAATTTGCTCAGCATACAGATTGAATAGGTATGCAGAAAGAATACAACATTGCTACACTCCCTTCTTAATTTTAAACCATGTAGTACATTCCCTTGCTCTTTCCTCAACAGCATCTTGGTTGAAGTATAGGTTTTGTATGAGCACAATTAAGTGCTCTGGGATTCTCATTGTTCTCAATAGTAGCCATAACTCTTTATAATCCATGCAGTCAAATGCCTTTGCATAGTCAATAAAGTTAAAAGAAATAGTCTTCTGGTATTCTTTACTTTTAGCCAGGATCCATCTGACATCAGCAAAGAGGTGCCATGGCCTCTTCTAAATTCTGCTTGAACTTCTGGCAGTTCCCTATCATTGTACTGTTCTAGCCATTTTTTAATTCTCTCCAGCAGTATTTTGCTTGCACGTGATATTAATGATACTGCTCAATAGTTTACACATTATGTTGAATCACCTTTCTTAGGAATAGGAAAAAGATATGGACCTCCATCCAATATATTGACCAGACAGCCATCCTCCAAATTTCCTGGCACAAACTGATGAATATATTCCAGAGCTGCATCTGTTAATTTGAAACAAGTCAATTGGTATCCCATTGATTCCTGGAGTCTTATTTTCTGCCAATGCCTTCAATGCAGCTTCTACTTCTGTCCTCATTGCCATTGGCCCTTACTAATATGCTACTTTCTGAAATTTTTCAGTGTCAGTCAGTACTTTTTGGTACAATGATTCTGTATATTCCATCCATCTTTTTTTATGCTTTCTGGGTCATTCAATATATTGCCCATTAGCATCTTTCAATATTGCAACTTGGGATTAAGCTTGTTTTCAGTTCGCTCAGCTTGAGAAATGCAAAGCGAAGTCTCCCCTTTTTCTTCTCCAGGTAATTGTGAAGACCATTGCCTGCATCAGGTGCACCTTAGTCTCTAGACTGATACCGTTGTTTTTCAGTACTCTGGAGAGGTCCCTAATGGCAGATTTTCCCAATGCAATTCATCTTTTGATTTCCTGACTGCTGATGTTAAGAGTGTTAATTGTGGAGACCAGCAAGCTGTAATTGTTAACAACCTCTATCTCTTCATATAAGGTATTTATTTTCATCACAATATACACAATATTTCCTAGACTCTCCACAATCACTAGTGAGTTAAATGCTGTTATCACCTTTTTAAAGTGGGAGCTCTGGTGACTTGATGGTAAAAAGCTGCCCTGAAATCTCAAAGGCATATGGTTCGAATCTACCAGCTGCACAGCAAGAGAAAGATGGGCAGTCTCCTTCTGTGTGATTTACCGCCTCTGAAAACCTGCTGGAGGGTCAGCCATGTGTCAGTTCTGATTCATTGGCACACAACAATAACATCACCTCTCCCACCTTCTATCATTTTTAAAAAATTAATTTTAATGAAAGTTTACAGAGACTTATGGTTTCCAGTCATTCATTGTTGCACTTTTCTCTCTCCCCACCCCTCCCCTCAATTCACTTTTCTCCTTGAAAAGAAAAAAACTCTTTCATTGTTATGCAATCCCTCCTTCCACCCCCAAGTCCACTCCACTATGCAGCCTTCACTCTGGACTTCTGTAATGACAAGAATACCCATTCATATATCCCTTTTAAACAATTCTATCCCCCCTCTGTTTCAATGCAATATACACCATTCCTCCCCTTCTTTTCTGTCTTCCCTCAACCCTGATATCAGTCCCGCTTTACAACAGTGGCCAGATGCAGTATTTGTCCTTTTGTTACTGAGGTATTTCACTCAGCATAATGTCCTGAGGAACTATGGACACTGAGAAGTGACAAGATTGGCTTAAAGTCAAACAGGTAGGGGACACAAGACCCCACAACATGGAGTAAGCACAAGCAGTCTGAATCTAGAAGCCTGCTCTTAACCACTGAGCTTACTGCCTTTTAATACAAGTTTTCAAGATTCATGAGTTAACACCAATCCAGTGGCATTTATAAAACAAGGTCCTAGAAAGCCACCAATAAGTAATTGGAGCAAAAACCCCTTAGTTTTATATTCACATATATATTAGCATCAAGAGAAGGTTGGTGATGTGTCGAGATTGAAGCAACTCAATGAGGCAGGCGCCCTGCAGAGTGTAATAGATCCTGTTCAGATCTCATTTCTGAGCTAATTATGCACGATACACACAGCCTGCACTTGAGTCAGGATGAAGAAAAAAAAAGGAAGTTTAAAATGTCTGATGTAAACACTTAACATGCTCACCGCTGCTAACCACAAAGGTTGGGGGTTCAAGCCCACTCAGGGGAGACTTGGAAGAAATGCCTGGTAACTTCTAAAAATTTAGCCATTGACAACCCTGTGGAACACTGTTCGGCTCTAATGTTTACGGAGTCATCATGATTTGGAAACAACTCAATAGTAACTGCTGGGCATGTAAAGGTCAAGGTACTCCCATGCACTTCATTGTCCCCAAGAACTGGTGGTCACCAAGGCTGCCAGGCATCATCTTCTCCAAAAGTTTTGACTTACAAGGCTCTTTCAACAGGAAGTGTTGCTACTTCAAGTTTGCCTTGATGAGGTTAGTGGCCAGGAGCTCTCAAAGCTATGTTAATAGTGCATGATATAATATTATTATCAGCTTAGAAATAACTATCAAAGACCAACTGATGGTTGGTCATTCGCCAGGCTACAGATGTGGCCACTGAAGTGCCTAAGTGATGGACAGTGTAATCACCCATTAGCCTCCTGAGACCCTTTTACTTTCTATGCCTCTGTTGTTCTTATGTGCCCTCAAGTGAACTATGACTATCCTGAGCCAAACTCACCATCTCTGACACACCTGACCCCAGTGTCACAGTCACAGTGTCATTCCATCTCATCCAGGTTCTTCCTCTCCTGTGATGACCCTCTACTCTTCCAAGCATGATGTCTTTCTCCTAGGACTGGTCCCTCTTGGCAATATACCCAAAGTATGTGAGACAGTGCTTCAAAATCCTTGCCTCCTAGGAGCAACCTGGTTTCACATTCTCTAGGACAAACTTGTTTTTTTCTCTTGGCAGTCCATGGTATATTTAATGCTCTTTTCCAGGGGTAAAACTCAAAGGCACCAATTCTTTTTGTGTCTAAGTCACTGTCCAGCTCTCAGATGCATATCAGGCTCACCTTGGTCTCTAGGCTGACATTATTGCTCTTTAGCACTCTGGAGAGGTTCTCAACAGCAGATTTTCCAATTCCACTCACTCACCTTTTGATTTCCTGACTTCTGGTGCCAAGGGTGTTGATTATTGATCTGATCAAGATGAAATTGTTAACAACTTCAATCTTTTCTCCATCTATAATGATGCTACCTATTGGCTCTGTGGCGAGCATCTTTGTTTTCTTGATGTAAAAATGCAATCCATATTAAAGGCAGCAGTCCTTGACCTTGTGCAGCAAATGCTTCAAGTTCTCCTCCTTTTTGGCAAAGTTGCATCATCTGCATAATGCAGGTTGTTGATAAGTCTAGCTAAATGATAGGCTAAATTATATTTCCTACTAGAGTGATGCATCTTTATGAGCAGGTAGATTATAGAGAGTTGACATTAGTACACCACCAACCTAAAGTAGTCTTATAGGTTTCTTCTTGTTGCTTGATTGCATTTGTAAAATAAAAGTTAACAATTAGTGCTTATATTTATTTATGGGTTGTTTCCTAATGCTTCACCTACTTACTTACTTGAAAGAGTCACCAGCCTGAGAGTTGGAAGACCTGTATGAGACGCTAACAAATAGTTTTCAACAGTCACAGCTTTAAATGTTGTTTTCTCATCTATAGAATGGGCAGCTGGTACTAGGGCTACATTTCTGTGCTTTGTTCCACTCCGAACACTGACCCTGACCAGTTCCAGGACATCACACCCACTCTTTGTGAAGCTCCCAAACAGTGCAGGATCACCAGGGAGACAGAATAAGTCTGTGCTAGTTGTTTTGAGTTGCCATTGCAACTCTGACTCCTAACAACCTTATATAGAAGAGAAGGAAATGCTGGCCAGGTCCATACTGTCTTTGTGGTTGCTGCTACATATGAGTCTGTTTGGGTTGTTGTATCCTATCAGTCCAGATCACTTACTGTTTTCACTAACCCTCTACTTTATCAGCCACGATGTCCTTTTCCTAGTCATTGTTCTTTCCTGATGGCATGACCAAGGTAAGAGATTAAAAATACCATCATCCATGCTTATGGTCTCAGAAAAGCAGGTGCATCAAACCAGAAACTATTTCAAAGAAATTACTATATCAACAAAAACCCTAATGTAGTTACTGTGGAAGAACACTTGAATTTTTGGAGTTCCTCACACTAAATCCATCTGTTTATTTACTGGTGTCAGGAAAGACATCGTGTGTTTCTTTACACCCTTTTAATCTATCCTTGTTTTGAAAATTTGGAGTTAAGGGTTTCTGGTCTCTTCCTGGCCTTCTTCCTTTCCCTTCTTTTTTTTTTTTCCTTTCCCTTCTTTATACATCTGAAAGTACTCTTAACATCCACTGTGTCTAAGTTTCATATTTTGGAAAAGGAAATAATTACCTACAGACATCCAACAAGGAAATCAATTTAAACAAAAACAGATACAGATCACTTACCATGAAAGGAAAGAAGTATGTGCCAAAGCATTTCTTGCAGGATTGTTTATAATGGGAAAACAGGTGGGAAACCTTAACTGTCTCTCAGTGGTGCTTGTTAAATAAACCATTGGAACACCCATTCTGAAGAACACTAGTCAGTCCTTAAAATAAACATAGTTGATCTGTATGTGCTAAACTGGTACCATCTCCAGAATGCATTTCTAAATGAAATTCGCACATTGCAGAGCAACATATAGTATGTGCCAGTATTTTTCAAGGAATCTATATTCACAAATGCTGATTTATACATGGAATCTTTCCAGAAGGATAAACAAGGACTGTTAGCCACAGTTGCCTCTGGGGATTAGGTTAGACAGCCTGAATGAGAGGAAATGAAACTCCATGGATTCTTGTGTGGTTTTCTTTTTTAATTTATTTGGAGTCCTTCTATTTATATAGACAAAAGGGCAACATTTATGGACCATATTATTATCAGTATTAATAATAGAACAGAATGAAATACCATAGTCTGTGAATGCCAATTAGGAAGCATTTGCTTGCTTAAAGGGCTGACGGAGGGAGCACTGATGGCAGAGGGTCATGCTGCCTGCACCACCGTGCATGGGTAACTGAGCCTCATCTCTTCTTACAGACAGCACAGTGGTTACCATCTCAGGCCCAGGAGGGAAGTGGACTAGAGCAGCTTCACTACATCTTTGCTAAGTGAATGTGGAAAAGTAAGCTCACCTCTCAGAATCTGTTGCTTTATAAAATGAGAATATTTAAAGACCCTGGCTCCATGACATAATTCTTAAAGAAAATGTTCTGCATCCTATGTTGGTAAGTAGCAACAGGAGTCCTAAAAGCTTGTGAGTGGTCACCCAAGATGCAAGTATTGATCTGTCCATGTCTGGAGCAAAGAAGAATGAAGAAAATAAAAGATACATGGAAATAATTAGTTCACAGGAGTAACAACCAAGAGAGCTTCAGTATACACAATTCTGAGACCAGAAGAACTAGATGGTTCCTCACCCCCACTGCTGACTGCTATGAAAGAGACCACAATAGGCAGTCCCAGACTGAGGAGAGGGTGGAATATGGAACAAAACCCAACATTGTTAAAAGAAACAAATGGCCAGGCTTAGTGGGCAGCTCGAGACTGGTAGAACCTCTAAGACTATAACCCTTAGCCACCCATCAAGCCTGGGCCTAAACTCATCCTGAGGCACAAATTTCAGCCAAAATACAGAACCGTTTATAAATATGATGACCAGTACCACTGGCAAAGCAGGCACCCCTTAGAAGGGTCAACCACTCTAACAAAAGAGTAGTATTTCCTAACCTCAAATTCAGAAGGCTGGAAGGATTAGAAGGAAAGGAGGGAGGAACAGAAAGAGGAGACAAGAAAAGGCAGTTGGGCTAAGTGATGTCATGTGGTGGGGCTTGCAATAACTGACAGGAAACAAGATGTAAGCAATCTGTTGAACAGAAAACTGGTTTGCTCTGTAAACCTGAACCCCAAACACAGTAAAAAGAAATAAAAAGTAAAGAGCCTATCTCTCCTATTTTCTCCATCTGAGCTGTTGTGAAGATTAAAGGAAGTAGAGCAAGCAAACCATTGAGCTCAGGGCCTGGATTTTAGTATGGGGTGATAAGCACGGACCATTCCCTATCTGAACACTACCTACTGCTCTCTCAAACTTAGAAGCATGTTAGTTTTTATAACTCACTCTCCCTCTGTATCCAAACAGGCAATCTGAACTCAGGAACAAAATCCATTCAGGGAGTAAGGGATGCCCTTAACCCTTACTTAAGAAGGATATCCTTATTCTTAAGAATCTTAGAAGAGCAATCTGAGCTAAGCCTTGAGAGATAAATAGGACTTCCATAGGCAGAGAGGGGAGGAGGAAAGAAAGATAGTAATTCCCTGCTGGGGAAACTGCATGAATTAAGAGAATGAAACAATATGACTGAGGAATGCCCAAGATCCCTGCATGCGCATCTCCCTCATGGAAGACTAGTGTGCCACTCATGGTAAATTTTCATATGCCAGGGTGAGGAGCATTCAGAACAAAGTATTTGCTAAAGATTGAGGAGCAGTGGGAGTTCTTGATCTAACCAGGAGATGACGAGGGCAATGGCAGTAGGAATAAAAATGAGAATCCATGCTGTGAAATAGGGTTCATTTGCTGTAGCCTGATGGCTTGCTCTGGACTGGATGATGCTTATGGATGCAGACGCTCAAAGTTTCCAAGTTGAACAGAGGACCCATCAGCAAAAGGGATGTGCTTGTTTCCTCAGATTACTGGTTTCATAGGGATGGGCAAATCAGAAATTGGCTATCTAAAAAGGGGCTTTTAACTGATTTACACACTTTCATAAAAGTAGTTGTTGGTTGTAAATGTGTGTGTGGGGAAACCCACCATATAAATGAACAAAATATAATGTAAATGAAGGACTATATTGAACACAACGTACATGCATAAAACATAATGTTAAATATTGTTAATATATGTTGTATATAAATAATATCTATTATATATAACGACATATGTAATATATTATTATTATATATACTTTTTTTTAGTTCTTTCAGGTTAGGAAATGCAGAGAAAGTCCTTCCCTTTTTATTCTCCAACTCTAGCTCTCTGTATATACTATTATAATATTTTGCTATGTCCTCCCAAGCTGCCCTTTGAAACCATCTGTTTAGCTCTTTCATTTCAATGTGTTTTCCTTTATATTTGGCTTCTCGATGTTCCAGTGCAATCTTTAGAGTCTCTTCTGACATTCATTTCAGTCTTTTTTTCCTCCTCTGTTTTAGTAATGACCTTCTGCCTTCTTCATGGATGTTATCCTTGATATCATCCCACAACTCATTTGGTCTTCTATCATTGATGTTCAATATCTCAAGCCTATTCTTAAGGTGATCATGAAATTCAGATGGAATTGATTCAAGACCCATAGTCCGCCCCTGGCTAGTTTTGACTGCTGATATTGAGCTTCTCCAACAATTTCTTCCACAAATGTAGTCAATCTGCTTCCTATGCAGCCCATTGCATGAAATCCACATGTAAAGTCATCTTTCGTGTCTTTTAGGGAAAGTATTTGAATGAATCATTGTAAATACAAAATTCAATCATTCTATTCCGAGTCTCATTTCTATCACCAAGCCCATATTTTCCAATTACTGTTCCTACTTCATTGTTTCCTACTTTTGCATTCCAGGCACCAATTATCATTAACACATCCTGATTGCATGTTCAGTCAATTTCAGACAGCAAAATTTGGTAAATATTCTCAATTTCTTCCTATTTGGCATGGGATGTAGGAGCATATACTTGAATAATAGTCATATTACTGGGTCTTCCTTGTATATATATGGATATTATTCTATCACTCACAACATTGCATTCCAGAATAGAAATAGAAATTGCCTTTTTGACTATGAATGTAACACCATTCTTCTGTTTTTCATTCTTCTGCACAATATATCATGTGATTATCTGGTTCAAAGTGGCCATAGCTGGTCCATTTCATCTCACTAATCCCTAATATGTCAATATCCATGCGTTCCATTTAATTTTTAATAATATCCAGTTTTCCAGCATTCAAGCTATGAACAGTCCATGTACCAATTATTAAATGATGTTTCTTACTGATTTTCCTCATTTCAGCTAACTTCCAGTCTGGACTTTACCATGGCACTACTATAACTATCCTCTTTGTTTAGTGTTCATAGGATTTTCAAAACCCTTTTATTTGTAAGTAAATAGCCCATCCAACTTTCTAGTCTGTATTAATCAGGGAGCTCCACCAAAACACGTACAAAATGGGAAACCCTTTTGGAATTTGATATACCAATGGCAAAGATTTCAGTATCACAGCAATTCCAAGTAAGCACAGTACAGTAAACTGAAAGACAAGTGCTTTACCACTTAGAATAACGTTCTTTCTGAACACCATCAACTGATTTTTAAATACCAAGGCCTGCCAACCAGATCCTGCTTGCCCAGAGACTTCCCACCCAGAAGTGATTGTAAACAAGATCAGATACAGTTAATCAGCTTACACATGATTGCTAACACAATTTAGAAATGTCCAAATAGAGGGTGGGAATACACAGAGTCACTGTACCAGAAAGAGTTGATTGACATTGAAAAATTTCAGTAAGTACCATATGAACAGAGCCAATAGTGATGAAAGAGGAAGTAGAAGCTTCATTGAAGACACTGGCAAAAAAGAAAGCCCCAGGAATCGATGTGATACCAATTAACTTGTTTCAATTAACAGATGCGGCCTTGGATGCACTCACCAGTCTATGTCAGGACATTTGCAGGATAGCTTTCTGGCCAATGGATTGGAAGAAGTCCATATTTGCACCTATTCCCAAGAAGAGTGATCCCACGGAATGTGAAAATTATCAAACAATATCACTGATGTCACATGCAAGCAAAATATTGATGCAGATCTTTAAAAAACGGCTGAAACAATACATAGATAGGGAATTGCTGGACGTTCAAGTGGGATTTTAAAGAGGCCATGGACCCAAGGATATCATTGCTGATATCAGATGGATCCTGGCTAAAAGTAAGGAATACCAGAAGAATGTTTATTTGTGCTTTATTGACTATACAAAGGGTTTTAACTGTGTGGATCACAACAAGTTGTGGCTGATATTGAGAAGAATGGGAATCCCAGAGTACTTGATTGTGCTCATGAGGAAACTATACCTGGATCAGGAGGCTGATGGAGCAGGGGAACACTGCATGGTTTGGAATTGGGAAGTGAGTGCGTCAGGGTTGTATTCTATCTCCATACCTATTCAATCAATATGCTGAGCAAATTATTCAAGATGCTAGACTCTATGAAGAGGAATGTGGCATCATGATTGGAGAGAGACTCATCAATAACCCGTGTAAAGCAGATGACACAACCTTGCTTGCTGAAAGTGAGGAGGACTTAAAAGTGCTTGTTGCAGAATATCAAAGAAAGCAGCCTTCAGTATGGATTGCATCTCAATATTAAGAAAACAAAGATTCTTACCACTGTAGGCAATTTCAAGATGGATGGAGAGGAGATTGAAACTATCAACAGCTTCATCTTGTTTGGATCCACAATTAACACCCTTGGTACAGGCAGTCAGGAAATAACAAGACACATTGCACTGGGAAAGTCTGCAGTTAGGAAACTTTCCAAATTATTGAGGAGTAGTGATGTCAGTTTGAGGACTAAGGTGCATCTGATTCAGGCCACAGTCTTTCCGATTATTAGCCATGCATCTGAGACCTGGACAATGAACAAGGATGACAGAAAAAAGAATTGATGTCTTTGAGTTGTGGTATGTGAGAAGAGCACTGAAAATTCCATAGGGAGCCAAGAGAACAGATAGATATATCTTGAAGAGGGTGCAGCCGAGTATCCTTTGGAGGCAAGAATGATGAGGCTTCACCTCACATACTTTGGACATATTGTTAGGTGGTACTAGTTCTTGGAGAGGGACATGATGTTGAGAAAGGTGGAGGGTCGGCGAAGGAGAAGAAGACCCTCAACCAGATGGATTGACACGGTGACTGCTGCAATGGACTAATGTGTGTCAGAAAGTGTGAGCATGGCACAGGAGAGTATGGGGTTCAGATGTTTAGTTCATAGGGTTGCGGTGAGTCGTACTCAACTTGATGGCACCTAACAACAACAATTCATATGCAGCTGAAAACAAGTATGGCTTCAGTCAGGGGTATCTTAGTCCTCAAAGTGACGTCTTTACTTCTTAACACTTAAGAAAGGTCTTTTACTAAAACCAAGGTCTATAAACTTCATGAAAGAAAAGCTTGGAAGAACGCTAAAAGTCCTAATCCATGACATAAAGAGTCTTCCAAGTATCCTAAAAAA
>NW_006399947.1:2977659-2985776 GCF_000299155.1 Elephantulus edwardii
GGAAGGCGATATGGCGCTTTCTGAAAAAGTTGCAAATAGAGATAGCATTTGACCCAGCAATTCCACTACTGGGAATATACTCCAAAAAGACCATAACTGCCACCCAGGAAGATATATGCACATCAATGTTTATCATGGCTTTGTTCACAATAGCAAGGAGTTGGAAACAACTTAAGTGTCCATCAACAAATGAATGTGTAGAGAAGCTGTGGTATATTCACACAATGGAATACTATGCTGCATTAAAAAACATGGAACTCATGAAATATTATTAAAAATGGGTGATCCTGGAGGACATTCTGCTGAGTGAAGTATCTCAGTCACAGAAGGACAAATACTGCATGATGCCACTGTTGTAAAACAGGACTGACATCGAGGTTGGAGGGAGACTGAGAAAGATAGGTTCAATAATGAAACAATGCATTGAAACAGATGAGGGAGAAAACTGTTTAAAGGGGATATGTGATTTGGTATTTTTTTCATGACGGGAGTCCAGAGCGAAGGCTTCATAGTGGAGTGGACCTGGGGGGGAGAGATTGTAAAACAATGAAAGAATTTTTCTTTTACTTTTCCGAGAAGGGAGTGTATTGCGGGAGAGGGGTGGGCGGGGAAAAAAAGTGCAACAATTAATGAATAGAAAACCAAAGTCTCTGTAAATTTTCATTGAAATTAATAATTTAAAAAAGAAAGATCTTTTGCAGCAGATTTGCCAAATTCAATAAATTATTTCATTTTTTGAATGCTGTTTCCTTGGGCATTGGCTATAGAGACAAGTGAAATGAAATCCTTGACAATTTCTATCTTTCTTCCTTTTATCATGATGGTGCTTATTGGTTCAATTGTATTAGATTTTCTTTATATTGGAGAGTGATCCACATTGAAGTGTGTGATCAACTGATTCACATTTATGTGATCGGGGAGGATCATTACATAACTTCCACATTACATCATTATGTATTTCAAGAGCTCTGGGGTGGTGTGTGTCTAGTGCTATAGTGTATGTTGTATTTTACCCTTGGGAACTCATTATTCACCAACCTCGCCTTCTTCTTTGAATGTCCTCTCCTTTTTCTGCTATAGTTAAAATGGTCCCTCTCATAATCCTCCATCTGTCCCACAGCTCTCTCAACTGTGGGTTGTATTTCTCTTGCACTCCTGTGTCCTCTGGTCTATAGGGAAGTCGATAGAACCTTTGTGGATCCTCTACTGCTCTACTTTTAAACCATGATCCATTTACTGCTCTTAAAACCCTTGCCCAAACCTGTAAGTCCTCAGGGATTCTCCCTCTCCTCCTTCAAATCTTTGTTCAAAAGTATGTTCTCTGTGAGGTCTTCTATAACTTCTGTACTTAAAATTGTAATTCACCCACTCACATACATACCCTCCACTCTGCTTTTATTTTCTCCATGGCATCTATCACTTCTAGCATATGGGCTAATTTACTACTATTGTGTAGACAATCTGTTTCTCTGTGCTAGAACGTTATGCTGCAAGAGGAGAGAGATTTTTGTCTGCTTTGCTCAATGTTCTATTCTCAGTACCGACAACATGGCCTGGCACTGTAAAGCTAGTCAGTAGATATTTTCTGCATCACTAAAACTGAATTAAGCCAATTTAAACAATAAAAAAGATGACTCCTTGAGAGAAAGATGCACAATCTTTTTCCATGTGATTTACAGTCTCTGAAACCGGGTGGAGGGCCAGCTCTGTACTTGATAACAATGAGAAAACGTGTTATCTATACATCTTAAAACAAAGCATCTGTTGTTTTTTATAATTTGATGAAAATATCCTAATTTTAAAGCTTTTAATGGGCTTGAAAGCAAAATGTGTTATCACCATTGCTGCGTATCTTTCTTCCTCTCTTTTTAAGAGAAACTTATCACAACAGGATTAATTGTAAAGATATAAATTTTTAACCATTGCAGATATTCTTCAGAAATACTTCCCCGCCATAAAATTAGCAGTTCCTGTGTTTGAGAGTTCCCTGGGTTCCAAGCATTGTGTGGCTTTATGACCACAGCTTTCTTAATTCCTATGTCTTTCTCTCCATCTCTTCTTCAGTATCTTTGCCTACTGCGCTCACACCTCTCTCTCTAACTACAATGCACAAGTGAAATACAATTTGCTTCACCGCTTTAGTTCTATGTCAAGTTTCCAACCTAGAGGTACAGACCTTCAACTAGCTTTTAATCATTCCAGGGAGATGAAGATGCTCCATAATTATATGCCTCACCCCTGAGCTAGATGGCTCCCAGTAGATTGTCCATGTGCCTGCAAGTGTACAGGATGTCAGCAGCCAGCTGTGGCCTGGGCTCTGACCAGCATACCAATGGCATGCCGTTTGCACCTGTGCAGTGGGAGGTGAGTGACGACTGTGCATGCCATCACCATGGAAACTCCCTCCTACTCCTTGGACACCAGAGGAAAGCAGGGCCAACAGTCTGTTTCACTGTGTGATCTGACAAGGGACGTGGCTCATCAATCTGTATTCTTCTAACAGAGGAAGTGGGGGGAGAGGGGATAGGTCTTTTTACAAGGGCTGTAGGTGCACATTCATCACACAGACCTGGGAGCCAATGCACACAGGGACGAAGGTGAGCCACTGTGCTTTCAGACTGCCTGCGGTGATTCAGTTCTGCAGACTGATGATTTGCCTGCCCCACGGAAGGCTTTGGGTTTAGAGATTACAAAGATAGTCAAGACACTCAGACAGCACTCAGTATAGTTGAAGGAGGAAGCAGAGCTGCCATGCAGTGTTCCTGTAACCAAGAGCCCCTAAAGTAATAAATGCAGCAGAAGCCAAAATCAATACTCAGTTTACCTAGAAATGCCACAATCGAGCCTTATGAGAATTAACCATTGTCCTGCCCCATCAGAAACATGCCTGAGAGAGGAAGAGGTTGTTGGCTTTGGGGGTGTTTGCAGAAAAAAGTTAAGTAAAGGGTAGGAGAAAGGTATGCCACTATTTTATGTAGTCAAGTGAAAGCGATTAGGCACGTCTACAAGAAGAGAAACAGCACTGTAAGGTGCACAGTTCGATCACACCAACTACTGCTCAAGTATGTTATTGTTGTTATGTGCCGTCAAGTCATTTGCGACTCATAGCGACCCTATGTACAAGAGCCCTAAACCGTGCTCTGTCCTGTGCCAACCTCACTGTTTCCGACACACCTACTCCCATTACTGCAATCACTGAATCAATCCATCTCATTGAGGGACTTCCTTTCTTGTGATGTCCCTCTACCCTCCCAAACATGATGTCCCTCTCCAAAGACTGCTCCCTCTTTGCAACATGCCCAAAGTATGTCAGACAAAGCTTCAGAATCCTTGCCTCCAAGGAGCAGCCCCGCTTCACCCTCTCCAGGACAAACGTGTTTGTTCTCCTAGCAGTCCAAGCAACACATGGACTCTCTCCAGCAACACAGCTCAAAGGCATCAATTCTCTATCATCCTCAGTCACTGTCCAGCTCTCTGATGCATAGCACACAATTGCAAAGACTATGGCCCAGATCAGGTGCAACTTAATCTCTAGCCTGATATCATTGCTCTTCAGTACTCTGGAGAAGTCCCTGACAGCTGACTTTCCCAATGCAATTTGTCTCTTGATTTCCTGGCGACTGGTACCAAGAATGTTGATTGTGGAACTAGGGAAACTAAAACTGTTAACAATCTCAATCTCTTCACCATCCATTATGATGCTGCCAATTGGCCCCGTGGTGAGAATCTTTGTTTTCTTGAGGTTGAGCTTCCATCCGTATTGAAGGCTGCAGTTCTTGACCTTCTGCAGCAAACACTTCAGGTTCTCTTCAGTTTCAGCAAGCAGTCTTGTGTCATCTGGATTACACAGGTTGTTGATGAATTTTCCTCCAATCCTGATGCCACATTCCTCCTCGTACATCTCAGTATCCCAGATGATCACTTCTGCATACACATTGAAAAGGCATGGGCAATCTCCTTCTGTGTAATTTATTGCCTCTGAAGACCCACTGGAGGGTCAGCTACAGGTCAATGCTGACTCTGTGGTACACAACAAGAGAAAGAGTATCTCATCCCTAAATGCTCCCCTGTTGAGCTATAAAGATCTTTAGTCTGCCACGGCCCAACCATGAACCAAGCACGCCTAGAAAGAGGGCTTTGATATACAAAAACCAACTCAAGGTGGATCATGGACCTAGGAATAAAACCAAGGACTATAAACTTCATTCAAGAAAAGCTTGGAAGAACTTTAGTAGTCCTAATCCACAACATAAAGAGTCTTCCAAGTATTCTGAAAAATTTACAACCAGGAGAAGATAAAATAGATGAATGGGACCTTCTAAGAATCAAATCCCTATGCACATCTAGAAACTTCTCTAACAGGGTAAAAAGGGAAGCCACAGACTGGGAAAAAGTGTTTGGTAATGACATGTCAGATAAGGGACTTATATCTAGAATTTATAAAATACTTGAGCACCACAACAAGATAAAGGTGAATAATCCAATTGAAAAATGGGCACAGGATATGAACAGACACTTCACCAAGGAAGACATTCAGATGGCTAACAAGCACATGAAGAAATGTTCAAAATCCCTAGCTCTGAGAGAGATGCCAATCAAGACAACTATGAGATATCATCTCACCCCAGGAAGACTAGCAAAATTTAACAGAACAGCAAGCAACAAATGCTGGCAAGGTGTGGAGAGACTGGAACCCTTATTCACTGTTGGTGGGAGTGTAAAATGGTGCAACCACTGTGAAAAGCGATGTGGTGCTTTCTCAAAAAGTTGCAAATAGAGATACCATTTGACCCAGCAATTCCACTACTGGGAATATACCCTAAAAAGAATATACCCTAAATGGCACCCAAGTAGATATATGCATACCCATGTTTATTGCGGCTTTGTTTACAATAGCAAGGAGCTGGAAACAACCCAAATGCCCATCAACAAACGAGTGGGTAGAGAAGCTGTGGTATATTCGCACAATGGAATATTATGCTGCATTGAAAAACAAGGAACTCATGCAATATTATTCAAAATGGGTGACCCTGGAGGACATTATGCTGAGTGAGGTATCTCAGTCACAGAGGGACAAATGCTATATGGTGCCACTGTTGTAGAATGAGGCTGACATCGGGATGGGAGTAAGACTGAGAAAAACTGGATGAAATATGTTTACGGCATTGAGTCTTTGGGGAAGAGAATATTTTATATTTTAGGGCATTATGTTTATCGTAAGAGTACAGAATGAGGGTTGCAGAGTGGATTATATTTGGGGGTTGGGGGATGTGTGTAGGGGGTTGCGTACAAATGAGGGAGTTTTTCTTTTGCGTTTGAAGGAGAGGAGCAAACGGGGGTGGGGGGGGGGGGGGCGGGGAGAGGGGTGCAACAATGAATAAATGGAATTCCAAAATCTCTGTAGATGTTCATTGAAATGAAAAATAAAGAAATTAAAACAACAACAACAACAAAAAAAAAACCCAAACAAAACAAAACATGAATTTAAAAAAAAAGAAAAAGAAAGAGGGCTTCGAAGCCTCAAGGAGGGCACTTTAAGAGGCTGAGAATATGGCGTGCACCCTTTTTAGTATTTCCAATATCATTATGGAAGGACAAGGAGGATTAGTGGCAGTAGGCACTTGACTTGAACTTAAAGTCTGATCTGGAAAGGTGAAAAGGACTATACTCAGGACCACACACAGGTTTTAGCAGATGATATTTCTACATTCATATTGGTATAAGTTGAAATATGTCTATGTATAAATGAAGGCCAACAGGGGATGAGGCCCTGTAGCTCTGTAATCATAACCAAACACCCTGAGGGCATGAGTTGCTGGTTCTGGGACCTTGGGATCACAGTTTTTGGGAACATCCAGATCAATTGATATAACATAGTCCACAAGACAATGTTCTACTTCCTAATTTGGTGAGTAGTAACTCAGGTCTTAAAAGCTTGCAAGCAGCCACCTAAGGTACAACTCTCCCTGTCAGGAATAAACAAGAGACAAAAAGCTAAGAAGAGTAGAAACAATTAGTTGAAAGACCAATAGACTAGTCAAACTTCAACTTCCACAACACTGAGACGAGAAGAACTAGATGGTACAAGTTTCCACCACTATCACTCTAAAAGGGACCACAGTAGAAGATTCCAAGTAAAGTTGAGAGAGAGGGGTTATGTAACAAAATGAAAAGAATTCAGAAAATCTCCAGACTTACTGCTCCAATAGAGACTGGTGGAACCCACCCCCCCCAAGACTATGGCCTTTACTTACCATACAAGCCTGGAACAAAATTCACCCCATGGTTCAACTTTCAGCCAAACAATAGACAGGCCTATAAGATGAGTCATAACACCATAGTGGGACATACTCATTAGGACAATTATCTAAAGTCAAAACAACAGCATTTTCCCAAGAATAAAGCCCTGCCAATATATAGTGTACACAGCATTGAAACAGATGAGGGAGAGAGCTGTATAAAAGGAATATATAATCAGGTATTATTGGCATGGCAAGAGTCCAGAATAAGAGCTTCATAGTAAAGTGAGTCGGGGAGGGGGTGCTGTATAACAATAAAAGAACTTTTTCCCAAAGATAAAAGTGAACTGGGGGTGATGGGGAACAGGGAGGAAAATGTGCAACAATGAATAAATGGAAATCCAATTTCTTTGTAAAATTTCATTAAAATCTGAAAAAAAAGTAAACTAGGGCAGGGGGAAGGGAAGGAGAGGGAGTAGAATGTGCAGTAATGAATGAATAAGGAACTAACTCTTCAGTCAAAAAAAGAGAAAAATGAAAGCCCTGAAAGCAGGAAAGAGTAGGATAGGAGGAATAAAGGAAATGAGAATTATAGGAGGAAACTATAATTATATCTTATTATAATTAATGTTATAAAAGAAATTATATATAAATAAGTGAGTGAGAACTTTGGTTTGTAAACTTTCACTTAAGTCACAGTAGATAAATAAATGTCTGGTGCCTGTTTCTAATTCGGAGATTTCGAAAGGGGGGACATGTTCTAAAGCAGCTGGTAAAGTAAAAGCAGTTGAAGTACTTTAACTTCAAACAGGGGAAAGGACAATTAGAAACAGCCCAAAATGGATTCCTATGATGTGGAAGTCAAACATGCCTTCACTTGGTCACCTTTTTGCCAGTTTTGATTCAGCTTTCCCACACACGTCACTCTCTATCTCTCTGCTAGAGTAGATAATTCAGTGCAAGGACCACACAAAAACCATAGATCATACTCATGACTATTACACTGGAGCATCAAGAAGCCAAAGCAAAGGGAAAAGAGGTAGGAGTGAAAGAGATGAACAGAAGATTTCAAAGGACAGCTCAAGAAAATAAAGCAAAGTATTATATCAGAATGTGCAAAAAATTAGAGTTGGAGAATAAAAAGGGGAGACTTCATCTGGCATTTCTCAAGCCCAAAAGAGAAAACCAAAAGACAAATACAAGCCTCAAGTTGTAATCTTGAGACATGTTATAGAAAAAAACCCTTTAGTGATCCAAAAAGCAACAAAAGAAGATGGAAGGTGCTCACTTCGACAGCACATATACTAAAATTGGAACAATACAGAGAGAATTAGTATGGCCCCTGAGCAAGGATAACATACAAATTCATGAAGCATTCCATGGTTTTTCACATGATGGAATACTACTACACAGCACACGTGAGCAATGACCTTGTAAATAACTGCCTAACTTGGGAGGGACTGGAAAGCATTATGCTAAGTGAACTAATTCCATCTCATAAGGACAAATGCTGTATAAGACCATTATTGTAGAAATAGATAGCTAGTAAAATATGTATGAGGATCTTTGGAGGGGAAAGAAGAGAGGTGAGAATGTGCAAAGGGTGGGGGGCATAATCATACGGTCACACAATTTGATGGGTGGAGAGAGGGGTGGGTTAAGGAATGGGAAAGATCAGGTGTGGGAAAACAATATATATGAACTTCGTAAGTAAACCAGTATAAAATTAAAAAAATTATCTCTAAAGATGGAGAAAATAATCTACAACCAGGAGAAGATAAAATAGATGAATGGGACCTTCTAAGAATCAAATCCCTATGCACACCCAAAAACTTCTCCAACAGGGTAAAAAGGGAAGTCACAGACTGGGAAAAAGTA
>NW_006399947.1:2986721-2988512 GCF_000299155.1 Elephantulus edwardii
AACTGGGGGGGTGGGGGGAGGGATGGGCGGGGAGAGAAGTGCAGCAATGAATGAATGGAAATCCAAAATCTCTGTAAATGCTCATTAAAATTATTTTAAAAAAAGATGGAGAAAATATACACTTTTACAGTACTAAAAAGAATTGTTTGACAATGAAGTATCATATGATCAGAATCAATAGTAATAGAAGTTCAAGCTGCACTGAAAATATTAAAAAAATAAGTTCCCATGACTAGATGTGATACCTGTTTCCATGTTTCAACTAACAGATGCAACCCTGAACATACACACCAGTCTATGCCAGAAAACTTTGAAGACAAATATCTGTCTGACTGACTTGAAGAGAGAGATCTAGATTTGTTCCTACTCACCACAAAGGTGATCCAATGTGGAAATTGTCAAACAATATCATTAATGTCACATGCAAGCAAAATGTTGTTAAAGATCATCCAAAAATGGCTGGAATAGTTCACTGAGAGAACTGCCAGAAATTCAAGGTGATTTAGAAGAGGCCATGGCACTAGGGATATCATTGCTGATGTCAGATGGATCCTGGCTGAAAGCAAAAAAACACCAGAAGAATGTCTATTTGTGTTTTATTGATTATGCAAAATCATTTGATCATGGATCATAACAAACTATGATCAACACTGAGAAGAATGGGAATCCCAGAACATTTAATAATGCTCATATGGAACCTATACCTAGACCAAGAAGCTGTTGCCCTAATGGAGCAAGGCAGCACCGCATGGTTTAAAATCAATAAAGGTATACATAGAACTTTCTCCCAGACATAGATCCCCCATATAAATCTGTTCAATCTGTATGCTGAAAAAAATAATTTCAGAAGCTGGACTCTAGTACAAATTATGTGGAATTGGGATCTGAGGAAGACTTATCAACAAACTTACATTAGGTAGGTGGCACAACCTTTCCTGCTAAAAGTGACGACTTGAAGCCTTGCTACAGATGATCAATGGCTATAGGCTTCAATATGGAATACATCTCAACATCAGGAAGACAAAATCCTCACCACTGGAACCATAGGCAGCATCATGATAAATGGAGAAAAGATTGAAATTGTTAATGACTTCTTCTTGCTTGGACCCACACTCAACACCCTCGGCATCAGAAGTCAAGAAATCAAAAGATATGGTGCATTTGGAGAGATCTGCTGTCAGGAAACTCCTCAAATTACTGAGGAGCAATTATGTCAGTTTGAAGTCAAAGGTACGCCTGATTGAGGCCATGATTTTTCAGTGACTTGCTCTGCTGCTGAGAGCTGGACAATGAATAAGATGTTGTTGTTATGTATCGAGTCACGTGCAGCCCATAGCAACTTTATGTACAACAGCTCTGAACCCTGCTTTATCCTGTGCTAACCTTCTTGTCTCTGCCACAACCACCCCCATTATCCCTGTCACTGTGTGTCATTCCAGCTAATCGAGGGTCTTTCTCTCTTACATTGTCCCTCCACCCTCTCAAATATGATGTCCCAAGGACTGATCCCTCCTTCCAACATGCCCAAAGTATGTCAAATGAAGCTTCAGAATCCTTGCCTCCAAGAAGCAGCCTGGTTTCATCCTCTATGATGAACTTGTTTTCCTAGCAGTCCATGGAATACTCAATACTCTCCTTAAACACCACAGCTCAAAGGCATCAATTCTCCTTCTAGCATCCCTAGTCATTGTCCAGATAAGGATGTTGTTGTTGTTATGTGCCATTGAGTTGCCTGCGACTCATAGCGACCCTATGTACAACAGCCCTAAACTCTGCCCTATCCTGTGCCAA
>NW_006399947.1:2991285-2996975 GCF_000299155.1 Elephantulus edwardii
ACAATCTGAACTTCTTCCCTCATCACCATAGGCTGTTGTTCATATGTTGTTTCATGAAATTCTTCTGTGTCTGCCAATTCTTTTTGGTATAATGACTCTGTATACTCTTTCCATCTTCTTTTAATACTTGCAGGATCACTCAATATTCTGCCTAAAGCATCCTTAAGTATTGCAACTTAAGGCTTGAATTTCGTCTTCAGTTCCTTGAGCTTAAGAAATGCTGAGAGAGTTCAGCCTCTTTGATTTTATGAATCCCACTTGGTGAATTATTATTATTTTTTAATGTATTATTGATTCTATTAGCCAGGATTTATTCAGGATTTTTGCAAATTTTTTCATGCGAAATATTGGCCTATAATTTTCTATTTTGGTGGTGTCTTCACTTGGTTTTATTATCAAGGATATGTTTGCTTCATAGAATGAGTCTGGGAGAATTCCATATTTTTCTATTTTCTGAAATAGTTTATGTAGAATTGGTGACAGTTCTTCTCTGAATGTTTGATAAAATTCACTTGTAAGACCATCTGGTCCAGGGCTTTTTTGGGGCTGGAAATTGTTTTATTACCTTTTCAATTTCTTCTTTTGTAATGGGTCTGCTCAGGTGTTCAATTTTGGTTTGTGTCTGTTTAGGTATCTTGTGAATTTCTAAGTATTTATCCATATCCTCTAGGTTTTCATATTTGTTTGAGTATAGTTTTTCGTAAAATTCCAATTTTAGCCATTTTATTTTGGTTGGTTCTGTTGTGATGTTGCCCATTTAATCTTTTATTGAGATTATTTATGTCTTTTCCTTTATAGGTTTGCTAGTGGTTTGTAGATTTTATTGACCTTTTCATAGAAAAAACTCCTAGTTTGTTGATGATTTCAGTTATTTTTCTGTTTTCTATTTCATTTATTTCTGCTTTAATTTTTTTGCAGGGTGTCGGATTTTCTTGCTGTTCTTTTTCAATTTGTTGGAGATGTTGGGTTAGAAAGTCAATGGTCATTTTTCCCTGCCTTCTAATGTGTTTGCTTATTGTTATAAATTGACCTCAGATTATTGCTTTGGCTGTTTCCCAGAGGTTTTGGTAAGTGGTGTTTTCACTGTCATTTGTTTCAACAAATTTTTTAATTTTATTGTTTGTTTCTTCTAGTACTCACTCATGTTCAAGCAAGGTGTTGTTCAGCTTCCAAATGTATACTTTTCCTCCTTAATCCTCTTGTTATTAATTTCTAATTTTATAGCATTATATTCTGAGAAGATGCTTTGTATTATTTCTATGTTTTTTAATCTATTGATTCTTGCCTTGTGACCTAAAATGTGATCTATTCTGGAGAACATTCCATGTACATTGAAGAAGAAGGTGTACTGTGCTGCTTTTTTTTGTGCATTAGCCTATAAATATCTATGAGATCGAGTTGGTTTATTGTGTGGTTTAATTCTTTAGCATTTCTGTTGTTTTTCTCCCTGGTAGTTCTATCTTTTCTTGAGAGTGGTGTACTGAAGTCTCCAACTACTATATTAATGTTGTCTATTTCTTTTTTCAGTTTTGTTAATGTTTGTTTTATATATTTTGCAAGTCTCTCATTTGGTGCACAGATTTTTATTATTGTTATGTCCTCTTGTTCTATTGACCCTTTAAATATTATGTAGTGACCATCTTAATTTATACCAGTGTTGTTTCTGTTACCTTCCAAATGACAACAACAACAACAAAATAGTTCTAATTCAATAATGAAATGTGTTTCTACATTTATGAGTGCTATATCTATAAGGACTATAGTATGATACTTTGAACAGGCTACAAACCAGGAAAAACTGTGTTCCTGTCACAAGGAAGAGTTACATCCATTTAATAATTTTTCTCTTCCCAGTAGCACCTTACTAACTCTAACTCCAGGAAAATTGTTTAACTTCTTCAGGCTTTATCTACCTGTAAAATGGGTTCAATGGTTCTTATCTCATGGGAATTAAATGAGCTAATGTGTATAAAGTGTGTAAAGGTTTGCTTGACATCTACTGTTAGCTCAATAAATGGTGCTCAAATACCTCTGCTGTTTAAACTTAGGGAGGGTGTGCATCAAGGCTGTATTCTTTCTCTGTACTTATTCAATTAGTATGCTGAGCAAATACTTTGTGAAAGTAGACTCTAGCTTTCTGAAGAAGAAAGTGGCATTAGGATTTATGAAGAAGAATGTGGCATAAGGACTGGAAAAAGACTCATCAAAAACCTATGCTATGCAGATTATACAACCTTTCTTGCTGAAAGTGAGGAAGACTTGAGGAAGATCAAAGATGACAGTCTTCAATATAAGTAACATCTGAACATTAAGAAAACAAAGATCCATACCACTGGGCCAGTAGACAACATCATGATAGATGGAGAAAAGATTGAAGCTTTCATTTATTTTGTCTTATTTAGATCTACAATCAATACCCTTGGTACCAGCAGTCTGGAAGAGATTAAGAGATGCATTGCTTTGGACAAGTCCACTGTTAGAGACCTTTCCAAAATACTGAACAACAATGCTGTCAATTTGAAAACTAAGGCATGATTCAAGCCATGGTCTTATCAATCACTTGCTATGTATCTCTAGTGGCTTAAGTGATAAGAAGCTTCACTGCAATCCCAAAGGCAAGTAGTTTGAATCTACTAGCAATTTAACTCCACCATGACTCTGTGGGAAAGGAATAGAGAATATTCTCTTGTGTTTGAACTGAGGATGAGTCTGAAAACCCACTGCATGGTCAGCGATGAGTCAGTTCTGACTTGAAGGCACACAATAATCTCAACAGCTATGCATCTGAGAGCTGGACAATGAATAAAGATGACAGAAGAAGGATTGATGCCTTTGACTTGTGTTGTTAGAGAAGAGCACTGAATAACCCATGCATTTCCAAAAAACTGAACATATCTTGGAAAAAGTGCAGCCTGAATGCTTCTGAGAGGCAAGGGTGGTGAGGCTTTGGCTCACATATTTTGGGCTTGTTGATAGGTGAGGCTATTCCTTGGAAAGGAATGTCTATCATACTTGGAAAGGTAGGTAGTCAGTGAAAGAGAGGAAGACTCCCAATGAGGTGGATTGACATGAGCTCAAATGTGTCTCTTGCACAATGGGTTCAAGAGTGTCAGAGATAATGCAGATGGTGCAAGATGGGATAAGAGTCAGATATGTTGTTCATAGGGTTCATATTTTACTCGATGCCCCCTAACAATAACAACTAATACCTCCAAACCACTCAAGAACAAAAACATTTAAAATATGACATGTATTTTAATTATAAAATGATAAGGATATTTCCATATATTGTCCGTGGGAGTCTGGCTCAAGATTTTAGAGTTGATTCAGGGCTTTGAAGTGATTAATTTTAGCTCCACCCCCTGCTGAGAATTTAAATTTCTACTCTAGATCAGAATTTACATTTTTAACAAGATTCCCAGGGGATTGCCAGATATCTCAATATGATTCTTTTATATACGTAACAGTCATCTGGGGAGCTTGTTAAAATGTAGATTCTGCTCTTACATTTCAGGGGTGAAATGCAAATTCTTAGATGAGTAGGGTGTTGGTGAAAGGGGAATGCTCTGCTTTCCAGCTAGCTGGGGGCGTAGATAGAGAATAAAAGCGTATACAAATGGACCTTTCCTCCTTCCTTCCTATATCCCTGTGAACAAAAACCGTTCTCCAGAAAGCTACCCTTCTTCAGACCCTTGAGGACCCTCTTAGTCCGTTGGCGAGCAGCACAAAGTGCAGTGCTTACTGTGCCAAGGGCTGGGCTGAATGGACAGGTGCTTGTTGTCATTAGAATCTACATTTTAACAAGCTAATTGTTGTCAATTCACATTGACTCCAAGCACTAATGATTTGAACATTGCCCTATTCTTCAGACTGACAGAAAGACTAGAAAAATGAGGGGAGAAGTTGCCACTGAATTGGACACGTTAAAAATGAAAGGGAATCTCCAGAGCTCTGTGAGTATGAGCTGGTAGAAGTAATCACTGAAAGCTGATTTATTATGTACTTATCTTCCGTCTGAGAGGAAGCAGACTTTTGTACAGTGGGTTATTGTGGAGTAAATGGCACAATAAAGATATAATCAAGATGTTTAAAGCATACTGAATGACATTAGACTGGAAGTAGGTGAGACTTTTGTCATGGTCCATAAATATAAAAATGTCAGTGGTGTGGAGATAGTTCCAGGGCTTTGGTTAAGATGTGACTCCATTTTCAAAAGCAAATATTTTAAACCTTTTATTCTTTTCAGGGCAGGATAGGGTGGAGTTGGGAAATGATTTAAAATTTTTACAGGTGACATAATAATATGCTTTAAAACACAGATATTGACCATGACCTTTATTTGGAAAGTCATAAACTTCTTTCAGTGACAAATCAGGCATAACTTATTTCATAGTGTTTCAAAGATGCTGCAAAAAAGTCTTACAAATTGAAGGTTGTGGTGACACTGTGCTGAACAAATCTATAGGCACCAATAGCATTTGCTCTCTTTAGATCTTTGTATCTGATTTTGCTAATTCTCACTGTGTTTCACACTTTTTCATAATGCTGATGTACACTTCATAAAACTCACTATAGTGTAAGCATAGCTTTTTTTTTTAAGCATAGCTTTTTAAGTGTGACTTGTTTATCAGGTTACTCACTTCATTATGATGTTGGAGGATGGAGCCTCTAATGTCTCCCAGGAACAATAAATATTGTGAGGTAAAAGGGTTGGAGATAATGACTTTTTTTTTTTTAATATGTTCCTACAGACACTGCCCTGTATGTGCTCACCTAGTTGTACCAAGAAATCTGGAGGATAATCACCTGGCCAAGTGACTGGAAGAGATCTATATTTGTTCCCATTCCAAAGAAAGGTGACCCAACAGAATGTGGAAATTATCGAACAATATCATTGATATCGCATGCAAGATTCTGCTGAAGATTTTCCAAAATCGACTGGAACAGTACATCAAGAGAGAACTACCTGAAGTGCACGCTGGGTTTTGAAGAAGCCATGGTCCTAGGGATATTATAACTATTGTTAGATGAATCTTGACTGAAAGCAGGGAGTACAGAGGAATGTCTATCTGTGTTTCATTGACTATGCAAAGACATTTGACTGTGTGGACCACAACAAACTGTGGCTGAATCTGTGAAGAATGAGAATGCCAGAACACTTGATTGTGCTTATGTGAAATCTATACATGGACCAGGAGGCATTTGTCAGAACAGAGCAAGAAACAACTGCATGGTTCAAAATTGGAAAGGATGTATGCCAGGTATGTGTCCTATCTTCATACCTTTTCAATCTATATTCAGAACGGATTAGGAGGCTGGGCTCTATGGGGAGAAATGTGGCATCAGTATTAGAGGAAGACTCATCAACAATCTTAGTTATGCAGATGACAACCCTGCTTGCTGAAACTTTCTGGATATGCCATCCCATTGTCTTCTAGCTCGTATGGTTTCTGCTGACAAATCAGAACTTAATCTAATTGTTTCCCTTTTTAGATGACTCTATTTTTCATGTGCTACTTTTAGTATTCAATCCTTATCTTTTAATTTGGATAATTTGACTATGATATGTCAACACTCTTGGCACCAGCAGCCAGGAAATTAGATGGCATATTGCGATGGAAAAGTTTGATGTTAGGGACCTCGCCAAAGGGCCAAAGAGCAGTGGTGTCACACTGGAGACTAAGGTGCAC
>NW_006399947.1:2997075-3014834 GCF_000299155.1 Elephantulus edwardii
ATGACTAGGGAGGATAGAAGGAGAATTGATGCCTTTGAGCTGTGGTGCTGGAGAAGAGTATTGAGAATACCATGGACTGCTAGGAAAACAAACAGGTTCATCCTGGAGAGAGTTAAACTGGGCTGCTCCTTGGAGGCAAGGATTCTGAAGCTTCTTCTGACATACTTTGGACATGTTTCAAGGAGGTACCAGTCCTTGGAGAGGGACATCTGCTTGGGAGGGTGGAGGGACAGTGCAGAAGGGGAAGACCTTCTATGAGGTGGATTGATTCAGTGACTGGGGTAATTGGGATGGGGGAGTGTCGGAGACAGTGAGATTGGTACAAGACAGAGCAGGGTTTAGGGCTGTTGTACATAGGGTCACTATGAGTCACAGGCAACTCAACAGCACATAACAACAACAACAACAACATGTTTTGATAACTTTCTTTTTTGGGTCTAGTCTATTTGGTGTTGACTGTGCTTCTTGAATGTGGATTTTCTCATTCTTCAAAATATCAGAGAAGTTTTGTTCTAGTACTTCTTTCATAATTTTCTCTGATTTCCCTGTCATTCCCATGCTGTGTAATTCCAGTTCTATGTATGTTGTTCCTTTTACTGTTATCTCACATTGTTCTAATGTTTCCTTCATTTTCTTTATGCCTCATCTCTAGTTTTTCTTCTAGTATGTTGCCAGTGAGGCTCTTGTCTTCCAGCCCACTCACTCTCTGTTTCATCTCTTCAGTTCTACTCTTTTGTCCCACTACTGTGATGGACACTTCTGCCATTTCTGTCTTAATATTCTGGATTATATTTTCATGCTTTTCTGTTATTTCCAGTACTGTGTTGTCTGTATCCTCTCTATCTTGTGATGATTTTTAAGTTCTTGTACCAATTCTTTTTACAAGTTCTTGTATCAATTTTTTCTTCCATTTCCCCCATTTCTTCTGTAGCTGTTCAAGTTGTTCTTCATTAGTACTCCCCCCCCGGATTTCTCTCTCTGGGATTGCTCTCTTAATGATTCCCATTGTTCTTTTTTTTTTTTAAATCATTTGCATCTTCTTCTGTATCTTTTCAAATAACGCCACATAAAAATATTTCATCTGGTTTTCTCCATCTGGGATATTCATTGAGTCTGCGAGAAGATTTAGTTTGTTTTTCATGCTAACTGGGGCGGACTTCTGCTCTCTTTAGGTTATATGAGTCTTTTCTTAGTAGGTACTAGATTGTTGTAACTATATATAGTGAACCAAGGTATGGCAGTGTTTTGTGAAGGAACTGTGTATTGCTGCTCGCCTCTTGAGAATATTCAACTAGGAGTGGGATGACTTTTGCTTTCGCCTCTACTGGGCCTCTTCTGCTTGAGCTTAAGATATCCTATGGGATGTAGCTAGATAGCAGTGTTTCATCCAAAGTACCTGTGATATTGGTGCTCCTAGTGCTTGATATCAGGGGCGGCAGCTAGGGGTCTCCAGGGGGTGGGACAGTAGGGTCTCTAGGTAACAGGAGCAGCAGTCTAGTGCTCTGGGCAGGATTGTGATAAAAACCTGCAGCCCCTCAACCTGGCAGGCAGTGGTTCTGTCGCCGGCTAGGGTGTGAGTACCTGGGGTTGGCTGCAGCCTTTAACAGATGGTTGGGAATTGGTAGCTGGAAGATGCCCTTGACCAGCTATGCCATATAGACCATGGAATCTTGCAGGAAGGTAAAGTCCCCTAAGAGCAGAGGAGTGAGTCTTGCAAGAGTCACTTTTATATTTCTAATAAAAGTTCCATTTCTGGAAAGGGACACCAGAGATATAAACATCAAATGTGAATATCAGTACATATACACTCCTGCACTCTCAGTAGTGGTGTTGTTATTGTTGTGTACGACACGGTTGAAACTAACTGACAGTAGTGGTGTTGTTATTGTTGTGTACGACACGGTTGAAACTAACTGACCCATTGCTTGTCCTCCAACAGGTTTTCAGAGGCAGTTAATCATTTGGGAGGAGATTGCCCATCCTTCTCCCACAGAGCAGCTGGTGGCCTCAAACCGTGTGCCTGTGGGATTGCAGTGCAACTTCTTACCACTAGGCCACCAGAGTGCCCTATCAAGTGGTTACATAAGTGGGTAGACTGGCAAGATGAATAGATACAGGCAGATGAGAAAGATGACACTTATGACCATGCATAGACTTGTTAGATGTTATTTCTATATTCATATTTGTATTTGATCGTGCTTATGTGAAATCTGTACTTGAACCAAGAGGCAATCATCAGAACAGAGGAAGGAGGTACTGAATTGTTCAAAATTGGGAAGGGTGTCCACCAAAGATTTGTCCTATCTCAATCCTTACCTTTTAATCTATATGCAGAACAGATCAACTGGGAGGCTGGGTTGTACAAGGAGGAATGTGGCGTCAGGATTGGAGGAAGATTCATCAACAACCTGTGTTATATGGATGATACAACCCTGCTTGGTGAAACTGAGGAGGACCTGAAGTACTTTCTGCAGAAGGTCAAGAACTGAAGCCTTCAATATGTCTTGAAGCTCAACAACATCAAGAAAACTAAGATTCTTACCACAGGGCCTATTGGCAGCATCATGAGAGATAGTGAAGAGATTGAGAATGTTAACAATTTTAGTTTACTTGGCTCCACAATCAACACTCTTAGTAACCAGCAGCCAGGAAATCAAGAGATGAATTGCACTGGGAAAGTCAGCTTTCAGGGACCTCTCCAGAGTACTAAAGAGCAACTATGTTAGTCTAGACACTAAGCTGTTCCTGATCCAGGCCGTGATCTTCGCAATTACTTGCTATGCATCAGAAAACTGGACAATGGCTAGGGATGACAGAAAGAGAATTTATTCCTTTGAGCTGTGGTGCTGGAGAAGAGTGTTGAATATACCATGGACTGCTAGGAGAACAAATAGGTTTGTTTTGGAAAGGGTGAAATTGGGCTGCTCCTTGGAGGTAAGGATTTTGAAGCTTTGTCTGACATACTTTGGATATGTTACAAGGAGGGACCAGTCCTTAGAGAGGGACATCATGCTTGGAAGGGTGGAAGGACAGTGCAAGAGTGGAAGACCCTCGATGAGATTAATCAATTCAGTAACTAGGGTAATAAGGATAGGTGTGTCAGAGACACTAAGGTTGGCACATGATAGAGCAGGGTTTAGGGCTCTTGTACATAGGGTCGCTATGAGTAGCCAGTGACTCGACAGCACATAACAACAACAATATAGGTTATAAATATATTCATGGAAGTGGTAGAGCCAACAACAAACAAAATTATAAAAACTTCTCATTTATAACCACTCACTCTAAGGGGATAAGTTGTTAGTCCAAGGGCATCAGGACCAAAACTTCAGGAGACATCAAGATCAATTAATTTAACATAGTCCACACATTTTAAGTCTGGGATCATTAGAACTGTAGTGCAATCTATGGTGGAAATATTGGTCTCTCCCTTTGCAGAACAAGCACGAGGCAAGAAAATAAAAAAATTGATAGAAATAATCAATACAAAGGACTAATTGGGCCTTTTGAACTTCAACATCTGTTACCATGAGATCCGAAGATCAAGGTGATACCTGACTTCTACTGATGACTGGGATCACAGTAGAGGATCCTGGACAAAGTGTAAGAAAAAGATGGAAAAAACCTTTCAAAAGCATAAAGTTGATCAGGCATGCTAGTCTAACAGACACTGGTGGGCCCTCCTTAACTAGGTTGTTGTTGTTGGGTGCAGCTGAGTAAGAACTGACCAGTAGTTGACCCTCCAGCAGGTATTCAGAAGTAGTAAATCAGATGGAATAAAATTGCCCATCATTTTCCTGTGAAGCAGCTGGTGGAGTCAAACCACATGCTTTTGAGATTGCTTTGAAGTTTCTTACCACTAGGTCACTAGATCTCCCAGGACCTTGGTTCTTAATAATTCTTCAAACTTGGAACTAAACTCAACCTTATGACCTAACTTTAAACCAAACAGTAAATATACGTGTAAGGTGAAAAGTTATATCAGGGAGATTCTCTTTATAACCATCAGAAAGCTGGAAGGGATAGGATGTGAAGATGAATGGAAATAAGAATCACAGAGACTCAGAGGGAAGAGTGCTATTACAAAGAGGGGATTGCAATTAATGTCATAAACTCCAATCTGTATGAACAACTGAGCGGAAAATCAACTTACTTTGTAAAATTGCATTCAACACACAATAAAAATATGAAAAAAGAGAATGGAGAAAAATTCACTGCTGTCTTTGTGTATAGTTCCGCTTGGAGCAGGTAAGCAATACTTTAAGCAGGTAGAACTCATAAAGTGAGCAGTTGGAAACTTTGACTCTGGGGTTTGCTCAGTGAAGCTGTTTCCTTGTTTGATAGTTGGCATGTGGGCATGGATCGCTGGCATACTGTTGGTGCTGTTGGGGTCTGCACTTTCTGCTTCCCATTTACTCCCACTTTCTTCAAGAGACCTACCAGTAAGTTTAAGTCATTTCTAGTGAGTTGGAACAAACTCATAACTGACCCTCCACTGCGTTTCTGAAGCTGTAAATGACATGGAAGAAGACTGCCCATCTTTCCCTTGTGAAGCCTCTGTTGGACCAGAACCACCAGAGAGGATGGTCTTTAGGTGAGCAATGCACCTTCGGTGCCAGAGCTCCCCAATGCACCTAGGGAAACAGGCAAATACCTTGTATCAGCTCAGTAGAGGCTTTTGGCTGAATCTGTCACAAATATATATTTTCTCTGATTGTCAGCAATTTCTAGTTTTGGGACTGTCTCTGAAAAAATGAACTTTGGGGTGCTTTTTTGAATTGAACGTGTGATTCTTTCCTCTGATTTTTCTATAATCTGGCAGTGATTTTGACAATCACTACCTAACTTGAAAGGGACAGCAATTCTTCTGTCATTCTTAGTTATTGTACAGCTCTCTGATGCATAGCTTGTAATTGTGAAGACCATGGCCTGGATCAGTCTTTATATCAGTCTTTAGACTGATATTATTGCTCCTCAGCACTCTGGAGAGGTCCCTGACAGCAGATTTTCCCACTGGAATTCACCTTTTGATTGCTGACTGCTGGTGCCAAGAGTGTTGATTGTGGAGCTGAGAAGCTGCAAGTGCTAACAACGTTAGTCTCTTCTTCCTCCATCATGATGCTGCATATTGGCTCAGTGGTGAGAATCTTTGCTTTCTTGATGTTGAGCTTCAATCCATATTGCACACTAGAGTCCTTGACATTCTGCAGCAAGCACTTCAGGTCCTCCTCATTTTCAGCAAGCAAGGGTGTATCATCAACATAGCACAGGTCATTGATAAGTCTTCATCCAGTCCTGATGCTACATTCCTCCTCTTAAAGTCCAGCTTCCCAAATGATCTGTTCTGTGTATAGATTGAAAAGGTTTGGAAACAGGATGCATCCCTGATGCACACACCTTTCCTAATTTTGAACCATGTAGTGTTTCATTGCTTGTTCTGAGGACTGTTTCTTGATCCAAGTAAGATTTTGCATGAACACAATCAAGTGTTCTGTAATCCCCATTCTCCTTAAAGTTAGCCATAATTTGTTGTGATCCGTGAAGTCAAATGTCTCTGCATAGTCAATAAAGCAAAGAGAGGCATTTCTCTGGTATTCTTGTCTGAAAGCCAAGATCATAATATAAAATATAATGTAATATAATAGAATATGATATATTTCACCATTTTTTTACAATGATGCTAATTGCACTGACATATACAACCGTCACTAATGTCTGTTTCCAAATTTTTCCATTACACTTAGCAGAAATTCAGTGCCCATCTGGGTAATGCCTCCCTCTGTCCAAACCCAGGTAACCACTAATGAACCTGATCTTTACACATATGCCTGTTTCAGAAATTTTATGTAGGTGAGCTCATGGAATGTTGTTGTTGTTATGTGCCGTCGAGTCGCTTGCGACTCATAGCGACCCTATGTACAACAGCTCTAAACTCTGCTCTGTCCTGTGCCAATCTCATTGTCTCTGACACATTCATCCCGATTGCCCCAGTCACCGAATCAATCCACCTCCCAGAGGGCCTTCCCCTCCTGCACCTGCCCTCCACCCTCCCAAGCATGATGTCCTTCTCCAAGGACCGGTCCCTCTTTACAACATGACCAAAGTATGTCAGACGAAGTCTCAGAATCCTTGCCTCCGAGGAGCAGCCTGGTTTAACTCCCTCTAAGATGAATCTGTTTGTTTTCTTAGCAGTCCATGGTACCCTCAGCACTCTTTTCCAATACCAAAACTCAAAAGAATCAATTCTCCTTCTATCCTCCCTTGTCATTGTCCAGCTCTCTGACACATAACAAGTGATTACAAAGACCGTGGCCTGTACCAGACACACCTTAGTCTCCAAAGACACACCGTTGCTCTTCAGTACTTTAGAGAGGTCCCTAACAGCAGACTTTCCCATCACAATACGTCTTTTAATTTCCTGGCTGCTGATGCCAAGAGTGTTGATGTTGATTGTGGAGCCAAGCAGACTAAAGCTGTGAACAATCTCAATCTCTTCACCATCCATCCTGATGCTGCTCATAGAATACTTGTCCTTTTGTTCTGACTCATTTCATGCAGCATAATTTTCCTCAGGTTTTACCATGTTAATTATTGCTGTTAGGTGCCATTCAGTTGCCGACCATGACTCATAGCCACCCTATGAACAACAGATTGGAGCTATGCTTTGTTCTGAAACATCCCATGATTTCCGACATGCTTGAGTCCATTGTGGTAACACCTATGCCAATCCATTTTCTTGAGGGCCTTTCTCACTTTGGCTGATTTTCTACCTTTCTAATCAGGATGTCCTTTTCTAAGAACTGCCCCCTCTTTACAACATGCCCAAAGTATATGAAATGAAACTTTAGCATCCTTGCCTCTAAGGAGCACTCTGGCTGCACCTCCTGCAAGGCAGATTTGTTTTATTGGCAGTCCATGGCATATTCAATACTCTTTACCTTGACACAATTAAAAGACATCAATTCTTAATTTTATTCTTTGTCCAATCTTCACGTGCATAGGAAGCAATTGAAAATATCATGGTTTGGATTAGGCATCAGTCTTTAAATTGACATTCTTGTTCTTTAGTACTTTGGAAAGGCCCTTGATAGCATATTTTCCCAATGCAGCACGTCTTTTTGATTTTTTGACTGCTGTTACCATGTATGTTGATTGTGGATCCAAGTTAAGATGAAATCATTAACAAATCCAGTCCATGAATTTGTCCATCTGTCATGTGGTGGCTTATTGGTCCAGTGGTGAAAAGTTTTGTTTTTTTTTATTTTGATGCATAATCCATATTGAAGTCTTTGATCTTCTTTACATTCTACAAAGTTATGCTATTCATAAAATAGGTTGTTGGTGAGTCTTCAATTCTGATGCCACAATCTTCTTCATATAGTCTCAAATGATTTACCTGGTATACAGATTAAATAAGTGTGAAGAAAGGATTCAACCTTTATACACCACACCTTTGCTGATTTTAATACCTTCTTCCATCATCTTTAGTCATTGTCCAGCTTTCTGATGCATAGAAAGTAATTGTGGAGATCAAGGCCTGGATCAAGTACACCTTAGTCTCTAGACTGACATCTTTGCTCTTTAGCACTCTGGAAAGGTCCCTGACAGCAGATTTTGCCAATGCAATTCTTCTTTTGAGCTCCTGACTGCTGGTGCCAAGAATGTTATTATGGAAACAAGCAAGATGAAGTTGTTAAAAATCTCAATCTCTTCTCCTTCTATCATGATGCTTCCAATTGGCCCAGTGGTGAGAATCTTTGCTTTCTTGATGTTAAACTTCAAACCATTTTGCAGACTACAGTCCTTGACCTCCTGCAGCAAACACCTCAGGTCCTCTTCAGTTTCAGCAAGCAAAGTGTGTCATCTGTATAACGCAGGTTGTTGGTGAGTCTTCCTCCAATCCTGATGCTGTGTTCCTCCTCACAAAGCCCAGCTTCCCTAATTATCTATTCTGCATATAGATTGAAATGGTATGGAGACAGGGTGCATCCCTGATGCGTTCCTGTCCTGATATTGAACCATGCAGTGTTTCCTTGCTCTGTTCTGAGAACTACGTCCTTTTCCGAGCATAGTTTTTTCATGAGCATGATCATGTGTTCTGAGATTCCCATTTTTTCTTAAGGTTAGTTACTATTTATTGTGATCCACACATTCAAATGCTTTTGCATAGTGAATGAAATACAGATAGACATTCCTCTTACTCTCTGCTTTCATCCAAGATCCATCTGACATTGGCTATAATGTCCCTAGTTCGATGGCCTCTTCGAAACTCATCCTGTATTTTTGATAGTTCTCTGTTGATGGACAATATCTAAGGATGATAGAAGAAAGATTAATGCCTTTGAGCTGTGGTGCTGGAGAAGAGGGTTGCACATATCATGGACTGCCGGAAGAACAAACAGGTGTCCTGGAGTGGGTGAAATCAAGCTGGTCTCTGGAGACAAGAATTTTGACATTTCATCTCATATACTTTGGGCACATGGCCAGGAAGGAACAGTCCTTGATGAAGAAAATCATGCGTGGACAAGTAGAGGGACAATGTAGGAGAGAAAGACCCCGAATGACATGGATTGACACAATAACTGGGGCAATGGGATTAGGTGTGTTGGAGTCAGTGAGATTGACTCAGGATAGGGCAGGATTTAGAGCTATTTACATAGGGTTGCTATAAGCCACAGGCGACTTGATGGCACATTAACAACAACAAGGACATATTAATTGCAAATACTTTAAAAAAACAACATAAATGGTGACTATAAACATGGACCTCCCCTGAGCAGATTTACATATGTAGAAAGAGTCAGTGGAGAAGCTCAATATCACTAGTCAAATCAAGTGCAGGGGATGACTATGGTACAGACCATCAACTGCTCACATGAATGTTCAAATTAAAACTGAAGAAAATTAGAACAAATCCACAAGAATCAAAACACAATTTGGAGTTTATCCCATCTGAATTTAAAAACCACCTCAAGAAGAGATTTGATATATAGAACACTAGTCTGGTCTTCACCTTTTGGCCTCTAAAGTTGTATTTCCTCCAAAACAGTTCTTTGTTCCTTTACAATCCTTGGGATATTCCCTCAAGTTTGTTGACACTACAGTTCAAGGCATAGATTCTTACTGTGTCATCCGTTATTCACTGTCCAACTTTCAGATGCATAGGAAGCAATTGAAAATGTCCTAACTTGTATCAGTCGTCTTTTAAACTGACGTCTTTGCTCTTGAGCTCTTTAGAAAAGTCATTGGCAGCAGATATTCCCAGTGCAATAGTTCTTTTGATGTCTCAACTGTTTCTAAGTAAAATGCAGTCATAGTCAACTTCATTTTTTTCTTCCCCACTCATCATTGATGATGTCTATTGGTCAAGTAGTGAGGATTTTTTTAAATTGAGATGTTAATAGCATGCATGATTATTATTTTTTTCCACTGAACTGGTGCTTTTCCTTTCTTCAGTATTCATTGCCAGTGGGTTGTCTCAGTGATTTCAATATTTTCTGTTCCTTTTTTACCAAGATCTTCCCCAAGGAAAGATTATATCAAACAAAAATCAAACCCACTGCTCTTTAGTCAGTTCCAACTCCTGGTCATACTCCTCTGCACTTTTGAGTCTGTTAATGCAGATGGGAGGAGATTGTCTCTTTCTCCCTTGAAGCCTCTGGTTGATCCAAACCACTGAAGGTGGTCGACTCTGAGTGTGTAGTCTAACTCACCAAGAATGAAGCCACCGCAGTTACCTGTAAGTATATATCTGGAGGCCCTGGTTGGTTCAAATGGTTAAAATGCTCAGTTGCTAGCTAAAAAGTCGGAATTTAGAGTTTAGCCAGAACCACTTTGGAAGAAAGGTCTCAAGATCTACTTCTGAAGAATAGGCCACCGGAAACCCCGTGGAGCACACAGTTCTCCTCTGCACACAGGGGATTTGCTTGAATGGCAGCTGTGTGTTTGTTTGTTTTTTTGTGTGTCTTTTTTACAATTAGATCTCCCCCCCCCCAGTTTTTGTGTGTCTTTTTTACAATTAGATCTCCCCCCCCCCAGTTATTCTTATATCTGTTTTCTATAGCTTTATTATTGTTTCTTTTTCCTGGTGTTACATTGTTTGTTGTTGTGTACCATCAAGTCAGAACAGATCATAGCTGCCCCTATGGTGGGTTTTCAGGGATAGTTAATTGCATGGGAGGAGATTGTCCGACCTTCTCCCACAGAGCAGCCGGTAGACTGGAACTGCTTGCCTTTGGGATTACACTGAAGTTTCTTGCCACTAGGCTTCTAGGTTCTTGCCAATTGTCTTTGCAATTACATGCTATGCATCAGAGAGCTGGGCAATGACTAATGATGACAAAAGAAGAATTGCTGTCTTTGAACTGGAGAAGAGTATTGAACATATCGTTGACTGCCAAGAGAGCAGACACGTCTGTCTTGGAGAGGGTGAAACCAAGCTGCTCATTAGAGGCAAGGATTTTGAAACTCCATCTCACATACTTTGGGCATGTGGCCAGGAGAGAGTGTTCCTTGGAGAAGGACATCATGCTTGGAAGGGTGGAGGGATAGCGAAGGAATGTGGATTGACATGATAATTGGAGCAGTGGGATTAGGTGTGTTGGAGTTAAGTTAGACTGGCTCAGGATAGGGGAGGGTTCAGAGCTGTTGTACATAGGGCTGCTATGAGTCGCAGGTAACTTGTTGGCACACAACAACAACAACAACAAAAACAACAACAACAACAACAACAGTGTTTATTTCCATTTAGCTATTTCTTCTATCTATAAGGTTTTTTTGGCATGTGTGTGCAATGTGAGAGCAGTGATTGACACACCACATATTAGGCCATGAAGACATCTATGATAAACTCAGTAGCTGTGTATGAATATTATTTCCAGCTCAAAAATAGCAATTCTAATTAGTTAATAGGTCTTTGTGTGATAATCCTGCTTTGTGGAACAGCAGAAAGGTACAGAATGACTTTAGAAGTAGGATGGCATTGACAGTGAAGAAGACAAAACAGTGGCATGAAAGAAGACTTTATTCATTAACTTGATGGCTTTGGGAAGACTTAATTGCCCCATTTTATGACTGTATTATTTTCTTCTTTGAAGTTTTTGTGGATATACTTTTTCTTAGTAAGGAGAGATATGCTGAAATAAAGGAAAATAATTTTTGAAAGAAAATGGATTTTGATGCAATAGGAATTGGCTGCTAGCTAGCATCTTGATGGCAGTTGCGTCTTGATGGAGGTCACATAAAGGAAGTTTTTTTGGGGTCATGTTTGATGTGTGTTACTGTTCCCCCCCCCCCCCAACACGGGTGTCCCTTGAGCCTTTGACCAAGGGTGGAGGCCTCTTAGAGGGTGTGGTTTTAAAGTCCTATAGTGAGGGGATGGGTGTGCGGGCCGGCCAGGGGCCTGGAGCTTCCACTCTAAGAGTTGGCTGCTAGCTAGCATCTTGATGGAGGTCCTGTCTTGATGACAATCATGTAAGAGAATTTTTTTGGGGGTTGTGTTTGGTGTGTGTTACTATTCTTTCCCTCCAAAAGCAACAGTTTGCCATTTGATATACTGAACAACTTAGTGTTGCTGTGATGCTGCACACTGTTCCATAGTCTTGTCTAATACCATAATGGTTACTCATTATGCACAATGTTTGGATGAGATTCCAGACTGATTCACGCTGGGAAGCAGGAGTGGTATCCACTTCCTAAACTAGGTGCCTCTGGAAACTATAAACTCTCTAAACTCTATAAATGTACAGAAATGATGTTAGTTATAGAACAGAGTTCAGGTCTTTTGTGCAAAGCTTACTCTGAGTAGTATTCGACTTGACGACACTTAACCATTGCTAAATGAGACGAGTGCTGTTATATCGGCAGGAATAGTCTTCACTTTGTACATGACTCTGTCAGTGTGCTGTATGAAGTAACCTGGGTTTGCTGTGATGCTGAACCTTGTGCCATTGAAGTATCAAATACCATAATAATTTCCCAATGTGGAAAGTGGTGGGATTCCCAGGTGTAAAACAGGTGTGGAAGCAGGTATGGCATCCAGTTCCTAAACCACATGCCTCTGGAAACTCTATGAACTTGGAGAAATGACAATAGTTTTGGAATGGCATTAGGCGTTTTGTTCAGAGAGTCATGCTCCACTCGACGACAATCAACAACAGCAGCAGTAGCAACAACAACAACAAAACAATGAACGATACCTGGCTCCCAAGTGTACTCTGGTGGGAAGTTCACTGGAGTAAGGCCCTTTTCTTCAGATTTATGCAGTTAGACAGATTACCACTAGGTGGCAGCATGCACCAAAACTGAGATAGCGTCTCCGGCAAACATGCGTCTGAATATGTCGGTGGGCAATGTTAAGTCCTATGGGTCATAAAACTGTCACCATTAAAGCACAGCATTGTCTTACAATTTACAGAAATGGACGAGAGATCATCCTTCAGAAATTAATGTTAATTTGCTGTGTTTTTTAGTCACAGCTTTGTTTAAACCATTGTTTGCCCAAGAGCCCCTCTTGTGGAGATCATTATTTTCAATGTCTAAGAAGAGATGACTGGTGATGGTGGATGTGGGCTGTCTGTACCTTTGATAAAAAGGCTTATTCTTCCACTGAAACTGAGTCTTACCTTAAAGAGGTAAGGAAACAGCTTGGTCTTGGGCAGGGAAGCAAAAGTTGTAGAATTCATGAACTTGACAATTTTCATAAATCAAAGTCAGAGAGAAAGACAAGCTAGACGGCCACAAGAGAAAGAACAGTGACAGGTGCGGATACGTCGCAGCAGCTATGGCACAGAACAGATTTTCTCAGACCCTACAGGAGGAATCAACACAGTCGACATGCTGGCTCATTCATGCTTCTTGTCTCTCAAACTGTAAGGCAATAAATTTCTGTTCTCATAAGCGAAGCCAGATTGTGCTATTTTGTTACAGCAGCAGTAAGAAACTAAGCCAGTTGTCTCTCTATCTGGTAAGGTAAGGTGTCATGAGGCATAAGTGATCATGCTTTCTAGTCTTTCCTTTTACAGAGAAGGGGATGGTCACAGCAGATGGCACACTAGAGTCGAATTCAGGTTTTCTGGCTCCCCATCTGCTGCAATCTGTTTATTCACTGAAGCTTCCTGAGCTGGACATTCCGGGAAGACAAAAGACTTCACACGTCTGTGTGCCAAGGCAACTCACATATGATTTACAAAAACGTTCCCTTTCACACATTTTTGCATCTATTTCCATGCAACTGTACAACATGCTGTCCCTACACTAGTGTTTATTAAACATCTTTGGTCTCATCCTCCTTCCTGTGCCCAAATCCTCCTTTTGTGGAAGATTTTGCATATTTTTTTTTTTCGCTTTTAGGCCTTTTTTTTTTTTTTGGTGGTGGTATGCAGCAGAGCATTTGCTATTTCAGCCATTTTCACGTGTACAATTTAGTGGCAATAATTACATTCCTCATGTTGGGCAACTATTGCCTCTTTTTGTTTCCAATTTTTTTCTCTCACTCTGAACAGAAACTCAGTGTCCTTTAAGCAGTAACGCCCCCTTTCTTCTTCCCACCAGCCTCTGGTAACCACCAATAAATTTCCGTCTCTATGCATTTGCCGAATTTAGACAGTTTCTAACGCAGCATTTTCAACACCTCCTTACTCTCCCTTATCCTGCCCCATCTCTGCATCCCTCAGATTTGAATTTCCCAAGGGCAATTGCCACGTGCAAGCAGCAACCCAGTCACAAGATGGCTAAATATAAACGGTACAGACTGCAAATAAGCCTCCGCGATCATCTGCTCCTTTGTTTAGCTCATTATCCTCCCAAGTCAAACTCCGGAGGAGGCACACGCGGTCCGTGCTGGGCAAGACCTGTTAGGTGTTTGTGCCCAAAAGGAAAAATCAAACAAGCGGGACCTCTGCTGCGAGCCCAGTCGGTGCCCTTCTCCATCCGTGCAGGGGCCTGCTCTTTCGACATCGCAGGCAATCTCCCGGCTTTGATTTTAAAAGCAAATTGCTGTGAATCACATTAGTACTGAGAACAGATGCAACCCTCACGCTGGCTGGCTGCGTGGAGCCCCTCCACCTTGTGTGCTGAGCCGGGGACAGAGAGATATTGGGGCAGGAATGGCTCTCACCTCTGTCTCCTCTACTGTCCCTTCTTCTCTCAGGTGTAAATGGAGACTGGGGGATGATAAGGTAGACAAGGATTCAGGGTTATGGGATGTCCAGATATCCTGAAACATGATGGTCCCAGATTCTCAGTGGGACCTTCTAACTGAGTGGTGATGTCTGATGTGGACTTGGGTTTGGTGGTGCCAATGCACATGCTCACTAGTTGCCATCGGGGACCTAGTCAGATGAAATCTTAGTGTGTAGCATTTCTTAGTATGTAGAGTGGAGTGGGATCTCTCTGAAGTCTCAAAGCTGCCATGTTGAAAGAGCCTTAGTGATTGGGATACCAAGAAGGACTGGTTTCCTCAAAGATGGGAGGTCTACTTTCATTCTTGAGGGAGAGTAAGAGTGCTTGATAAGGGCTGAAACTTGAGTTCTATCATGAAAGGACACTAATGACCTCCACTGATAACTTAATGCCTGTATCCTAAATGACATGCTTTGGACAGGTTGCAAGGCGGGATCAGTCCTTAGAGAGGGATATCATGCTTGGGACGGTGGAGGGAAAGTGCAGGAGAGGAAGACCCTTGATGAGAGGGATTGATTCAGTGACTGGGGTAACGTGTGTCAGAGACTGTAAAGTTGGTACAGGATAGAGCAGGGTTTAGGGCTGTTGTACGATAGGGTCTCAGGCGACTCAACAGCACATAAAAACAGCAACACTCTTAAATGAATCCTCTGCAGCACTTGATGCCGCTGGTCAGTTATTTTTGCTTGCAGTACTCTCTGCCATTGACTGAAAACATACTGCTTCTTCTCCTGCCTCTTCAGTTTCTCTTCTGTCCCTCTTGAAGTTCATCTTGTTTTGCTATTAAATAGTGGCCTTGTGGTAAGAAGCTGTGCTGCAATTCCAAAGGCACATGGTTCGAACACACCAGATGCTCTGAAGGAGAAGGATGGGCAATCTCCTCCTTTACAATTTACTACCTATGAAATCATCTGCTGGAAGGTCAGCGATGGGTTGGTTCTGACTCAACGGTCAACAACAACAACAGTAACAACCTCCACAACAAAGAGCTCTGGTGGTGTAGTCCACATTGTGATGTGCTCCTAACCAAATATTCTGATTCCTTTAGGTTCAGTCTCATGTCTACTTCTTTTTCTCCCTATATTTGCTCCCTGTCTGGCCCTGGGTAGTGTAAATAGTTAAATACTCAACAGCTAGTAGAAAGATTGGACATTCAAACCGATCAAAAAGCATCTTGAAGGATAGGCCTAGCAGTGTGCTTCCAAAAAGTCTTGAAAATCCTATGATGCACAGTTCTACTCTGCAAATAGACTTGATGACAACTGACCACATTTGCTTCCTGCTGTTGTTGTTAGGTGCTGTTGAGTCCGGTATGACTCATCGACCCTCTGAACAACAGACTTGAACTCTGTGCCGTCTTCATCATCTCTGACACACTTGAGCCCATTGCAGTCACTGTATCAGTCCATCTCATTGGGAGTCTTCCTATCTTTTGCTGACCTTCTACCTTTCCAAGAGAGATTGATATCCCTTTCAAAGGAATGGTCTCTCCTAACAATGAGCCCAAAGTATGTGAGATGAAGCTTTTTCAGCTTTGCGTCCAAGGTGCACTCTATCTTTTCCAAGACTTATTTGTGCGTTCTTCTGGTGGTCCATAGTCTAATGAGTACTCATCGCAAACATCACAGTGAAAACACATCAAGTCTTCTCAATCTAGCCAATGACTTTAGTTTCTGTGAACATGTATATAACTTAACATTTTGTACCCTGAGCCACAGATAATCTCAGCTCCCAATGCCCAAGTTGATCACTACATTTAGATATCTCAAATGCAAGTGAAATCCAACATATTAAAAATGATCTTGCCTTTGCTTCCTTATGCTCTGCTTGTCTGTGTCTCTCATTGTGTTACTATTTATTCTCAGAAAACTGAACACCACCACGATCCAGTTAGATAAACCAGGATGCTGTCCTGAACACTTCCCTTTCCCTCCTTTTCCCTATACCAAATGCGTTAACTATCCCTGATGATCAAAGCCATTTGACCTTGTGAGTGTCAGAACAGAATCGTATTTACAGGATTCTCAGTGCTTGATTTTCACGGATATCACAAAGCCTATCTTCTAAGATGCTCCTGGGTTGACTCAACACTTCAAACCTTGAAGTAGCAGCTGAGTGGGTATGTTACCCACTCACCCCAGCTAAGCGCTCCAAAAAGATCTTACCTGGGAAGGATTTCTTGAATTTGTCTACATTTTTCTGACATGACTACTATTCTGTGTTACTCTACAGTCACTTCTTGCTTGAACTATAAAAGAGCAAAACCTTCTAACACACCTCCTTAAGTTCCTCTTGTTCTCAGGCAGTCAAAGGTCTGATGAAAAGTGAATGGATCATTTGTGTCCTCCTGGCTTTTCAAATATTTGCCTCTATTTCTCTGTGATGTTATGAGAAGACAGTTAAACCATAATGTTGGTGTCATACTTTCTTTTTTAAAGCACTTTTACACTCTCTGTCTCATTTAATTCCAGTGGCCCTGTGAATTAGCCCTTAAGTTCATCCAAGTGGTGGGGAAAAGAGTCTTCTCAAACTTCAAACTAACATCCATTATTTTTTCTCATAAACAAAAGGAGAGTTTTCAATTATACAGGTGATGTTTAAGGATCATTCTAGCTCCTGTATTCTATGATTGGCAGAAGCCAGGAGAAAATTGTGAAAGCATTTCAAAGAGAACCTTACATGTGAGGTTAAGAGGAAAGGTTCAAAGTGAAATTTGCTCTTTTTCAGAGTGATCTTCAGTTCTGAAACTTACAGACAACAGATAAATTCTCTCACCCTTGTGAATGGTTTTTCTTTGACCTCTCCAATGACTGATTGGAGGATGGTGTTCCAGCTTGACAGGTTACTGGAGAAAGGTTAAGGGATCTTAATCTTGCTTAGGAAATTGTTGTTCCATAGTTCTGCACATTTTCCCATTGTGTGAATACACTACAATTTTTAAATCCAATTGTTTGATGATGGGCACTTGGACGGTTTCCAATGTCTTGATATTGTGAATAATCCTGCGAATAATCTCCATTTGTGTCTGAGTTCTCTTCTCCTTGGATTATATATTCCTAGCAGTGGAATCACTGGATCATATGGAATTTCTATGTTAAGCTTTTTAAGGAAACACCAAACTGCCTTCCAGAGTGGTTGTATCATTTTACAATCCCATCAACAGTGTATGAGAGTTCTTATCTCACCACATCCTTTTCACGATTTATTGCTTTCTTTTGGGTTAAACTTTACCTTTGATACTGAGATGAGATGGTATCTCACTGTGCGGTTGATTTGCATCTTTCTGATTGCCAGTGCTTTAGAGCATTCATGTATCTGTCAGCCATGTGAATAACTTTCTCCATGAAACATCTTTCTATTTCTTGCTCATTTTATAATTGGGTTATCAGTCATTTTCTTGTGGAGGCTCGATAGAATTCTGTTAACTTTCACGATGAGACCCTTGTCTGAAATGTTATTGCCATTTCCCCCTCCCCACTCCCAGTCTGTAGGTTTTCTTTTCACTCTATTAGAAAATGTTTTGATGCATACAGGGACTTAATCTTTAGAATGTCTCATTCATTGATGCTATCCTCTCC
>NW_006399947.1:3016714-3026752 GCF_000299155.1 Elephantulus edwardii
CCTGATGGACACCCTTCTTGATTGTGAACCATGTTCTGTTCTGACGACTGCCTCATGGTCCAAGTATAGGTTTCACATTAGCACAATCAAATGTTAGTGAGTTTAATTTTTTTCTCCGTCTATCATAACGTTTCCTATTGGTTCAGTCATGAAGTCATGAAGATTTTTGTTTCCTTGATGATGAGAAGCAATCTACATTGAAGGCTGCAGTGTTTATCCTTTTGTAGCAAGTGTATGCAGTCCTCCTCACTTTCAGTAAGCAATATTGGCACACGGATGGCACAACTGTGCTTGGTTTACATAAGCACAATAGTAAATAGTTCCAGAAAATGAAACTTTCTGCTTGGAAGGCACTCAAAATGCAACTAAGGAAGAGATACCTTCTCTGAGTAGTGTTTTCTGTAATGACATGGATGGAGTAAAGTTTTCACCCCATGAAGGAGCTTCATTTGCTGATGTGGGAAGATTCAAAATGAGCAAAAACAGCTGCAAATATCCAATAATAATTGCAAAATGAAATGTGCAAAATACCAATGTAGGAAAATTAAGAGTTATAAAAATTAAATAGAACACATATATATTGACATCCTACGAATAAGTGAACTGAGATGGATTGGTATTAGCCACTTTGAGTATGATAATCACATGATCTACTATGCCAGAAATGATAAATTGAGGAGGAGTGTTGTGTCATTCATCATCAAAAAGAACATTTCAAGATCTATTCTGAAGTACAATGCTGTGAGTTATAGGAAATGATCCATATTCATACAAGGAAGTTCTTTTAATACAACCATTTTCAAGAATGTGCACCAAAGGAATTTGTCAACGGAAGACAAACATAAAGAAATTGAGCATTTTTACCAACTTTTGCAATCTGAAGCTGATTGAACATGCAATCAAGAAGCATTACAGATCGGTGGCTTGAATGCAAACCTTGGAAACAAAGAAAGGAATGGTGTTGGAAAATATGTCCTTGGTGAGAGACTAGAGACTGAATAATAGAATTTTGTATAGGAAATTATTTACTTAATGCAAACATTTTTTTTAAAAACCCCATAAATGATGACTATATAAAAAAAGATAATAGATACCTTTGCGTTGTGGTGCTGGAGAAGAGTATTGAACATATACCATGAACTACCAGGAGAACTAACAGGTCTGTCGTGCAGAGAGTAAAGATAGCTTGTTCCTCGGAAACAAGGATTTTGGAACTCCATCTCATATACTTTGGGCATGTTGCCTGGAGGCACCTGAAGAAAGACATCATGTTTAGAAGGATGGAGGGACAGCGCAGAAAAGGAAGACCCTAGAGAAGAATTGACACAGTGACTGTGGCAATGGGGTCAGCTGTATCAGAGAATGATATTGTATTAGGATAGGGCAAGGTAGAGAGCTATTATTCATAGGGACGCTATGAGTGGTAGTCAACTTGACGGTACCTAACAACAACAATATGTACATAGACTTCACCTAATGGACTACGTAGGGATCACATTGACTTAATCTGTGGAAACAGATGTTGGAAAAGCTTAAAATCAAGTCAAAACTACGCCAAGACCAACTTTAGAACCAATCATCAACTACTTATATGCAAGATAAAATTGAAGTTGAATGAAAAAAGTCCATGAGAACCAAAATATGACCCCAAGAATATCCCAACTGAATTAAAAAACCATCTGAAGAATAGATTTACATGAGAAGACTACCTATAGGTCTCCCACAGAACAGCAGGTGAATTTTAGTCTCTGACCTTTCAGTTTACAGTGCAACATGTAATGAACTATGCTATTAGAGCCTCTTTAGCAGATGGTACAGGTCTCCTAAATATTTATTACCCATAATGAGAGAAGTATGAGACATAATATATCTTACCTGTAATGATAGACACAGAGAGTAAGCATATAGAAACTTTCAGAGTATGTTATGGTCACATGAAGCTTTATAATTTTACAGAAATATTGATATGTGATGAATTAAAAAGAAAACCAAAATTTCAACTGTTAGCAGAGATAGTTCGAGATGCACTGGCCTAAAGATCTGGATGAAATTGAACCTCAATGCTGTGGAGTTAAAGGACTTCTGATGTAAATGTGGCAAAAATCCTATACACTTCAATATTTACATGGAATTGATTGAGTGGAGGTGGTTGTTATCACCATCGAGTGGACTATAACTCATAGTGACCCTATGCATAATAGTTCTGAATCCTGCTCTATCTTGAGCAAATCTCACTGTCTCTGACATATCTACCTTCATTACCCCAGATACTGAGTCAATCCATTTCATCTAGGGTCTTCTTCTTCTGTGCTATCCCTCCATCCTTCCAAGGACGATGTCCTTCTTCGTGGACTGGTACCTCCTGGCAACATGCTCAATGTATGTGAGATGGAGATTCAAAATCCTTGCCTCCAAGGAGCAGCTTGGTTTCATCCTCTCCAGGACAGACATTTTAGTTCTCTTGGCTGTATATGGTATGTTAAATACTCTTCTACAGCACCACAACTCAAAGGTATCAATTCTTCTTCTGTCATCTTTGGTTATCGTACATTGGTCTGATGCATAACACGTAATTGCAAAGACCATAGCCTGTTTCAGGAACATCTTAGTACCTAGACTGACATTGTTATTCTTCAGCATCCTGGAGAGGACAATAGATTTTCCTAATATATCTTTTGATTTTCTGACTGCTAGTACTAAGAGTGTTGACTGTGAGACTGAGCAAGCTAAAATTGTTAATAATCTTAATCTATTATCCATTTATCATTGTGCTGCCAATTGGTTAGTGATGAGAATCTTTGTTTTCTTGATGTTGAGCTTCAACCATGTTGCAGACTACAGTCCTTGACGCTCTCCAGCAAATTCTTCAGGCCCTCCTCAGTTTTAGCAAACAAAATTGTATCATCTGTATAATGCAGGTTGTTCGTGAGGCTTCCTCCAATCCTGATGCCACGTTCCTCCTCATAAAGCTCAGCCTCCTGAACGATCTGTTCCGCATATGGATTGAAAAGGTATGGAGACAGGACACATCTCTGACACACTCCTTTTCTAATTTTGAATCATGTAGTGTTTCCTTGTGAACCACAGAGTCAAAATCCTTTGCATAGTCAATGAAGCACAGATAGATATTCCTCTGGTATTCTTTGCTTTCTGCCAAGATCCATCTAACATTAGCTACAATATCCCTAGTACCACGACCGCTCCTGGACTTCTGGCAGTTCTCTGTTGACATATAGTTCCAAATGTTTTTGGATAATTTTCAGCAGAATCTTGCTTGTATGTGATATTAATGATATTGTTCGATAATTTCCACACTGTTGGGTCACCTTTCTTTGGAATGGGAACAAAAATCAATCTTTTCCAGTCAGTGGGCCAGCTGGCTGTTCTCCAGATTTCTTGGCACAACTTAGTGAGCACATCCAGGGCAGTGTCTGTCTGTGACTATGTGGATCACAACAATCTGTGGCTGACTCTGAGAAGAATGGGAATCCCAGAACATTTAATTGTAATAATGCGAAACCTATACTAGGACCAAGAGGCAGTCGTCAGAACAGAGCAAGGAGACACTACATGGTTCTAAACCAAGAAGGGGGGTCCATCAGGGATGTATTCTGTCTCCATACCTTTTCAATCTGTATGCAGAACAGATCATCCGAGATGCTGGGCTGTACGAAGAGGAATGTGGCATCAGGATTGGTGGAAGAGTTATCAACAACCTGCGTTATGCAGATGACGCAACCCAGCTTGCGGAAACTGAGGAGGACTTGAAGCGCTTGCTGCTGAATGTCAACAGCCTCCTATATGGATTGAAGCTCAACATCAAGAAAACAAAGATTCTCACCAATGGGCCAATTGGCAGCATCGGTATAAATGGTGAAGAGATTGAGATAGTTAACAGTTTTAGTGTGCTTGGCTCCACAATCAACACTCTTTGTAACAGCAGCCAGGAAACCAAGAGACAAATTGCATTGGGAAAGTCAGCTGTGAGAGACCTCTCAAGAGTACTGAAGAGCAACGATGTCAGACTGGAGACTAAGGTGAGCCTGATCCGGGTACAGTCTTCCTAATTACGTGGTATGCATCAGAGAGTTGGACAGTGAATGGGGTTGATAGAAAGATATTTGATGTCTTTGAGCTGTGGTACTGGAGATAAGTGTTGAATATACCATGGACTGCTAGGAGAACAAACAGGTTTGTCCTGGAGAAGGTGAAGCTGAAATGCTCCTTGGAGTCAAGGATTCTGAAGCTTCATCTGACATACTTTGGACATGTTGCAAGGAGGGACTGGTCCTTGAAGAGGGACATCATGTTTGGCAGAGTGGAGGAGTGGTGAAGAAGAGGAAGACCTTCGATGAGATGAATCGATTCTGTGATTGGAGCGGTGGGAATAAGTGCATTTGAGATGGCTAGGTTGGCACAGGGTAGAACAGCGTTTAGAGCTCTTGTACATAGTGTCGCTATGAGTTGCAAACAACTCAATGGTACATAACAACAAACAACAAGTGTTTCCTTGCTTTTTATCTGATGACTACCTCCTAGTCCAAGTGTTCTGGGATTTTCATTCTCTGAATGAGTAGAGTTTGTGGTGACCCATACAGTCAAATGCGTTTGCATAGTCAACAAAACACAGATAGACATTCCTCTGCATGGGTATTTTCAAATTTTCTTTATCGTTCTTTGCAGAAAAAACCCAATATTGCCCAGAATGTTTTCTGTCTCTTCTCTCACCTCTACTTTCCATTTTCCCCCACCCCCATTAGGTTTTTTCCCCCCATTAAGTTTTGACCAACTTCTCCTCTAGTAGAATTATAGAGAGGCCAGGGAAGAGGTTAAGCCCTGAAATGTTTCAGGGCAATCATAGAAAGGGCTCCAGCGTCAGCTGCTGAGTCAACCTGGGTGACCACTTGAGCCATGTGTTACCTCTTCCATTTTTGTGTGCATTCATTCATGCATCCGTCCTGTCATTCAACACTTTTGGAAAACCAACTATGTGATCCCAACAGACAAGGCTTCTGCTCTTAAGAAACTAATGGATAATCTAGGAAGGAAAAGAAATACTAAATAAATTACACACACACACACACACACACACACACAAAATAACAATTTGAATCCTGATAGGTGCTCTGATGAGTAAGATTAGTTTCTATGAGAATATGTAGCAGGAACACTAAGTAGCGAGGCCACATTGGAAGGACTTTGCAGAAGTGATGTGTCTGCCACTATGGGTGAGAGTGGGGATCCCGGAACACTTAATTGTGCTCATGTAAAACCTATACTTGGGCCAGGAAGCAGTAGTAGGAACAGAAAAGGGAAACACTGAATGGTTCAGGATCAGGATAGGTGTGTTTCAGGGTTCCATTCTATCTCCCTTTTCAATCTATATGCAGAACAGATAATTTGGGAGGCTGGACTTTATGAGGAGGAATGTGGCATCAGGATTAGAGGAAGATTCATTAACAGCCTGCATTATGTGTATGACACAACCTTGATTGCTGAAACTGAGGTATTTGCTGCAGAGGTCAAGGATCATACTCTTCAATATGGGGTGAAGCTCTACATCAATAAAACAAAGATTCTTACCACTGGGCCAATTAGCAGCTTTATGATGGACAGAGAAGAGATTGGGATTGCTGATAACTTCAGCTTGCTTGGTTCCATAATCAGCAGTCTTGGCACCAGCAGTCAGGAAATCAAAAGGCAAATTACATTGGTAAAGTCTGCTGTTAGGGACCCTCTCTAGAGTACTGAAGAGCAATGATATCAGTATGGCACTAATATGCACCTAATCCAGGCCATAGTCTTTGCAATTACTTGCTATGCATCACAAAACTGGACAATGACAGAGGATAACAGAAGAAGGATCGATGCCTTTGAGTATGGTGCTGGAGAAGAATGTTTAGCATACTGTGGACCACCAAAAGAATAAACAGATCTGTCCTGGAGAAGGTGAAACTGGGCAGCTTGCTGGAGATAAAGATTATGAGGCTCCGTCTCACATACTTAGGGCATGTGCCAGGAGGGATCAGTCCTTGGAAAGGGACATCATATTTGGAAGTGTGGAGGGACAGCACAGGAGAAAGTGACAACCTGGATGAGATGGATTGTTTCAGTGACTGGAGAAATGGGATTAAGACTGTCGAAGATGAGATTGGCTCAGGAGAGGGCAGATTTAAGAGTTAATTTATATGGAATTGCTATGAGTCACAGGCGACTCAATAGCACATACCAACAAAAGCAACAACAGCAAGGCAAAGGTGGTGGCTTGAATGATGCCAGAGAATTTGGCAAAGACATGATGGTGTAAGGACTTTCAGGTCACAAAAGGAGTTTGAACTTGATCAATGGCATAGTGGAGCCTGATGAATTACAAATACGGGTAAGACAAAGTTTCCTACCTTCAGGAGTCTGTTGGGTACCATTGAGTTAGAACCGACTTATAGCTGACCCTCCGGTGGGTTTGCAGAAGCAGTTAATTTCACAGGAGGAGGTTGCTCATCCTTCTCCTGTGAAGCAGCTGGTGTACTCAAATGGCTTGCCTTTGGGACAGTAGTGCAGCTTCTTTCCACTAGGCCTAATACTTTAGAAAAGGAGGCAGATTCCTAAAGGGCTAGGGCTAATCTAATGTGTTACATGGATGTGTCACCTAGATAGGAAATGAGATTTGCCTGAAGTGGAGTCAGGGTGAGGTGAAAAGATTTAACAGAGGACAATGGAAGCTGTCACACTTGTGTTTTAAACACAATTGTGGCAGCCATTGTTCTTGACATACAGACAGAATCTCTTTCTATGGTCCCCTGTGACTTGGTTGCTCTCTCCATGCTGAGACTTTTCTGTGTTTTGCTCTATCTGTGCCTAGCCTTTTGACCAACTGTTCTTTAGGTCCCCAGATGCCACCGACTTTGCCCAGAATATTGCTTTGTTTACAGTGTGCTCCCTAAGCCCCTGCCCTTTCCCTCTTTACTGTGCTAATTCTCTGCTTTTCCAGGTCTCAGCTGTACCTCTCCAAGATCCTCAAAGCAGCCTATATGTCTCCCTCATCATCGTTAAGACAGGTGTCATTATCTGTGTGTTTAGTTGAGAAAGACTGCTTCTGGAAACCTGCTGGAAGGTCAGCTATGAGTTGTTTTTGACTCGATGGCACACAACAACAACCATCACGCCTATTGTTGTTGTTGTTATGTGCTGTCGAGTCGCTTGTGACTCATGGCAACCCTACGTATAACAGCACTGAAAACTGCTCTATCTTGTGCCAACTTTATTGTCTCTGACACACCTGTTACCATTACAACAATCACTGAATCAATCCATCTCATCAAGGGTCTTCCTCACTAGCGCTGTCCCTCTACCCTCCAAGCATGACGTCTTTCTACCAGGACAGGTCCCTCCTTGCAACATGTCCAAAGTATGTCAGATGAAGCTTCAGAATCCTTTCCTCCAAGGAGGAACTTGGTTTCACTCTCTCTGGAATGAACCTGTTTGTTCTCCTAGAAGTCCATGGTATATTTGATACTCTTCTCCAACACTACAGTTCAAAGGCATCAATTCTTCTTCTATCATGCCTAGTCATTGCCCAGCTTTCTGAGGCATTTGCAAAAACTATAGCCTGGATCAAGTGCACTTGGCTCCACACTGACATCGTTGCTCTCCAGTACCCTGTTTCCTTGCTCTGTTCAGACGACTGTCTCCTGGTCCAAGTAAAGGTTTTGCATAAGCACAATCAAGTGTTCTTGAATTCCCATTCTTAGAGTCAACCACAGCTTGTTGTGATCCACACAGTCAAAAGCCTTTGCATTGTCAATGAAACACAGATAGATATCCTTCTGGTACTTTCTACTTTCAGCCAAGATCCATCTAACATTAGTTATAATATCTCTAGTACTCAGTCTGCACATCTGGCTGTTCTCTGTTGATGTGCTGTTCTAGTTGTTTCTGGACAATTTTCAGCAGAATCTTGCTTGCATGTCATACTGATGGTGTTGTTGTTGTGTGCCATTGAGTCACCTGTGACTCATGGAGACTCTATGTACAACAGCCCTAAACCCTGCTCTGTGCTGTGCCAATCTCACTGTCTCCAACTCACCTACTCCCATTATCCCAGTCACTGAATCAATCCACCTCATAGAGGGTCTTCCTCTCCTGCGCTGTCTCTCCGCCCTCCCAAGCATGACGTCTTTTTACTAGGACTGGTCCCTTCTTGTAACATGTCCAAAGTATGAATTTTCAAACCCTGTTCTATCACTTTTCCTTGGAAGGGGAACAGATATGGATCTCTTCCAATCAGAAGATACATTATTAATAATAGGTGACCAGAATGCAAAAGTTGGGAACAAAGAAGAAGGATCAGTAGTTGGACTACATGGACCTGGGAACAGAAACGAAATTGGAAATAGAATGATAGAAGTCTGTACAATCAATGATCTATTAATTGCAAATATTTTTTATAAGAAACATAAATGCAGGCTATACACATGAATTTCACTTGATGATATGCATCATATCAATTACATCTGTGGAAAGAATCACTGGAGAAGCTCAATATCAGCTGTGAAATCTAGGCCAGCTGCTGGTTGTGGAACAGACTATCTTATTGAAGCTTCGAAAATGAAATCAAATTCACAGGAACCAAAATTTGACCTTGAGTCTAGTCATTGGAATTTCAAAACCATCTCAGGAACAGGTTTGAGGTCTTGAATATTAATGAGTGAAGAACAGATGAACTGTGGTGGGATATCAAGATTATCATCCATAAAGAATGCAAAATGTCATTACAAAGACAGAGGAGGAAGACAAGTCCAAGAAGGATGTCAGGTGAGACTCTGATTATTCCACTAGAGTGCCAAGAAGCCAAGGCAAAGGGAAGAAGTTAAGTTAAGGAGCTGAAAAGAAGATTTCAAAAGGCAGCTCAGGAAGACAAAGTAAAGTATTATAATGAAATGTGCAAAGAGCTAGAGTGAGAAAAGAGCTGAACTTGCTTAGCATGTCTTAAGCTGAAGGAATTGAAGAACAAATTCAAGCCTTGAATTGCAATACTTAAAGATACTTTGGGCAGCATATTAAATGAACCAGGAAGCAGTAAAAGAAGATGGAAGTTTTATACAGAGTCACTGCACCAAAAGGAATTGGCAGACACAGAAAAATTTATGAAACAATGTAAGAGAAAAGTTTGTGTCAATGAAGGAGGAAGTTCAAGCTTCCTTGAAAGAAATGGCAAAAAACAAGGCCCCATGAATTTCTTGCATATCAATTGACATATTTCAGCAAACAGATGTCAGTTGTCCCAAGAAATCTGAAGGATAATCACTTGGACACCACCCCTACATGTGGTAAATACTAAACATTTCAGGAAGGAATGAATGTATGAAAGGGCAGCTACACTACCCAAGGGAATATGCATTAGTGGTGAAAGGGCTGTAGGTTCGTGGTGTGGAGTTGGAGTCTGGTGTGGAGTCATGGTCATGACTGAACAGCACAGCCATTCTTTCTGCCGTCTTTTCCTTTCTCCCAAGCATCTATGAAATGAGCTACCTGTTGGAACTCTCTCAAAGGCCAGTTCTGATAGCTTATCAATGCTAACCCTTAGCTTTCTAGACAAAGGAAACATTCCAAGCAGCTCCAAGTCTGCGAACTCTATGAATATCCTTCAATCTTAAAATTGTTCAGGGTTAAAGAACTTCGTTTAGAATATGTCCCTGTGAAGAGTGGTGGGCCTTTGGAAGACTGGTGGTCACCTACAACCAGGAGAAGATAAAATAGATGAATGGGACCTTCTAAGAATCAAATCCCTATGCACATCCCAAAACTTCTCCAACAGGGTAAAATGGGAAGCCACAGACTGGGAAAAGTATTTGGGAATGACATGTCAGAAAAGGACTTATATCCAGAATTTATAAAATGCTTGAGCACCGAGATCCAAGATGGCGGTGGAGGCAGAGACAGCATGGTGAGCTGCGGGAGCAGCGAACCACTTAAAGCAGGGCCATTATGGCCTTCCACAGACTTTGGCTTATTGATAATTGAACATTTAAACAGTTGATG
>NW_006399947.1:3029282-3038020 GCF_000299155.1 Elephantulus edwardii
AAGGAATAAAAAAAAACAAAAAAAAATAGCAAGGAATTGGAAACAACCTAAGTGCCCATCAACAAATGGGTAGAGGAACTCATGCAATATTATTCAAAATGGGTGATCATGGAGGACATTATGCTGAGTGAAGTATCTCAGTCACAAAAGGACAAATACTGCATGGTGCTACTGTTGTAAAACAGGACTTACCTTGGGGTTGGGGGGAGACTGAGAAAGATGGGAATAATGTATGTACTGCATTGAAACAGATGAGGGAGGAAACAGTTTAAAAGGTATATGTGATTAGGTATTTTTGCCATGACAGGAGTCCAGAACAAAGGCTGCATAGTGGAGTGGACCTCGGGGGAGGGACTGTAAAACAATGAAATAATTTTTCTTTTACTTTTTCAAGAGGGTAGTGTACTAGGGGGGAGGGTTGGGAGGGGAGAAAAGTGCAACAGTGAATGAATGGAAATCCAAAGTCTCTGTAAATTTTCATTGAAATTAATAATAAATTACAAAATAAAGACTGGTGGTCAAGAAACTCATCAGGCACAAATGGACACCCTCTTTATGCTCTGTTCTGTATGGATGAGAATGGGGCTTGTTGATCTTAGGGGTTTTGTTAAAGAGTCCTGTTAACAATCCTGTATAAATCATCTGTGCTGTATAACGATTATCTCAAATCATAGTGACTTGGAATAATGATGTTGTTAAGAGCCACCGAGTCCACTACGACTTCTAGCAACCTTGAAAACAGCAGATGTGAACAGTGCTCTCTCCTGCACCATCGTCACGGTTTCTGCCATCCTCAGTCCCACTGTTATAATGACTGTGTCTTCTCATTGAGGGTCATCCTCCCTTTTGCTGAACTCTGTACATTTCCAGGCATGATGCCTTTCCCCAGGGGTTGGCCCCTCCTGAAAACATGCCTAAAATATGGGAGATGACTTTTCACCTTCCTCGCCTCTCAGGAGGACCCTGGTTACACCTCCTTCAAGACAGATTGTTTGTTCTTTTGGTAGTCCGTTGGATATTCAATATTTTTCTCCAACACCACGATTCAAAGACATTGACTCTTCTTTGGTTTTTCTTATTCAATGTCCATTTCAGATCAGGTTTCTATCAAGCAGTTGAAAATACCATTGTTTGAATCTGGCATGCCTTAGTGTTTTAACTGTTCTTTAGCCCTTTGGAGACATTCTTGACAACAGATTTGGAGTTAATAGCGATGATTTAATCTCTCTCCTGGTTTCGTTGGGCCGGGAATTCAGGACACTTGTCTGTGCTCCAGTGTTTGAGGTCTAGATAAGGGTACCCTGGAGGTTGGGTGTTGGAATCTGCAGACTCATTACCTTACATGTTGGTGATTGATGCTGATGTTGGCTGGAGGCCTCCCTGGGTCTGCTGGCCAGAGGATTCACATGTGACCACTCATGGATTGGGTCTCCTCACAATATGGTGGCTGGCTTCCTGGAGCAAGCGTCTCAAGAGAGGCTGTCAGGTGCAAATTGTATCCTTTTTATGACCTATTTTGGAAGTCACCCAGCAATTTATTTGTTAGAAGGGAGCCATTAAATCCTCTTCACAGTCAAGGGAAAGGGAATGAGACTTCACCTTTCAAAGGCAGGATTGTCAAAGAATTTGCGGACATTTTATAAAACCAATGAATTCCTTTAAATTGATGAGCAGAGTATCTTAGAATAGTGGTAATAAGTCCAAGTGTAAGAGGGGTCACAGGAAATTTGACCTTTGAAATCTTGTAAGATCCTTGCTTAAAATTCTGATTTGGCAATTGTCCTCTACTCCCTAACCCCTTTGGGGACTTTGGGGCTGAAGCATGCTGCATTTGCTTCTGAGAAATGTGTCTATCCTTGATTAAATGAATGTGGGACAATCTAATTTTAGAGAGAGAAAGGGGTGGCTGGTGGCCAGAGTCCCTTACCATCTGCAGTTCTTTTGATGAAACCTTGTATATATTGTAGTGACTTGACTGGAATGCTGGACAGATTCTCAAAGTTAAGTATAAGTTGTGACATTCTAGAGCTCCCCAAAGAGAAAATAAATAAGCAAACCACACTAAACAGTAAAGTGCTATATTTAAGCGAAGGTTCTTTGACTGAACTAGTTTAAATGTTAATTTTATTACTCAAGAGGGCACTTTGGAACTCTCTTTCATTATGGAACAATTAAACTGTAGTTCCTTATTAATTTTTACTGCCTTCCTAGGGTAATTAGTGGCATATAATGTGAATTACATCCCATTAATGAATAGATTTTTGAATGGGAGTGGGCAGAGTCTTTTATTTGGCTATCTAACAAGACACATTGGACAAATCTGCTGCAAAAGAGGTTACATAGATGATTAAGATGTGCCTGACCCAAGCATGAGCTTTTCAGTTGACTCATCTGCACATGAAAGAAGGACACTGAGCAGGGAAGACTGAAGAACGGTTGCATTTGCATTATGGTGTTGGTGAAGAGTATTGAATATACTATGGACTGTTGAAAGAGTAAACAAATCTGTCTAGGAACAAGTAGAGCCAGAATGCTCCTTAAAAGCAAGGACATTGTTGTTGTTATGTGCCGTTGAATCATCTTTGACTCAAAGTGACCCTGTATACAATAGCTGTGAACCCAGCCCTATCTTGAACCAGTCTCACTGTCTCCTCCACACCTACTTCCATTATCCCAGTTGCTGTGCCAATCCATCTCATAGAGGGTCTTCCTCTCCTGTACTGTTCCTCCACCCTTCCAAGCATGACATCCCCCTCCAAGGACTGGTCCCTCCTTGCAACATGCCCAAAGTATGTCAAATGAAGCTTTAGAATCCTTGCTTCCAAGGAGCAGTCTGGCTTCATCCTCTCCAGGACAAACCTGTTTTATCTCTTAGCAGTCCATGGCATGTTCAATACTCTTCTCCAGCACCATAACTAAAAGGCATAGATTCTTCTTCTATCATCTAGGACTTTATCTTGAATGCCTTGGACATTTGGAAGGACCAATCTCTAGAGACAGTGGGTCTCTAGGGAGGTGGAGGGGCTGTGGACCATACTGAGTGACAATGTCAGAGGAGATGACACCAAAATGATTGTCTAGAAAATTTTGGGCCATGTTTCAGCAGAACTTTCTTATTTTTTTTCCTTAGAACTTTGTTATTTTTAAGGAAAAAGAATTTTTGTAACTAGTTATAACCACAATAATCACAAGGGCATTTTTTTTATAAGACCAATATGATCAAGTCAGAACTGACTCATAGCTGACACTCCAGCAGGTTGTCAGAGACAGTAAATTGCATGCGAGAAGACTGCCCATCTTTTCCCCAGGGAGCAGCTGGAAAATTCAAACCATGGCCTTTAGGTTGCCAGTACAACTCCTATCACTAGGCCACCAGGATTGATACCTTTGAGCTGTGGGGCTGGAGAAGAGTATTGAACATACTGCTAGGAGAAGAAACAGTTTCATCTTGAAGAGGGTGAAACCAGGCTGCTCCTCAGAGGCAAGGATTCTGAAGCTCTCTCTGAAATAATCAGGGCATGTTGTTAATGGGGACCTGTCTTTGGGGAGGGACGTCATAGTTGGGAGGGTGGAGGGGCAGCACAGGAGAGGAAGACCCTTGATGAGATGGATTTGACTCAGTGACTGGGGTAATGGAGTTAGGTGTGTCAGAGACGGTGAGGTTGGCTCAAAATAGAGCAGGGCTCACAGCTGTTGTACATAGTCTCGTTATTAGTTGCACGTGACTTAACTGCATATAACAACGAGATATATATATATATCTCCAAGGCTAAAACTGTATGCTAATTTAGTTTGACCCTTTTAATGGTGGAAAACATGGCAATGGTATAGGATAGCTCAAAGTTCTGATCTGTATGATGTCCTCTCTTAGAGGGTGGCTAAGCCATGATCAACTCACTGGTACCCAGTAACAACAAACACGCTCAGGTTAGAGCTGTTGTTATTACCCCAGCATGAAGATACTTCAAATAATATGGTTGTTATCTGCATGTGTTTCAAGCCCACATTATTGTTTTAGTTGCTGCCAGTGATTTTGTGAAATTTTCTGTTGTTTTAACTACAATACTGTGGTAATTAGTGTTTGTGAACTTCCATCAAGAACTCTTTGAGAATGAAGTAGTGATGAGAGGAAAAGGAGAAACATTTAAAAACATTGAGCATCATCTGCTCGGTCAGTAATCATGTAACCCATAGTTTAATTCGATGTAGAAAGATTTTACAAAACAGTTTTGATGTTATTGTTGTTCACTGTCAAGTTAGGACGAACTCTTAGCTGACCCTCCAGTCTGTTTTCAGAGGGAGTAAATTGCATGGGAATTGATTGCCTAGCTTTCTCTTGTGGAGCTACTAGTGTATTTAAACTGCATGCCTTTGGATTGGCAGTCCAATTCCTTACCACTAGGCCATCAGAGTTGGGTTTAGAAGAGGCCATGGTACTAGGGATATTATAGTTAATGTCAGGTGGATCTTGGCTGAAAGCAGAGAATATCAGAGGAATATCTATCTGTGTTTCACTGACTATGCAAAGGCATTTGAATGTGTGGATCACAACAAATTGTGGTTGACTCTGAGAAGAGTGGGAATCCCAGAACACTTGATTGTGCTTATGCAAAACCTATATGTGGACTAGGAGCCAGTCATCAGGATAGAGCAAGGAAACACTGCATGGTTCAATATCAGAAAGGGTGTACACCAGGGACGTGTTCTATCTTAATACATTTTCAATCTATATGCAGAAAAGATGATCTGGGAGGCTGGGCTCTATGAGGAGTAGTGTAATATCTGGATTGGAGGAAGACTCATTAACAACCTGAATTATGCAGATGACCAACTTTGCTTGCTGAAACTGAGGAGGACCTGAAATGCTTGCTGCAGAAGGCCAAGGACTGCAGCCTTCAATATGGATTGAATCTCAACATCAAGAAAAGAAAGATTCTCACCCCTGGGCCCATTGGCCACGTCATGATAGATGGTGAAGAGATTGAGATTGTTAATAGCTTTTATGTTGCTTGGTTCCATAATCAACACTCTTGGTACCAGCAGCCAGGAAATCAAAAGACGCATTGCATTGGGAAAGTCTGTCAGGAACCTTTCCAGAGTACTGAAGAGCAACAACATAGTCTTCACAATTACTTGCTATGCATCAGAAAGCTGCACAGTGACTAGGGATGATAGTAGAAGAATTGATGTGTTTGAGCTCTGGTGCTGGAGAAGAGTATTGAATATACCATGGACTGCTAGGAGAAAAAACCAGTTTAACCTGGAGAGGGTGAAACCAGGCTGCTCTTTGGAGGCAAGGATTCTCAGGCTTTGCCTGACATACTTTGGGCATGTTACAAGGAGGAACCAGTCCCTGGAGAGGGACATCATGCTTGGGAGGGTAAAGGGACAGCACAAGAGAAGAAGATTCTTGATGAGATGGGTTGATTCAGTTATTGGGGTAATGAGAGTAGGTGTGTCAGAGACAATAAGGTTGGCACAGGACAGAGCAGGTTTCAGGGCTATTATACATATGATAGCTATGAGTTGCAAGGAACTCTACAGCATGTATGGAACAACAACAACAATGCTCATATAATCTAGGAAATACTAAGAAATTTATAATTATATTAACATATATTACTCTATTATCACAATTGATAATAAACACACTAAGGTTGTATGGTCTGTAATGGGAGGATGTTTTCAGAGAGGGTAATACTATGAATAACCACATTGAGTTACAGCAATCCTGCTGACATCACTGCCAAGAGAGGGTCAGCAAACACTAGATCACCTATGATGAGTTGGGTTGGCAACTTTGGTTTCAGTAACAGACTCGGTCACAGTGATGATTGTGAGGGTGGTACAGGACTCGGCAGTGTTTCGTTCTGTCGCACATAGTGTTGCTCTGAGTCATATTGTCTTGACAATAACAGTAACAACTACAATAACAAGAACTTAAGACCTATGAAAGGAGAAGGTGGGACTTTCCCAGAGTAAGTGGCCTCCACATACCTCCCCATGTCTAGAGTTAGCTCTGGCAATAACTTACGTAAGGCACAGCCATCAAGTTTTCAGGACAGTTCTTCCGGATTACTCCTGAAATTCAAATTTGGCTGTCAGAAATGGACAGCTTGTGCAGAAGCAGAAGTGTGGAAACCAAAAATAGGATATAGAGATTCTCGAAGAGGCAGAAAATCACCTGAAGGTTTTGTCTTTCTGTTCTGTTCTGTACAAACTGACATTTTTGAAGTCTCCAGTATGTGCTTGGCATGAGATTAAATTTTATTTAATTCTCACAGCTCAAATATATGAACAAAATACTCATTGCTTTTGAATCAATTCCAACTCATGGTGACCCAATGTGTGTCAGAGTAGAAATTGTGTGTTCTTTGTACTTTCAATAGCTGTGATCTTTCAGAATCAGATCACAAGCCATTTTTTTTCTAAAGAGAATCTAGGTGAATTTGAACCACCAACATCTTGATTAGTGCCTGTGTACTTACCCATTTGTACCAGCCATGGATTTCTGCTATTCCATAAGATAGGCATATTTACCTTCACTAGGTGAGGAAAGATCAGGTTTAAAATCATTAGTCCACACAGAAAATGAGAGATCATAGCCCTAAGCCCAGGCTCGTCTGAGTCCAAAGCCTCATTTCCCAACCACTGTACCACCATTGTCTCCTGGTTGGATAATATCTTTATTCATATCCACAGTCTAGTCTCTCAGATATGCTATTTTCTTGTTTGTAGAATTCTTAGTTAATGAAAAATAATTCTGTGTTGAAAAGACTTCTGAGACTGTAATGTAACCATTTTGTTTTTATAAGTGAGAAAATGGAATCCCAGGGAAGAGAAAAGATCATCGAAATGAGTAGGAAAACAGTAAATCTTATTCTAGTAACAACCTATGGGTTGCAATGTTCTGGCTGCCAATGAGTTCCTTAATTTCTGCTCTTTCTGTGTAATCTTCAAATCCTATGAGAGAACTGGAACCCTTGCTTCCTGATTGACTGCTAACCATCAACATCACTAGCTAGGAGAATCTAGCTAGGCCAGCATTTCTACGAATGGGAAACAAGAAAACACTGTCTTGCCCACTTGAAACCCAAATGTCAGTGGCCTGAAACCTAGCAATTATGCTGACCCGAGCCCCTCACTAGCTTGACTGGCAGCATAAATCCCTCAAAAGACTCCCCACTTAGTTCTAGAATTTCCAAAGGCTTGTCTCAAGTGCATCCACAGAGAGTGTGTCAGTGGCGATCTCCACGCATCTTCTCCTCTTTCTTTGGTGTCTCTCACCTGATGAAATCTTCTACCTGAGAATGTGCCTGTGGAAGTCTAATGCTTCAAGAGAACATTGTTGACTTTTCATGTCAAAGGAACTCTTTCTGAATGTTCTCAAATCTTCTAATTTCTTGTGAATAGACCATTGCTGTGTTGATGGTGACCCAGAGCAAGGGGAAGGCCCTTCCCCAGCTTCTGCCTTGTGGTCCCTTGACTCTTGTGAATTTCTGGCCATTGCTCTTTACTCACTAAATACCAGGATACTCATGAGTTACGATTTAATCGATTTCTGGCCTTTACTCCCCCAGCCATAAAAGCACACATTCATTCTAATACTAGATGGAAAGTAGACACTAGTAATTTTCTCTACCTTCCTCTGTGCTGTTCCTGAATCCTGCTTGCCTTGGATAATAACCAAACATAAAATAAAGATTCATTGATAATAACTTATGAGTACAAATACAAATGGTGGCTGTACGCATGGACTTCACGTTATGGACTGGACATAAATCAGGTTGGCTACATCTGTGGGGAAAAAAATCATTGGAGAAGTTCAATGTCAGTGTTCAAAATCAGACCAGGTGCTAACTGTGCAATAGACCATTAATTACTCATGTATAAGTTCAAACTGAAATTAAAGAAAATAAAAACAAGCATGCAAAACCCAAAATATTACCTCACATCTATCCCAGCTGAAAAATCATCTTCAGATATATGCACACCCATGTTTATCGTGGCTTTGTTCACAATAGTAAGGAGTTGGCAACAGCCTAAGTGCCCATCAATAAACGAATGGATAGAGAAGCTGTGGTATATTCACACAATGTAGTACTACACTGCATTGAAAAACAAGGAACTTATGCAATATCATTAAAAATGGGTGACTCTGGAGGACATTATGCTGAGTGAAATATCTCAGTCACAAAAGGGAAAATACTGCATAGTGCCACTGTTGTGGAATGGGACTGACATCAGGGTTGGGGTAAGACTGAGAAAGATGGAATAAATATACTGCATTAAAACAGATGAAGGAGAAAACTGTTTAAAAGGGATACGTGATTAGGTATTACTCTCATGACAGGAGTCCAGAACGAAGAGTGCATAATGGGGTGGACCTGGGGGGAAGGATTGTAAAACAATGAAAGAATTTTTCTTTTACTTTTCAAAGGGAAGAGTGTACTGGAGGTGGGGAGGGGTGGGCAGGGAGAAAAGGGAAACAATGAATGAATGAATGGAAATCCAAAGTCTCTGTAAATTTTCATTAAAATTAATAATAATAAAAAGGAAAAGAAAAAAAGAATAGGTTTGAGGCATTGAACTAATGATAGAAGACTAGATGAATTGTGAGATAACTTCAAAGATATCACTCATGAAGAGAGAAAAAGGTTTTACAAATATGTTGTTGTTATGTGCCGTTGAGTCACTTGCGACTCATAGCGACCCTATGTACAACAGCCCTAAACTCC
>NW_006399947.1:3049845-3052085 GCF_000299155.1 Elephantulus edwardii
GTGATTGGCACAGGATAGAGCAGGGTTTAGGGCTGTTGTACTTAGGGTCGCTATGAGTCGCAAGCACCTTGACAGCACATATCAACAACAAACAATATTCCACATAGTGGAATAGCTGGATCATATGGAATGTTTGTGTTCAGCTTTTTGAGGAAGCATAAAACTGTTTTCCAGAATGGTTGTATCATTTTATAACTCACCAACAATGTATAAGTTCCTTTCTCACCACATCCTCTCCAACATTTCTTACGTCCTGTCCTGTTAAACTTTGCCACTGTTACTGGAGTGAGATGGTGCCATACCAAGTTTATTTTTCAAGGAGATTGAAAGGGAAATTGTCAAATATATTTGGAGAGACAGGAGACCCCAAATAAGCAAATCACTTCTGAGAAACAAAAATGTGCTTGGAGGCATAGCAATCCCTGACTTCAAAACCTACTATAGAGCAATAGTAACCAAAACAGCATGGTTCTTGTACAATGACAGGCATATAGACCAATGGAAGAGAATTGAGAACCCAGAAATAAACCCAGTAGAATATCCATCAACAAATGAATGTCCAAGGATATTCAACAAGGAATTCAAAGCTATCAAATGAGGAAATGATAACCTCTTCAACAAAAGCTGCTGGCAAAACTGGACTTCCACCTACAGAAAGCTCAAACAGGATCCACACCTCACATCATACACAAAAATCATTTCAAGAGACCTGGGAGTAAAGCCTGAAACCATAATGTTCATAAGAGAGAAACTGGGATAAGAGACTGTCAAATGCGACCAGAAATGCACTATCTGTAGAGGATAAAATTGATACATGGATCTTCTAAAGAGCATCAAAAACTTTTTCCAACAGGGCTAAAAGAAAACCTACAGACTGGGAACAAACATTTGGTAATTCCATCTCAGACAAGAGTCTTATAACAAAAGTTTATAGAATCCACCTGGGCCTCCACAAGAAAAAGACTGATAACCCAATTACAAAATATGCAAAAGACTTGGAACGAATTTTCACGGAGGAAGATATTAGAATGGCAAACAGGCACATGAATAAATGCTCCAAATCATTGGCAGTAAGAGAGATGCAAATCAAAACCACAATGTTTTTAAGTTTTGATTTACAGTCACTAATTATTATTAATGAATCTTGATTGCACGTTTGATTGGTTGTGTTCTGACTGCAAAAGTTGATAGAAGTCCTCAGTTTCTTCATCTTTGGCTTTAGTTATTGACGCTTATTTTAGAATAATAGTTGTTTTAACAGTTCTTCCTTGTATGCATATGGATAATATCCTTTTGCTCACATAATTATACTTCAGAATGGATCTTGAAATGAATGGTATTTTTTTACTTACGAATGTAATACCATTCTTCCTCAATTTTTCATTCCTGGCATAACAGATCATATGATTGTCTGTATCGTAGTGGTCATACCAGTCCATCTCAGCTTGCTAATGCCTAGAAAGTAAATCTTTATGTATTCCATTTCATATTGAACAACTTCCAATTTCCCTAGATTCATACTTCATAGGTTCCATTTCTCAATTATTAATGGATGCTTGGCAGCTGTTTCTGTTAATTTTTAAGTGTATTCTAATTTGAAGGCTCTACTTCCTGTATTTAACAGTGTTCCTCCATTATTCATAAGAGTTTTTGAAAGCCTGCTGTTTTGGATGACCAATTATGTTTCTTTGTCTGTCTTATCTGGAAGCACCACTGAAACTTTTCCACCATGAGTGACCCTGCTGAGATTTGAAATACCCATAGAATAGCTTCTAGCATCATAGAACCTGGAAGTCACTGCAGCAGAGTAAACAGACAAGTACTGTACTCATAAGAACAAATAATAAGCAAGTATACACATACATAGCTAAGCTAGGAAATAAGCAACAAAATTTAAATTACTCCCGAGATACAATAAATTGGCAAATAGGTGTTGTACCATGAAAGACAAGCAAATATACAGACATCATGGTGGGGGTGGTATCTGTCTCCTTTGTCATGTGCAGGCCCAGGCTGTGGGACTAACTCCCTCTCTCATGCCACAAGAGGCTTTGGAGGAATAAAATAGAAGATCAAACATTGGCTAATTTTACCATGGTTAATTAAAACCCCAACTCCCTTGCTTTTATTGAGGCCACTGTTAAAGAGGCCAAAGATAGTTTCTTATTCCCCACCTTGCCATGTTTTTGACATATAAATTTAGTAAACCTTGATTGGAATGTTGTTGTTGGTAGGTGCCA
>NW_006399947.1:3052965-3073211 GCF_000299155.1 Elephantulus edwardii
TTTTCATCACCACACCAGGACTTAGACAAATGGGACTGAGATACCATCTTGAGCTCTCCATTTTAATTTTGACCTTCATTTATTTGGAGCGGAGGCATTTTTTTAAAGGGAAAAAATGTCCTAGGTTGTCTAAAAATAAAATGCGTTTAAGCTTAAAAAAAAAAAATAAAGAGCATTCCAGCTGCACCCTCTCCAAAACATATCTGTTCATTCTCTTGGCCATCCATGAAATGTTCAGTGCTCTTCCCCAACACCACAGCTCAAAGGCTTCAATTCTTTTTCTGTCATCCTTATTCGTTCTCCAGGTCTCGAATGCATTGCTAGTAGTCGGAAAGACTATGGCCTGAATCAGATGCACCTTAGTCCTCAAACTGACATCACTACTCCTGAATAATTTGGAAAGGTCCCTAACTGCAGATTTTCCCTGTGCAATTTTTCTCCTTACTTTCTGAATATCCATACCAAGAGTGTTCACTAACTCAGTGTGTCAATTCCACTAAAACACAGCAAAATACAAGTTTCTACTGGCATGGTTGGTAGTGGCTCTTGAACTGCATTAGCATAGAATTGAATCCAGGATCCCACATAAAAAGCAAGGGTTCAACAACTGAACCAACTAATACACCACTACATTTGATTTCACTCCTTCTATTTCTTGATGTGGTGCCTAAGGCTAATCAGATGAAGCAAGGCACAAACTCGACTTAATGGTGTCTATGCCTTACCTCTTCCTCCTCAAATAATACATGATGGCAAAGAACCTCCTGTCCTATTTGAAATCCCTGTCTCTGGATAGAGGCTACATGAAGAGCTCTTTGGAGGAACATTCTAAGACCACACCTGAGTTCATCAAGAGTGCTGTAATTTATTATAACTGCCAAAATGAAAATAAAAATTGCAGCAAGCCAAATTATTTACAAAGGAGTCATATTCTGGATAATCTAATTATTCTCTCAAAACTTGTGAGTACACAAAAAATAATTTTTCCTTTAGATTCCCAACCCCTCTCTGTGAAAATGTCATTAGTCCACCTGAGTTAAAGTTGTTTTTTTTTAAACTTGACATGTTTATTAATTAAACTATCAGTTAAATTAAAAAAGTGTATAGAAAAGAAACATGTTTAAAAACTCCTTTTTTTACAACTATGTACACTTTTACGTTCAGTCTTTTTTGGAGAGCTTTCAGCATTAGTATTTTTTTAACTATTATTTTCCTTCATCCCTGTCATAGGGATGACATAGGGATAACACTGATGGACTTTAGACATGGTTTCCTTTTTTGTTTCTCTCTTTCTCTTTAACCAGAAGCGTGGAAGAACACAAGGGGAAAAAAAGGAAACAAAAGATCTATTATACGTGATAAAGTTGTCAAGAAATGTCTTATATGTAGAAAAGAAGCTGAGTTAAAGTTTTAAATAGTCCCAGGAAGAAAGCAGCAGGTGAGTTCCCTAGATCTATGCTCTTGGAGCAGAATATTGAGGAGATGACTCCATATGGTGAATTTCCAAGTTTTTAATTCTATTTTTTCCTACAATTATGGCCAAGATGTCTATTGCATCCAGATCTATGAAGAAATTATAATGCTCATTCATAAAAGGATTTATGCAAGGCTGTTTTCCAAGTCTCCTGGAAATGCCAAATTCTCTCTTTGTTCTTCCTTCTACATTCAAATAGCTTGTTGGAAACGCTGGTTAAGCAATGCTTTGCCACAGGAGGAAGAATTCAGATGTAATACGTTCAATCTAGCTTTATCACCTAGCTACATCATTTCCATCTCAAGCAACCTATGGAATACACTTAATTTCATTTCCAGGGGAACTATTAGAAGACAATGGGTGCTAATGCCAGAAAGCAACTTAGAAAGGAGGAATAAAAAAGGAAAAGGGTTACTGACTGGTAACGTTGTACATTATAAGTATTGACACTATGCCTTCCAGCATGACCTTCCCATTTTTTTTGTCTTAAGGTTTAAATTTTCCCATATCCTAACCCAAAAATATGATGAATAGATGAAATTTTTGAATTTCAATTTACATTTCTCAGATTGTCTTTTTAAAAATTTTATACTGGTTTATGATTAGGTATTATTGTCATGATAGGAGTCCAAAACAAAGGCTGCATAGTGGAGTGGACTTGAGGGGAGGGATTGTATAACAATGAAAGAGTTTTTCTTTTCAAAGAGACAAACAAACTGGAGGGTAGGGATGGGCATGGAGAAAAGTGCAACAATGAATGAATGGAATCCAAAATCTCTGTAAATTTTCATTAAAATTAATAATGTTGTTGTTGTTGTTAAGTGCCGTCAAGTCTCAGGCGACTCATAACGACCTTAGGAACAAAAGTCCTGGACACCTCCTGTATAACTATCGTTCTCTCTCCAGGTTCATAGGGTTTCCAGAGGCAAGCTATTATGGTAGTGGACGCCGTTCCTGCTTCCAAGCTTGTTTTAATCAGGGAGCTCCACCAAACCCTGTCCACCATGGGTAATCATTCTCTCATTTGACTCATTGTCACAGTGTTTGGCTTCACAGCAACCATGAGTTACCTTTGTACAGCAAGTGGACATACCAGGGTTACACAACCTAGAAGAATGTTTCACCAAAATAAAAAAATTTTTAAAAAGTTAATATGAATTGCTTTTCACATCAGATCTTTTCCCGTTATCAATGAATTATCTTTTTTTCTAATTAAACTATGAGCTCCCAGAAATCATGGCATAATTATTTGTGAATTCTTGGCCTCTGCCACCTCGTTTTTGCTATAAGGTGCCATAAAGTTAGCTACAACTTATAGCAATTCTATGCTATGGTGGCCTGCTGTTAAAGAATTGTGATGCCAACTCAAAGGCATGTGGTTTGAATCCACTAGCTGTTTCATAAAAGAAAGATGGGCAATCTCCTCTCATGCTGTTAACTGCATCTAAATACATGTTGGAGGGTCAGCTATGAGTCAATTACAACTCAACAGTATATAACAACTACAACATGAACAACAAATTTCATTCTTGACCTATCCTACACCATCCTCACAATCTCTCTCTACTACGATCAAGCTTATTGTTACAGGAACTGTGTCAATCAATCTCACGGAGATTCTTCTTTTCCTTCACTGACTGCACTTTTGCAAGCATCATGTCTTTTTTTTAAATAACTTACACTTCTTTACAACAATGTCAAAGAAAGTAGGACCTTGCTAAAAGTCTGAAGAATTGAGTGTAACTTAGCGTGGTGTTAGGGTTTCTTGTTCAAAATAGCTTTCCTGGCTATTGTCATTGACTTTGCCATGTGAACAGTCAGAAATATGTGAACAGGGTGTGTTGTCCTATTCACTAAGGGATTGGCTAGTCTTGCCACTGAAATTGAATAGATTCAGTGCAGATTTTGAGAATTCACCACCAGCAAAGAATAAGCAGAGAATGTAGAGCACCTGCCAGAGCCAGAGATTCTTGTGCCAGCCTGAGCTATAGGAGTAGAACAAAGGCTTTAACAAAGAACCAGAGACCTAACACGAAACAGTACTGACCTTGAGACTGCTACTCCACTGAACCAGAGAGAAGAGCCTTTGCTTGAGTTTGTTGGGAGACAGAGGGGTAGAGCCCTAATTGTTAGGACTAAGAGCTTTTTTTTCTTGGAGAGGGACATTATGCTTGGGAGAGTGGAGGGACAGCACAGGAGAGGGAGATCCTTTATGAGATGAATTGACTGAGTGTCTGGGATAATGGGGGTAGGTGTGTCAAAGACAATAAGGTTGGCTCAGGATAGAACAGGGTTCAGAGCTGTTGTACAAAGGGTCACTATGAGTCACAAGTGACTTAATGGCACATAACAACAACAAACAACAATGACACAACAAGAGTTTTGTAGCAGTGGCCTAAAGCCACAAGACTGAAGGCTGAGGTACCTTTGATCACAGTTCGGAAACTGTCCCAAGTGAATGATTGTGTTTGCTACCAATCTGAATCATAGTCTTTTGACTTCCCTAATATGGACCTGTGTGGTCTGTAAGCAATTGTAATGGATTTTAAGCCAAGTAGAGCAGTATGCTTGGTGTTGGGATGAGTAGCAGTAGTTGGAAGCAGGAGTGGCATCCACTTCCTAAACAGCATGTCTCTCAGAACTCTATAAGCTTTGAGAAATAATAGTTATAGAGAGGCTTCAGGTCTTGTGTTCATAGGGTTGCTATGAGTTGTGCTTGACTCAGTAGCAATCAACAACAACAATAAGGATCTATGTGGTCTGTAAACAATTGCAATGGATTTTGGGTCAAGTAGAGCAATACAATTGGTGTTCAGATGAGTAGAAAGAACTGTAGGAGTATAGGGGGAAAGTTTGACGCCATGGAAATTGGTTTTGAGCTGTGGATGTTATTCACAGGTACAGTTTCCTATTGCGTAGTTGGTAAATGTTGGATATGGCCATCTCCATGCGACCATTGCTCCCTTTTATACTTAGATTGGTTTTTATCTCAGCAGGTGATTCAAGTGTTCTTGAAACAACCTCTTCTTTGAAATTTCTTAAAGTTGGAGGCATTGTGCTTTACTAGAGTCTGCCAGGACTAATGTTGTTGTTGTTGTGTACCATAGAGTCAGGAGTCAGAACCAATCCATAGCTGACTCTCTGGGAGGTATTTAGAGACAGTTAATCACACAGAAGGAGATTGCCCATCCTTCTTCCACAGAGCAGCTGGTGGCCTTGAACTGAATGCCTTTGAGATTAAAGCACAGCTTCTTGCTAGTAGGCTACCAGAGCTCCCTGCAAAGACAGATATTAGAAAAATATTAATTTGTCTTTATTTTTAAAAAATGAAGAAGCTGTAGGTCTTTAAGGGATCCAAAATGAATGATTGACTTGACAGAGCAAGCTCTATGTAGTAATATTCCCTCTTGTACTCTGGGATTCCAAAGCTTCTCAACGTTAGCCATAATTTGCTATGATCCACATATTAAAATGCTTTTGCATAGTCAATTAAGCATAAATAGATATTCTTCTGGTAATCTTTATTTTTAGCCAGGATTCATTTGACATCAGCAATATCCCTGGTACCATGGCCTCCTTGAAGTCCTTCTTGGACTTTTGGCAGTTCCCTGTCTATGTATTGTTTTAGCCATTTTTTAATATCTTCAGCAGTATTTTGCTTGCACGTGATAGTAATAATATTGTTTGATAGTTTCCACCTTCAGTTGGATCACCCTTCTCGGGAATGGGAACAAATATGGACCTCTTCCAATCTGTTGGTCAGACAACTGTCCTCCAAATTTCCTGGCATACACTGGTGAATGCATTTGGGGCTGCATGTGTTAATTGAAACAAGTCAATTTGTATCCCATCAATTCCTAATGACTTATTTTTTGCCAATATATTCAATATAGCTTCCACTTCCTTTTTCATTAGCATTGGCTCCTGTTCATATAGTTCTTCCTGAAATTTTTCAGTGTCAATAAATTCTTTCTGGTACCGTGATTCTGTGTATTCCCTCCATCTTCTTTTGATGCTATCTGGGTCGTTCAATATATTGCCCATAGCGTCTTTCAATATGGCAACTTGAGGCTTAAATTTGTTTTTTAGTTTTCTCAGCTTGAGAAATGAAGAGCTCTGCATTTTGATTTAACTGAAAATCATATGTAAGCTGTCTGGTCATTTTGGTTTAATTAACAATCAAGTATAAGTTTTTTGGTCATTTTTATATGATTAACAATCAGTTGTGGGCTGGAAGCCTCTTATTTAAACCAATTAGTACCCAAAGGGTAGGACTTTGTGATTAAAAGTTGGTTAACCTTTGTTCTTGTGACCTTTGGGCTTGGTGTTAAGGCTAATTTGTTAATAGAGTTACAAACTAAATTGTCAGTTTCTTATGTTTGGGGAGAAAATTGTTCTAATTGGTATAGCTACTGTCTATCAGTTTTCTGTACTGAGATAACTTGTGGGTTGCTGTGATACTGAAAGTTATAACACTGGTGTGTCAAATACTGTAAGATTAGCCATAATACACAGGTTTTAGTTGAGCTCTCAGGTTAAGACAGAGTAGGAATATTGGTGAGGGATTCCTTATCACAGTATTGACAAGAAGAGTCACTTTGTGTAACAGGGAGGGAATTTTTCTTTTACTTTTCAAAGAGAGGAATGAACTGGGGGGTGGGAGGGAGGAGGGCTGGGCGGGAAGAGAAATGCAGCAATGAATGAACGGAAATTCAAAATTTCTGTAAATGTTCATTAAAATTATTAAAATAAAATAAACATTACAAAAAAAAAGAGTCACTTTGATAAAGCAATGCATTATTTTTATATGGGCATAGTTTTAAATTAGTAATAAGGACATTTGAAGACCTTCAGTGTTAGGAAATGAATGTTTGGAGGCCATATTCCACATCCTGTCAAATATATGAAAATGTTTTATGTGTATTTTATGAGTAGAAAATTCAGAAATAATTTTTGAATACTTTAAAATTATTTGTATTCTTATTGTGTAATTTCTGTCTGTTGTTTTGTGCCATCAAGTCTGTTACAACACATAGAAACCATATGAACAACAGATCGGAACCCTCCTCAATCTTGTCCCAGCCTCATTATCTCTCATATATTTGAGCCCATTGTTACAATCCCTGTGCCAGCCTATATTTTTGTGTCTTCTCTCTTTCACTGACTTCCGTCTTTCCAACCATTATGTCCCTTTTCAAGGACTGTTTTTCTTATGTGCCATCGAGCTGCCTGCAACTCATAGCAATCCTATGTACAACAGCTCTGAAGCCAGCCCTGTCCTGAGCCAGTCTTGCTTACTCTGACACAGCTACCACCTTAGCCTCAGTTACTTTATCAATCCATCTCATCCAAGGTCTTTCCCTCCTGTGCTGTCCCTCCACCCTTCTGAGCATGATGCCCTTCTCCAAGGAGTGGTCCCTTTTGACTATGTGCCCAAAGTGTATGAGACAGTGCTTCAAAATCCTTGCCTACAAGGAGAAACTTGATTTTACTCTCTCCAAAACAGACCTATTTGTTTTCTTGGTGGTCCATCTTTTGTTCAAGACTTTTCTCCAGCACCGTGACTCAAAGGCATTAATTCTTCTTCTGTAATACTTAGTCATCATCCAGAATAGGACTAACCCTTTCTAACAATATGCCCACAATATGTGTGATGAAGCTTCACCATCCTTGCTTCCAGGACACACCCTTATTGCACTTTCTGTAAGACATATTTGCTGGTTCTTTTGGCATTCTATTCTTATTTTCAGTACTTTTCTCCAACATCACAACTCAAAGGCATTGATTATTTTTCTTTTATCCTTATTGTCCAACTTTAAGATGAATTGCAAGTAATTGAAAAGGCCTTGGATTGTATCATACGTGTCTTAGTCTTTAAAGTGCATCATTGTTCTTCAGCACTTGGAAGAAATCCTTGATAGTAGATTTTCTCAGTGCAACATGTCTTTCAGTTTTTTGACTGCTCGTACCAATAATATTGATTGTGGATCAAAATAAGAGAAAATAATTAACAACTTCAATTTTTCCTCCATCTATCATGCCTATTGGTCCAGTAGTAAGAAATTTTGTTTTATTGATGTTGAGATGTAACCCATACTTAAGGCCATAGTCTTTGATTTTCTTGATTAAGTGCTTCAAGTTCTCTTTCCTTTCAGCAAGCAAAGTGGTGCATTATGCGGGCTGTTGATGAATCTCCAATCTTGATGTCTCATTCTTCTCTACACAGTCTAGCCTTTTGGTTTATTGACTCATTATACATATTGGACAGGTATGATGAAATGATATAATCCTGAAACATAATTTTGTTAATTTTAAGCCACTTGGTGTCCTCTTACTCTGACTGAGTCACAGCTTCTTGGTTATGCACATGTTCGGCCTAAGTATAATTAAGTGTCTGGAATTCCCATTCTTCTCAATATTATCCACAGTTTGTTATGGTCTACACAGTCAAATGCCTTTACAAAGTCAGTAAAACATAACTAAACATCTTTTGTATTTTATCTGTTTTTAGTCAAGATCCATGCAACACCACCAATGATATCTCTTGTTTCAAAGTTTCTTCTGAATCCAGCTTGAATTTCCATAAGTTGTCTATGTAGTTCTCCATCATATTTTGTATGGTCTTTATCAAGATTTTACTTGTGTGCGATATTAATTATATTGTTCAATGATTTCCACATTCGGTTGGGTGTTATATTGCCCTTTTTGGGAGGATGGTCTCAAATATAGATAGATCTCTTCCACTTGTTTGCTCAGGTAGTTGTCCTCAAAGTTTGGCATAGACAAGGGAGCATGTCTTGTCAAGGCTACATCTGTTTGCTGAAATACCTCAGTTGATTCTGGAGCCCTTTTCTGTGGACAGTGTCTTCAGTATATTGGCTTTTTTTCTTTCATTACTAAAAGAATCATTAACAATGAAGGAAGAAAGCCAGGTTATCCTGAAGGCATTTACCACAAAAAAGGGCTCCAGGATCAATAACTAATTGGTCTGTCTTGGAGAAGGTGAAACCAAGTCTCTCCTTGGACCTAGGATCTTGAAGCTCTGCCTCATATACCTTGGGCACGTGACCAGGAGAGACCAGTCCTTGGAGAAGGACACTATGCTCAGAAGGGTGGATGGACTGTGCAGGAGAAGAAGATACAGATGAGATGGATTGAACCAGTATCTGGGACAATGGAGGTTGATGTGTCAAAATTAGGGAGACTTGTTCAGGACAGGGAAGGATTCAGAGCTGCTGTACGTAGAGTTGCTATACATCTCAGACTACTCAATGGCAAACAACAACAACAACAACAACAACATACTCTATTGGTTTTTTTTTTTAAATTTAAGCCTCTTCTATTTAGAGTCAACAAGACCTCAGAGAAGGTCTTCATATTTAAAGTTGGTTGTTATGATATTTTGGAGGAACATTCTTCTAAGTGGTACAGCACTCTTCTGTCAATATGCTGTACTGAGGTAACCTGGGATTGCTGTGATGCTGAACCTTGTGCCACTGGGGTATCAAATGCTATAAAGATTACTCATGGTGGACAGTGTTTGGTGGAGCTTCCAGTTTAAGACAGGTTTGGAAGCAGGAGTGGCATCCACTTCCTAAACAAAATGCCTCTGGAAACTATGAACTTTGATAAATATCAATAGTTATAGAAAGGCTTCAGGCCTTTTGTTCATAGGGTTGCTATGAGTTGTGCTTGACTCGATGACAATCAACAACAACAACAAGATAATTTTTGTTTTATATTGGTTTACTTACAAAGTTTGTATACATTGTTTTTCACACTGGATCTTTTCCATTTCCTTTACCTACACCTCTCTCTATCCATCAAATTGTGTTACCCTAGGATTACTATCATCCTCATCTTCATGTCTCTGCTTGTACCCTCCCCCCTTGGATCCTTATACACGTTTATAGTTATTTTTCTGTTTCTGCAATAATGGCCTTATACAGTATTTGTCCTTCATTACTATTGGTTCTTGATCATACATTACTTCCTGAAACAATTGAGCATCAGCCATTTTTTATGGTACAAAGACTGTGTATCTTCTTTTGTTTCTACCCAGGTCATTCTGTATTTTGCCTGTAGATTTCTGCATTATTACAGTTTGAGACTTAAATCGCTTTTTCAGTTCTTTAAAATGGAAAATATTCTTCCCTTTGAATACAGTCTTCCTTTTGATTTTCTAGAATAACTCGAAGTCTTTGTCTCCTTGAGCTGGTTTGTTTGATTTTTGTTTTGTTTTAAAGATGTTAACATGTTTTAATGGAGATTGAAGGTAATATCGAACAAGAAGAAAAGTCTGGTGGTTTTGATCTGAAAACTGGTCAGTAAAAGCCTTATAAGTCATGGTGATGACTCAGGTCTGGGAAGTGCTTCATTTTGTTGTGCAAGGGGTCACCATAAGTTGGAAGACAACTTGAAGATAACTAACAATAACAACAGTCTACTTCATTGGGTAATGACCCTATATAAGGATTAAATGATGTAACACTCTTAGAATTGTGTTTTTTTAGGTGCTGCCGAGTCAAACAACCCACAGCAACCTCATGAACAACAGATCTGAACCCCATCTCACCCCGTGCCATCCCCACACTTCCTGACACACTACAGCACACGGAGGCAGTCACCTTGCCAATCCAGCCAGTCAAGGGTCTCTTCCCTCCCCCACTAAACCTCTGCCCTCCCAAGAATCACGTCTTTCTCCAAAGAATAGTCGCATCTCTCCCCCTCCCCAGAATGTGCCCGAAGCACTTGAGGCTCAGCTCCATCATCCTCAAAGAGCATTCCAGAAGCACTCCCTCTAAGACATATCTGCCTGCTGTCCTGGCATTCCATGGGATGTTCAGTACTCCTCTCCAACACCACAGTCCAAAGGTATCAATTCTTCCTCTGCCATCCCCCCACCACTGTCCAGCTCCCAGGTGCACAGCAAGCGATTGGAAAGATCACTGCCCAAACCAGAAAACATCTCAGACCAGAGCATGCAAAGTAATAATAATAGCTGCTAATTATTATTTGTGTCTTTTTAAGTCTTCTCTTCAGCTCTGTTCAGTTTTAATTTCTTCCCTTTGCTTTAGTTTCTCTACATTTATGAACAATTCTCAGAGTATTTTCTGACATCCATTTAGGTCTTTTCTTTCTTTCTTATGTTTTTAATAACCTTTTACTTTCTTCTTATATAATGTCCTGGATATCATCCCACAACTTATCTGCCCTTCAATTCATAGTGTTCAATACATTAACAGGAGAATGACATTTAGGTCTTTTCAGTGGACTGAAGGAAGTTTGAGGAAAGCACTCACTAACTCAAGAAAAACACAGACAAAACTTTAGAATAATCAAAACAAACAAAACAAAGCAAGAACAAGTTAATGAAATAAATGGAAAATAAATACACATTAGAATCTTCTGAAAGGCGTGTTAAAGCAAATCACCACCAGATATAGGAGGTTTGAGTGGTGGCTCAAAAAAACTTCTAACAAGCTTCTAAGTAATGCTGATATTGTTTGGAAGAATCATATTTTGTAATTCTCTAACTGGGGAATTCTTGTGGTTAGAATATAGCTTACTATTTTTAAATATAATAATAAACATTTTATGAATAAGAAATCTAATAAATGTTTCATTTTTGAGTTGTAATTATACATTCCCTCCTCCTATTTTTTCCTCAATTTTTTTTTTTACCTTTTGTGTTTGGCAAAACACAGATATTATAAGCTCTGAAAACTGTAAATACATTGCCTTTTATTGCAAAAACTACTTTGCACATATAATTAAATTGGAAAGCTTGAGTTGAGGAGATTATCCTGAGTTGTAGAGGTGGGCCTGATGTAATCACAAAGACCCTTGTAAAGGGGAAGCAGTATTATCAGAGCTGAAGGTAGAAAAATGTAAAAACAGAAGCAGACAATAAAAAAAGATAAAGATTCTATGATGTTAGCTGTGAAAATAGAAGAAATGGACAGAAACGAAGAAATGTGGATGGCTTGTAGGGGCTGGGAAGGACAAAGAAACAGGCTTTCTTGGAAGGATTCTCCAGAAGGAATACAACTCTGCCAACACCTTCGTTTGAACCTTGGAAAGTGGAGTTCATGTTTCTGACCTCCTGAACTAGAAAAAAAATACACTTGTGTTGTTTTAATGCACTAATTTATGCATTAATCTCAGTGTCAGAATAGTTATAGGAAATTAATGTAAGTCTCTAATGTTTTTAATCACCACCTGTGTACTCCGCTGTGATGCTGAGAGCTTTGCCGGCACAGATTTACATATCAGCAAGGTCCCCCATGCTGAGGTTTCAGCAGAGCTTCTAGACCAATAGAGACAAGAAAAAAGGACCTTGCAAGAAAAGTAGTCAATGAAAACATTATGGATCATAATATAATTATGTCTGTCTTACTTGCTTTGGCCCCTTACTAAAAGAAAACAGATTAATTCTGTAGAAGAGAATATTCACTTGGTGAGGTGTATTGACACAGTAACAGTAATGATGGACTTTGATATGTTGGGGAGTAAACTTGATATAGGAATGAGAACCATTTCATTTAGCTGTAAGTAGGATCAATATGAGTTGAAGTTAACTTAACCTAACTTGAATCCACAGTCAGCACTCTTGGTATCAGCAGTCAGGAGATCAAGAGACTTGCATTGGGCATGTCTGCTGTCTGGGACCTCACCAAATTACTGAGGAACAATGATATTAGTTTGAAGACTGAGGTATACCTGATTCAGGCCATGGTCTTTTCAGTTATTTGCTATTTATTTGAGAGCTAGATAATGAATAAGGGTAACACAAGAAAAATCAATGCCTTTGAACTGTGGTGTTTGAGAAGAGTCCCGTTTATAACAAACAAATATGTTTTGGAAAAAGTATAGCCAGAATGCTCCTTGGAGACAAAGATGATGAGGCTTCCTCTCACGTATTTTTGGGCATGGTATTAGGAGTGGGACATCATCCTTGGAAAGGTAGACGGTCAGTGAAAAAGAGGAAGACCCTCGACCAGATGGATTGACACAGCGACTGCAGCAATGAGCTCAAATATGTCAGAAATGATGAGGATGGCCCAGGATAGGACAGGGTGAAGAGCTGTTGTTCATAGGGTTGCTATGAGTTATATGATACTGGACAGAACCTAACAGCAACATCTATGGATTGATTGATTATCCGTTGACTAACTGATCCATCTATCATCTCGCTAATGTTTTTTAAGGCTCCTGAAAAGACTACAGGCCTTCATCATTATTTCTAAAGCAGTGATAGTAGAAATGATCTTGCTCAACACTTCTAGATTTTTCTCACTTAAAATAAAGTTGAATAGCATTCCACTGTACGTATGTGTGTGCATGAGTTGGAATCAACTCAATGGCAATACCTTTATTTTGTTTCTGTAATATTTTAGCCCTTGTTAAAGTTTGACCAAGAAAAAAAAATTAGTTAATCACACCTTAGTCAATAAAACAGTAAGCTATTTTCTACCCCTTCTAATACAAGCAAAACTCCACTGTACGCTCATAACTCTGATTGTACAATAGACTCACATGTCCAACTGACTCTCTGTGTATCTGAAGAGTAGGAATGTACTCCACAGGGTTTTCAAAGACTAAGTTTATGGGAAACAGATCATCAGCCCTATTTTTTAATTTTTTAAAAAAATTTATTCTCATAAAGTTTTAATACATTATTTTTCACAAAAGATCCTTCCCATTTCCTTCATCTCACCCACCCATCAAATTGTACAACCTATGATTAACACCCTAACTCTCACACATCCTCATCCCTCTATTTCCATCCTCACCCTTGCCTTGGATCCTCATACTCACTCTACAATAATGGTTTTATACACTATTTGTCCTTGTTGAACTGAAGTTAGTTCACTCATCATAATGCTCTCCAGTCCCTTCTAAGTTAGGTAGTAATTTACAAAATTATTTTTCTCTGTGTTCTGTGTAGTATTCCATTGTATGAATGTACCACAACGTCTCAATCCATTAGTTTGTGGTTGGACATCTGGGCTGTTTCCTGGGATGGTGAAAAATGCTGCTATGAACAGTGGTGTACAAGTTTCTGTTTGAGCCTCAGTTCTCTTTTTCTTGAGGTATATTCCAAGCAATGGAATAGTTGGGTCATATGAAATTTCTGTGTTCAGCTTTTGGAGGAAGTGTCAAACTGCCTTCCAGAGTGGTTGTACAATTGTATAATCCCACCAACAATGTAAAAGAGTTCCTATCTTACCATATCCTCTCCAACATTTATTATTTGTTGTATTGTTAAACTTTGCCACTGCTACTGAAGTGAGATGGTATCTCATTGTGGTTTTGATTTGCATTTATCTTACTGCCAGTGATTTGGAGCATTTCTTCATATAATATCTTCCTCTGTGAAAATTCGTTCCATGTCTTTTGCCTATTTTGTAATTAGGTTATCAGTTTTTTTCTTGTGGAAGCCCAGGTATTCTATAAACTTTCATTATAAGAGTCTTGTCTGAGACGATATTGCCAAATGTTTGTTCCCAGTCAGTAGGTTTTCTTTTCACCCTGCATTAGGCCTATTTCCCCCCTGAGGTGCCTCTTGGGTAGGATCAAAGATCTATTTTTTTGAGATAACCTTTGCAACACTCAAACAGTGAAGAAGGAATGTTGTTATTATTGTTGTGTTGTTATGTGCCATGAAGTTGCCTGTGACCCAGAGAGACCCTATGTACAGCAGTTTTGAACCCTGCCCTGTCCTAATCGAGTCTCACTAATTTTGACACATCAACCCTGGTTGACCCTGTTACTATATCAATCCATCTTATCTGGGGTCTTCTCCTTCTGCTCTGTCCCTCCACCCTTCCAAGCATGATGTTCTTCTCCAAAGGCTGGTCTCTCCTGGCTATGTGCCCAAAATATGTGAGGCAGAGCTTCAAAATCCTAGCCTCCAAAGAGAAACGTGGATTCACCCTTTACAAGACAGACCTATTTGCTTTCTTGGCAGTCCATGGTATGTTCAAGACTCTTCTCCACAACCACAATTCAAAGGCATCAATCCTTGTTCTGTCATCTCTAGTCATTGTCCAACTTTCTGAAATATAAAATTTAATTGTGAAGACCACAGCCTGGATCAGGCACACCTTAGTCTCTAGACTGACATTGTTGCTTTTCAGAACTCTGGAGAGATCCCTGACAGCAGATTTTCCCCAATGTAATTAATCTTCTGATTTCTTGACTGCTAGTGTTAAGAATGTTGATTATGGAGCTGAGCAAACTGTAATTGTTAACAATCTTAATCTCTTCTTAATCAATCATGGTACTACCAATTGGGCCAGTTGTAAGAATCTTTGTCTTTTTGATATTGAGCTTCAATCCATATTCAATACTATAGTCCTTGACTTTCTGCAGCAAGCACTTTAGGTCCTCCGTTTCAGCAAGCACAGTTGTGAGTAGTTAGAAAATATGAGCTTGGTGATAGAAATATGCCTGCAAACAGAATGATTGAATTTTGTATTTACAATGACTCATTCATTGCAAATACCTTTTTAAAAAAGACACAAACGATGACTTTACACATAGATCTTACCAGATGGGCTGCATAGGAATCAGATTGACTACATTTGTGGAAGAAATCATTGGAAAAGCTCAATATCAGAAATAAAAACTAGACCAGGGGCGGACTGTGAGTCAGATCATCAATTACTCATATGCGATTCAAATTTAGGCTGCAGAATATTAAAATAAGTACACAGGACTCAAGATATTATCTTGAATAAATTGAATAAATTTTAAGATCATCTTTAGAATAGGCTTGAGGCATTGAACACCAATGATTGAAGACCAGATGAAGAAAGCAAAAGGTCATTACAAAAATAGAAGAGAAAGAAAAAATTGAAATGGATGTCAGAAGAGGCTCTAAAGATTGCAGTGGAGCATCAGGAAACCAAAACAAAAGAAAAACATGTTGAAGTAAAAGAGCTGAACAGATGATTTCAAAGGGCAGCTTGGGAGAACCAAGTTATAATGGAATGTGCAGAGAGCTGGAATTGAAGAATAAAAAGGGGAGAACTCACTCTACATTTCTCAAGCTGAAGGAACTAGAAAAACAAATTTAAGACATGTGTTGCAATACTGAAAGATGATATGGGCAATATATTGAATAACTCGGAATGTATCAAAAGAAGATGGAGGGAATAAATAGAACAGAATTACTGTACCAGAAAGAACTGACTGGCACTGAAAAATTTCAGGAAGTACCATATGAACAGGAGCCAAAGGTAATAAAAGAAGAAGTAGAAGCTTTGGAAGCATTGACAAAAAATAAGGCATTAGGGATCAATGGGATACCAATTGACTGGTTTCACTTAACAGATGAAGCATTGGGTGCACTCCCAAGTTTCCAAGGAAATGTGGAGGACAGCTGTCTGGCCAACAGTTAGGAAGAGATTCATATTTTTTCCCATTCCCAAGAAGGGAGATCTAACTGAATGTGAAAACTATTGAGCAATATTTTTAATATCACATGCAAACAAAATACTGCTGAAGATAATTAAAAAATGACCAGCACAGTACATAGATAGGAAACTGCCAGAAGTTCAAACAGGATTTAGAGGAGACTGTGGCACCTGGGATATCATTGTTGATGTCAGATGGATCCTGGTTGAAAGCAAGAAATACAAGAATAATATCTATTTGTGCTTTATTGATTATGCAAAGGCATTTGACAGTGTGGGTCATGATAAGTTGTGGCTGACTTTGAGAAGAATGGAAATCCCAGAGCACTTAATTGTGCTTGTGTAGAACCTATATTTGGGCCAGGAGGCTGTTGTGCAAATAAAATAGGGAACACTGCATGGTTTAAAATTGAGAAGGGAGTGCATCAGGCTTGTATTCTCTCTCTATACCTATTCAATATGTATGCTGAGCACATTATTCAAGAAGCTGGACTTTATGAAGAGGAATGTGGCATCAGGATTGGAGTGAAGTTATGCAGATGACACAACTTTGCTTGCCAAAAGTCAGAAGGACTTGAAGCATTTATTGTGGAAGATCAAAGAATACAGGCTTCCATATGGATTGCATCTCAATGTCAAGAAAACAAAGATTCTTACCACTGGACAGATGCATAATGTCATGATGGAGGAGAGGATATTGAAACTGTCAACACCTTCATCTTTCTTGGATCCACAATTAACACACTTGGTACCAGCAGTCAGGAAAAAAGGAGACACATTGCACTTGGAAAATCTTCAGACAGAGACCTCTCCAAATTATTGAGGCGTAATGATGTCAGTTTTAAGACTACAGCTGATTCAGGTCTTTCCAGTTACTAGCTCTGCATTGGAAAGCTAGATGGTGAATAAGGATGACAAAGGAATAATTGATACCTTTGAGCTTTGATGTTGGAAAACAGCACTGAATATCCCATGGATGGCAAGAGAACAAACAGATATGTCTTGGAGAGGGTGCAGCTGGAGTGCTCTTTGGAGGCTGGAATGATGAGGCTTTACCTCACATACTTTGGCAATGTTGCTAGGAGGAGCTATTCCTTGGAGATGGGCATGGTGCTTGGAAGGGTGGAGGGTTGGAGGAGCAGAGTAAGACCCTCAACCAAGTGTATTGACACTGTGACTGCTGCAATAAGACCTTAGGTGTCAGGAAGTGTGAGCATGGTGCAGGATAGAATAGGGTTCAGATCTTCTGCTCATATGGTCGCTATGAGTCACACTTGACTCGACATCATCAAACAACAACAACAACAACAACAACAACAACAACAACAACAACAACGATAGGACCCCAGGATCACCTGTAGAGCTTAGAGCTTTAAAAATGTTCATGGGCTGATTTTCTTGGTATGAGTATTTTTTCTGCCAAATTCTCCAGATAATTCTAATGGCAGCCAGAATACCACTGAGTTGTATTGTGTCTTGTCTAGTCCAGGACATTCTCTTGTTATCTTGACATTTACGCAGAAGCAGACTCTTGCCATCATCATTTCCAAGAGTCATAGTGAAATGACCTTTCCTATATGCTTTCATTTTAAATCGTTGCGAGTGGCAGAAACTGTCCCATAGTTTTCCTCTTTTGTAAAACATGGGTGTTTACACCCTCTTCCAGCAGAGATGCTTGTCTTTTAATTGCCAGGGATGAGGGAAAAATAACATTAAAAAAGACAAGCTTTATTGAAAGGATAAAGATGGTAGCTCATTCTTTATCCTTAATAGAGTCTTTGAATTAGTTGTTTTCATTATGCAAATTCGGGCATTGAAGAGATATTCAATGTTAAAACATTAGAACAGATTAATACATGAAAAGAAAAAGATATACACTCCTATTTTCTATTTAATGAGAAGCAAGTCTAATAATTTTAGTCAACAGCAGTGTTCCAGTGCAAATGTTGTATTTTGAATTTGAGAAATCAAATGACTAGCAACAGATGCAGAGACTTTTTTTATCACTGTTGTGTGCGCTTGGATACAGATGTGACTCTATGATCCAGGCCAAAAAAAAATGGTAATGTTTAAAATATTTCATGGCTAGGGAGGCATGGACACTGGGGCTGGCCAGTACACTGCTCCTCTTGAAGTCCCATGCTTTGGACTAAACGTCTTGTTTGTGTTCTGCAAATACATTTGATGCAGGTTATCCCTGATCTTACCTGTCATATTAGTTAAGACTCTATCACACACTCCAGCAAAGAGCTCATCTTTCCTCAGATGTACGGTATGAGTGTAACTATAACTCTGCAGTAGTAATAAGTTTTAGCTCTTGGCCTTAGTTATGTAACAGTTTATAACATAAGCACATTCCTCATTTGATTGGTGGCCTTTAATGGTAGCCTGCTAGGTGGCACCCAGGATGGGTCTGTGTTGCTGGGGAGAGATAAAATGAAAGACTGTGGGCTTGTGTCTAGTGGGAAGAGGACCCACTCCTATTTGGTAGATATGCGGATGGGGTGGGATGTACGAAAGGACATGAAGATCTGTCTGACCTATTATGATAATTTTGTCAACCAGCTTCATCAGAGGGTACTGGATCTGGAAGGAATTGAAACCTCAATTCCAAAATACATTCTAAAACACCACATTAACTGCCAAAGAGTCAGTTCTGAAGGAGACCCCACATGTGTCAGAATAGAGCTGTGCACCATAGATTTTGAATGGCCTTTTCTTTTTGGAAATACAAAGCAGCCCCTAAGTTATGAATGAGATCCATTCCTACCTGTGTCTCTAAGAAATTATTGGTAAGACAGACTAGGTAGTTGTGTAGTACATAATGTCATGGGTTGCTAACCAAAACATCAGAAGTTCAAATCTGCTGGCTACTGTGCGGGAGAAAGCTGGACAGTCTGTTCCTTATAGACATTTATAGGCTCAGAAACCTGATGGAGGGTCACTGTTTGGAATGGTTAAATTTAGTCAGAACTAACTCAATGGTTTAGTTAAATGACTTTAATGAGTTAAATTTTAGGTTAAAAGGCTCAAAAGCCTTTCCATGATTTAAAGCTTGCAGGTACAGCAAGTGAAGGTGATTGTGACACAAGTTCGTTGCACATAGGGGTTAGTTTGCATGAGCTCTGGTGACACAGTGCATTAAGTCTTGGCTGCTAACTGAAAGGTTAGTGGTTTGGATCCATCAGCCACTCCTCTTGAGCAAGATGAGGCAAATCTACTTCAATAAAGGTTTATAACCTTGGAAACTCTATGGGACAGTCCTATATGCCCTGGAGAGTTGCAAAGAATCAGAACTGACTGGGCGGTAGGGCTTTGGGGGCTGGTTCAATCATTTTAAAGTTAAGGCAGATTTACATAACATTAAAGGACAGATGTAAGTTGTCCATAAGTCTGACGTTTGTATTCTGGGCGCTGCCTGTAGAGAGCCAGATCTTTGGGATGGACTCAAGCCTCTCATTGGGTAGCCGCTGAATGCTTAACTGCACCACACAAAGACTAGGATGACACTACCAAAACCATTTACCTGCCTGCTCCCTGAGAGACAACGAAGAGAGTTGGGCAAGGCCCCGCGGCTACTTAGTTTGGCAACGTAGGGAGAATTTGAGCGTCAGAACTAGGCTGAAGGTCTGCTCTGTTTCTGATGAGATGTGGCTTTTGTCTCTCTTTGAAACTTAGAATTCCTCAAGGGCAAAATGAGGCTAATTTTTTCCCAACAGAATGTCGAAGAATAAGTTTTGAAAGAATAAAAAGGAAATTATGACTTTTGGTACAAAAGCATGTGAATGAATGTCAAAGATTTTATTCAATTCGCTCATTAATGAATGAATCAGTAAGATGGTAGAGCTGACTCAAAAGAGAATTTGAAAAGAAGAGATTCACATAGTAAGCCAAAGGAATGGCAAAATGAATTTGCTGAAAGATACAAAAGATAAGGGGCAAGTTAATAGTACTCTTTGGAATAAAAACCTCCAAGTTATCATAACTTCACAATGTCTACTCTCTAATCAAGTAGTGAATAGCAAAATCAAACAAAAGAGCCTTCTACTAGATAATTAAAAATTCTTAGATGAGCCTGTTAACCAGGCTGATGTTGAAAGGACTTGCAAACCTCCCTTATTTAATTTTTAAGTTCTGGATTATTTTTCTTAATAATGAGTTAGTACGAGGATGTGATGAAGAAAAATTTTTTTTTCTCTGAAGCATTCATAAAATGTTATTAGTCAGAAAATATACTTCTAAACTTTTCTGGGCCCTTGCTACTTAAAGGGTGCCTGAGGGACACAAGGTTGATGGCTTGAACTCATCCGGACATAGACAATCAGACTGACCAACTGCTTCTGTTATGA
>NW_006399947.1:3073630-3086520 GCF_000299155.1 Elephantulus edwardii
TCTTTAACACTGGATCTTTCCACTTTTCTTTACCCACCCCACCCTCTATCCATCAAATTGTGAGACTCTATGATTACTCACTCTCCTATTCTCACCTTTCAGCTCCTGCCCTCCTCTCCTTGGATCCTTATACACGTTTTACTAGTTATCTTTCTATTTTTACGATAATGATCTGACATAGTATTTGTCCTTATGGACTTGCATTAGGTCACTTAGCAAAATGCTCCTTAGTCCCTCCCAAGTCATGTTTTTAAAACCATTGCTCCTATGTGCTGCATGGTATTCCATTGTGTGAATACACCATACTCTCTCAATCCATTCAATTGTGGTTGGTCATTTGGGCTTTTTCCATGTCCTTCCTATGGTGAATAACACTGCTATGAACACTGGTGTAAAGATCTCCTTTTGTGCCTCATATCTCATTTTCTTGGGGTATATTCCAAGCAGTGGAATAGCTGGGTCATATGGAATTTCTATGTTCTGCTTTTTGAGGAAACACCAAGCTGCCTTCTAGAATGGTTGTACCATTTTACAATCCCACAAACAGTGTATGAGAGTTCCTATCTCACCACATCCTCTCCAATATTTATTACTTGCTGTCCTGTTAAACTTTGTCACTGCTACTGGGATGAGATGGTGTCTTTTGTGCTTTTGATTTGCCTTTCTCTTACTTCTAGCGATTTTGAGCATTTCATTATATGTTTGTTGGCCATCCAATTATCCTCTTCTGTGAAAACTCTTTCTGTGTCTTTTGCCCATTTTGTAGCTGTGTAATCAGTCTTTTTCTTTTGGAGGCCCTGTAGGATTCTGTAAACTTTTTATATGAGACCCTTGTCTGAAATGGTATTGGCAAATGTTTTTTCCTCAGTCAGTAAGTTTTCTTTTCATCCTGTTGGAAAATGTTTTTGATGTGCACAAGGATTTCATCTTTAGAAGGTTCCATTTATCAATTTTATCCTTTCCAGATTGTGCATTTCTGGCTGTATTTGGCAGTGTCTTTATATCATTGACTAGTGTCTAAGCTTGATACCAGTTTGTCTCTTATGACCTTTATGGTTTTGGGCTTTATTCCCAGGTCTCTGATCTACCTTGCGCTAATTTTTATGTATGCTGTGAGATGTTGGTCCTGTTTCAGCTTTCTGCAGGTAGCAGTCCAATTTTGCCAGAACCATTTGTTGAAGAGGACCTTATTCTTTACTTAAAGCCAAAATAAACAGAAACTCATCAGTTAGGCCAAGAATGTATGGGAAGAAGCTCTTTGGAGCAGAAGTCCTATGGAATTAGGCAACTTTTTGCCCTCACCCTTTTTATGGGTGGGGTGTCCCAAATCATATCTCTTCTTTTCTTTTCTTACTTCAGTGCCAAAATACAGCCACACACTTTGGTGATTCTCCAAGTTTAGTCTTTGGCTATGAGACCTATACACGGTTGACTCAGATTCAGCCAAAGTTCTTTAGAGGAAGCCCATTTTAAAATTTGCTTCTGTTTGCCCTTCAAACACTATCATGATTTGTTTAACAAATAGACTGACCTTTGATCTTCAGCTGGCAGTGGCCATACTGAAACAGCATTCTGAAAGGCCACATAGATTTATTTGTATTTCCATACACTTGAGCTGAACCCTTTGAATGCATCTGCAGAGATAGAGAAGGGATTTCTACAAATTAATCTCAGCTTCTGACAACATTGTCAATGCTCACAATATGAAGTCTGCCTTGACTTAGTAAGATATCTCCTGCACCATCAATCTCCTACTTTTATTCACTCCTCAAAACTCACATATAGTACTAAAGACTCCATTTACCTCTCTGCTGAGAAGTAAGTAAATGTTGGATGTTGTTGTTATGTGCCGTTGAATTGCCTATAACTCATAGAGACCCTATGTACAACAGCCTTAAACCTTGCTCTATCATATGCCAATCTTATTGTCTCTGACACACCTTTACTCATTACCCTAGTCACTGAATCAATCCATCTCATTGAGGGTCTTCCTCTCCTGAGCTGTCCTTCCACCCTCCCAAGTATGACATTCTTCTCCAAGGACTGGTCCCTCCTTGCAACATGTCCAAAATATGGATTTAGTTTTTTAACCATCCTAGAGCTTTAGGGTTTTTTTTTTAAGTTTTTTTAAAGTTTTTTCCCACTGACTGGAAAAGATTGATATTTGTTCCCATTTCAAAGAAAGGTGACCCAATAGAGTGTGAAAATTATCAAACGATATCATTGATGTCACATGCAAGCAAGATTCTGCAGAAAATTATCCAAAAATGTTTGGAACAAAATGTCAACAGAGAACTTCCAGATGTACAGGCTGGATTTAGAAGAGGTCTTGCTTGGTACTAGGGATATTATAGCTAATGTTAGATGGATCTTGGCAGAAAGCAAAGAACACCAGAAGAATGTCTATCTGTGCTTCATTGACTTTGCAAAGGCTTTTGACTGTGTGGATCACAACAAGCTGTGGCTGATTCTGAGAAGAATGAGAATCCCAGAACATTTAATCGTGCTAATGTGAAACCTATACTTGGGCCAAGAGGCAGTGGTGAGAATAGAGCAAGGAGACACTACATGGCTCAAAATAAAGAAGGGGGTTCATCAGGGATGTATTCTGTCTCCATACCTTTTCAGTCTGTATGCAGAACAGATCATCCGAGATGCTGTACGAGGAGGAATGTGGCATTAGGATTGGTGGAAGAATCATCAACAACCTGTGTTATGCGGACGACACAACCTTGCTTGCTGAAACTGAGAAGGACCTGAAGCGCTTGCTGCCAAAGGTCAAGGACTGCAGCCTTCTATATGGACTGAAGCTCAACATCAAGAAAACAAAGATTCCCACCACTGGGCCAATTGGCAGCATCAGCATGGATGGTGAAGAGATTGGGATAGTTAACAGTTTTAGTTTACTTGGCTCCACAATCAACCCTCTTGGTAGCAGCAGCTAGGAAAACAAGAGAAGAATTGCACTGGGAAAGTCAGCTGTGAGAGACCTCTCAAGAGTATTGAAGAGCAATGACATCAGACTGGAGAGTAAGGTGCACTGATCTGGGCTATAGTCTTTGCAATTATGTGCTATGCATCAGAGAGTTGGACAGTGAATAGGGTTGATAGAGAATTGATGCCTTTGAGCTGTGGTACTGGAGACGAGTGTTGCATATACCATGAACTGCTAGGAGAACAAACAGGTTTATCCTGGAGAAGGTGAAGCTGGTATGCTCCTTGGAGTGAAGCTTTTGAGCTTTGGTGTTGGAGAAGAGTATTGAGGGTACCATGTACTGCTAAGAAAACAAACAGATTCATCCTGGAGGGGGTTAAACCAGGCTGCTCCTTGGAGGCAAGGATTCTGAGGCTTTGTCTGACATAGTTTGGGCATGTTGCAAGGAGGGACTGGTCCTTGGAGAGGGACATCATATTTGGCAGGGTGGAGGGGTGGCAAAGGAGTGGAAGACCTTTGATGAGATGGATCAATTCTGTGACTGGAACGGTGAGAATAGGTGTGTTTGAGATGACTAGGTTGGCACAGGATAGAATGGCATTTAGAGCTCTTGTACATAGGGTCACTATGAGTCGCAAGCGACTCGATGGCACAAACAACAACAGCAACAAGAAACATATATGCACACACATACACACATACATAGACACATGTTCTTACTTATTAAGAAAGGCTTAGGAATTATACAAGTAAGTTCAGAAGAAAATTTGAATCATATGTATTACTACAATGCATAATAGCAAGTGTTAACATTTTTGCTATATTTGCTTCCAGAAATGCACATACTCCAATAAAGTGAGATTTTACTATTTTATTTACTTTTATAAAATTGAGGTTGGAGCCAGCAATGGTAGAATTTCATGTAAGAGAGAGTTGCACAATTTTTGGGGGGGGGTGTGGAAATGTCAGTTAGAGCTTAAGGAGACCCCTTTTAGGATCCTTTAGGATAACAGGCATAAAACAATTGCATGGTGTCATGGCACAAGGTAAGTACTCCTTGCAAAGAAAATGCAAATTTTAAGAAGTATGTTATCCATGGCTTCAAATAATATAACAACAAAAGAAAGAATTTGAATTGCTGAACAAATTGTTGAATTGTTGGGGAAGGAAGACATTATTTATCATAGTTCATTTTTAATCACTGTCCAAGGAAAGCCAAGCCAAAAAAGTGGAATTTCCAACCACCTCATACAGTTGTATATGCCCTTCTTACACACCATGTGCCACTGAGATCCTCCAGGGATGGCAAGAAAAATAAGACCCGGAAACAAGGTTTTATTTTTATTGATTTGAATTGAACAAGTATTCTTTGCAGATCCAAATAAACGTATAATACATTAAGGACTTAAAATCTTGCATCACTTTTCTTCTTTGGGTCATTGCATTTTAAATAAATAAAAACCAGATTAAATAAACATTCCATGTACTGGAGGAAGAAAAAAATGTGCCCAGTCTTTTGTTGTTTGAAATAATAGCGTATTAAAGGCTATTGTCTTATTTGTTACTAGGCAACTGAGTACAAAAGAATAATTTAAGAAGTTAACATTTAAGCAGAGAAGAGATTCACATTCAACATGACTCATTTTCTGTCTCAGTGTTATCATCCAGTCATTAGAGGATTGGAGAATTTGGCACATGGACTGGGTGTGGGGAGGGAACGGACTATTGCTTTACTGATACAGCAAGGCTAGAATCTCTGGATGGTTAAAGGGAACGATGTCTGGAATTCTACATCCTAGTCACAGGAAGAATAGTGGAAAATAAATGCCTAAGCAGAAGGGAAAAGTGGAGTCTGTAGAAGTTCTCTTCAGATTGCTTTTATTTTCTTAGTTTTTAGGGAAGCAAAGTTAACATTGAAAAAGGGGGCTAGGGATAGAGACTTGAAAAGAGGGGAAAAGGCATGATGGTCATCTGGGAAGATGGAGAAGTGACTCATTGCATATTATGAACCACGTGAGGTGCACGGTCATGACTGTCCCTGAATGGCCCTGTTGACTTGGCTGTGTTTTTCTTAGATTACTTTTATCTGTCAGCATGTCAGTGCAGAATGGGCACACTTGGCTTCAGTGAAGGAAGCTGTGCTTTAGTCAAACAAGCAAATTAGACAACACGAGAGAAGGCAAGAAGATTGAGCAAGAGGGAATGATTACAACAACAATTTAGGTTACCAAAGCCATGTAAGTAAGTGACTGCATGGGGATGGGGAAATGATGACAGACAGTGAGTGAAGGAGGTAGGCTCAAGGATCAAAAGATGAATTGATTTGGGAAAGTCTGGTGTCAGGGACCTCTCCAGAGTACTGAAGAGCAATAGTGTCAGTCTAGAGACTAAGGTGAGCCTGATCCAGGCCATGAAGGAGACCAGGAGATACTTAAGAAAAAGAAGATGACATTGATCTGAATCTGGAATTGTTAGTTAGAAATTTTCTAGATAGATACAGAGAGAGGCAAATGGAAAAAAGAATATGAACCAAGGCTTGAGGATATGGTTAGATTTGAGGTATTGGACTTAGACTGGTAGGAACAAAGCAGGAGATGTAGGGGTCTCGAGAATCAGGATAGGAGAATCACGACTACTACTTATAACTGGAATATAGAAAGTGTTGTTTTCAGCAAAACAACCATTCTGTGATTTGATTCTATTTATGGGCATCTATGCATGCGTGTCTGTGTGAATACACACACACACACACACACACACACACACACACACACACACACACTTATAAGATGCAGATATAATTTTGAGGAAGTTGGTTCATCTCACTATTTTGTTTCTGGACTCAACCAGACACTGAAGATTTATGGCAGAGACCAGAATGACAAATGGTGTGGGTCAGAGAGCTTAAAGACCCCTAATGACTTAGTGTCTTTGCAGAGTCACAGGTTCAAATGTGACTCCAGTTTATATCCTAGAACAAATGACTTAATTTCACCACTCTCTTCTCAAGAAAATGAGAATAATAAACCTTACTGGAAAGAGTGTTTTATAGACCAAATGACTTTATACAGGATTATACTTATCAGAGTGATCACCCAGTGCTAAATTCTCAATAAATACTAGATGCTATTTACTATAGTGAACTAATTTAAGCCTGCGTATACTCCTACATTACTTCCTCTTTGGTTTTCTAATTTGAAGGTACCTTATTAAAAAAAAACACACACCAAAAACAAACAACACTCAGCAACGGAGAGGAAGACCCCCCAACAACATGGATTGACACTTTAACTTCAACGATGGGCTCTTGTGTCTCAGAGAGAATGAAGATGGCACAGGACAGGAAAGGTGTCAGATTGGCTGTTAATAGAGTAGCTATGAGTTGTACTCAACTTGATGGCACACAACAACAACAACAACAACAACAGGGATTCTGATGTAACTGTTCATGTGTGTGGTTAGCTTGGGTGTGTTGAAAAGGTCCTCAAAGTGATTTTGATGGCAACAGAGGTTGAGTGCTATTGATCGAGGCAAGTGGGTCTCAAAGTATTGACCTTGAACTTGCAACAATAACATCATGTGGGAACTCATTATAAATAAAAACTTTCCCCAAGTGTTTTGAGTTAATTATTCTAGGGAAGGATCTCAGCAATCTTTTTTTTTTCTTTTTAAACAATCTTTCCAAGTGATTCTGGTGCACACTTGTTTCAGAACCACTAGGTTAGAGCTAAACACTCAGTTCAGATTAGAACCTTCATCAGCATCTCTTGCACTTGACCTGATGGATATCTCAGACCCTCTGTCACTTTTTCTCCTTTAAGAGTTGACCAAGAGTTTTTGACAACTACCTAGCCAACTGACTGGAAGAGATCCATATTTATTTCCATTTCACAAAAGGTGACCCAACACAGTGTGGAAATTATTGTACAATATCACTAATATAACACACACGAAAAATCCTGCTGAAGATTATACAAAAACGACTGGAACAGTACATTGACAGAGAACTACCAGAAATATAAACTGAGTTGAGATGATGCTGTGGTAATAGAGGCATTATTGCCAATGTCAGATGGATCTTGGCAAAAAGCAAAGAGTACCAGAGGGATATCTTATCTGTGTTTCATTGACTATGCAAAGGCATTTGACTGCGTGGATCACAAAAAATTGTGGTTAATCTTGAGGAGAATGGGAATTTCAGAACATTTGATTATGCTTATGTGAAACCTATACTTGGAGCAGGAAGTAGTCCTCAGAACAAAGCAGGGAAACACTGCATGGTTCAAAATCAGGAAGGGAGTACATCAGGGATGTGTCCTGTTTCCACACTTTTTCAATCTATATGCAGAACAGATCACGCAGGAGGCAGGGCTTTATAAGGAGGAATGTGGCATCAGGATTGGAGGAAGATTCATCATCAAACTATGTTATGTAGATGACACAACCTTGCTTGCTGAAACTGAGGAGAACCAGAAGCGCTTGCTGCAGAAGGTCAAGGACTGTTGTCTTCAATATGGATTGAAGCTCAACATCAAGAAAACAAAGATTCTCACCACTGGGCTTATTGTCAGTAACATGATAGATGGAGAGGAGATTAATGTTGATAACACAGTTTGCTCAGCTCCACAATTAACACTCTTGGCACCAGCAGTCAAGAAATAAAAAGATGAATGGCATTAGGTAAATCTGATCTCAGGAACCTCTTCAGAGTACTGAGAAGCAACGATGTCAGTCTAGAGACTAAGGTGTGACTGATCCAGGCCATGGTCTTCTCAATTACTTGGTATGCATCAGAGAGCTGGACAATGACTAAGAATGACAGAAAAAGAATTGATGCCTTTGAGTTGTGGTGTTGGAGAAGAGTCTTGGACATACCATGGGCCACCAAGAGAATAAATGAGTCTGTCTTAGAGAGAATGAAACTAAGTTTCTTCTTGGAGGCTAAAATGTTAAAGCTCTGTCTCACATTCTTTGGGTATGTGGCCAGGAGGTACCGATCCTTAGAGAAGGAAATCATGCTCAGAAGGGTGGAGGGACTGCACAGGGAGGAAGACACTGGATGAGATGAATTGATACAGTAACTAGGGCAATGGGGGTAGGTGAATCAGAGTCAATGAGACTGGTTCAGGACGGGGCAGGCTTCAGAGCTGTTATACACAAGGATCACTGTGAGTCGCAGGTGACTCGATGGCACACAACAACAACAACAATTAGATTGAAAGTTGAAATTTCTTTTTCTTTCATTTACTTAATTTTGTGTGCTTTCTTTTTCTTCTTACAGGTTTTCTTTCATTCTCTCAGCAAAATGCAGGTGCTAGATACAGAAGACAAATTCTTACCTCAAGTAATGCACAGGATTGGAAAAAGGTGGCTAGCTAGGCTTGTTTTGGGTAGTTGTAGAGAGGATTTTACATCTCTGACCTGTTCATTCACATCCTGCTCATTTTTCTCATGTATGGATCTGACTCACTAGTAATTTAGTGTGAGCTATTATGAACAGATCATCAGGATGGGAGGAAGACTCATTAGTCACCTGTTAATGTACAAGATATGACCTTGTCTGCTGAAAATGAAGACCTGAAACACTTAGAGATGAGGGTCACATCTTCAGTATGGATTACAGTTCAATGGAGAGCACACAAATCCTCATACCTGGAACAATAAACAACATCATGATAAACAGAGAAAACACTGAACTTGTTAGACTCTCATTTCACTTGGACTGATAATCAACACCCACGGAAGCAGCAGGCAAGAAATCACACAGTGTGCTATTGTTGTGTGCATTTCCATCAAGACTAACTCACAGCTGACCTTCCGGTGGGTTTTCAGAGGCAGTGATCCACAAAGCAGTTGATTGCTTATCCTTCTTCATGGAGGAGCTGGTGGATTCAAACCATGTGCCTTTTGGTTAATAGTGCAATTCCTTACAACTAGGCCATCAGAGTGGCTTAGTGGCGAGAAGCTGTGTGGCTATCCCAAAGGCACAAGGTTCAAATCCACCAGCTGCTCTGTGGGAGAAGAATGGGCTATCTCATCTCATGAGATTAATTGCTTCTAAACACCCCCTGGAGAGTCAGCTATGCGTCAATTCTGACTCAGTGGTACACCACCATCACCACCACCACAACAACGCCATCAGAGTTCAGTATGCAATGTATTGCAATGAGCAAATCTGCTGTAGGTGATGCATTGCAATGAGAAAATCGGCTACGTGCCTCTAAAACCTGCTAAAATGCATGGATGTCACTTTGAAGTTCAAGGTGGTCTTGACTATTGTATTCTGAATTGTTTCCCATATATGTGGCCATCATACAGTGAATAAGAAAGACTGAAGAATAAGTGTTATCTTTATGTTGAGAAGTTGATGAAAAATATTGACAATATCATGAACTGCCAAAAAAGACAGATCTGTCTTGGAGGAGGTACAATCAGAATGAGAGTTAGTAGCACAGATGGTGAGACTTGGATATGCTATCAGGAAGGGCTGGTCCCTGAAGAAGGACATCATGCTTGGTAGGGAGTCAGTGAAATAAAGAGCAAATCCCTCAGTGAGATGGAGTGACTCATTGGTTGCAGCAATGGGCTCAAGCAAGCCTCTATTGTGAGGATGGTGCCGTGTAGGACCAGGGGATGCTTCCTTCAGTTGTACATAGGGTCGTTAGAAGTCACAACCTTCTGAATGTTGCCTAGAACAACAGTGCTGAAGGGTGCTGGCTTTGGTGCTGCGTGCTTGGATTTGATTTTGCAACTACATGCTAACATGGTTAGCTTTGCAACCATGGACAAGACAGAATAACTTTTAATATCTCAATTTCCTTTCCTGTAAAACTGGTTTGATAATTTTGGGCTTTATGTGCTTGTTGTAGGACTGTATTAGTTAATACATGAAGGGTACGTAGCCCTGTTGCTCTCTCTAGGATATAGAGAGTGCTCAGTGAACAACAGTAGGGGGCTTTGATGGCCTCGTGGTAAGGAGACACACTGCCAACCCAAAGGCATGCAGTTTGAATCCACTAGTTGCTTCAATGGAGAAAGATAAGCAATGTCCTCCCATGGGATTTACAGTAGCTGAAAACACCTTGGAGGGTCAGCTATGAGTAGGCTCTGATTTGACTGTACATAAGAACAACAAAAACAACAGCAACAGTGGCAATGAATAGTACTTGCTAACTGCATTGCTAAACTTTGTTTCCTACTAGGAAGGGATATATTTTATCCATGGCAGTAAATAATAATGAACTATCTTCTCCCAATGAGATTGTGGGAAGCTATCGAACAGGTATGGTTCCTACTTTGACAGTTTCTTTCCTAAGGCTTGAACTTATCTCCTCTGATGTCTTTGTAAATATCCACTCCCAGGTTCTTCTTACATTTTCCTATGGCTTTGCTGATGTTGCAGCTTACGTGAGCCAAGTCCTAAATCTTCTCTTTAAGGAGTTTAATACCTTGTAAAAGCCTCAAGCATATTTTAATTGAATTACTTCATTCGGTGTCAGGCTTATGGAGCACCCTACAGAGTCCCAGCTCCAAATGAATGCATTAAAAAATCAAATAGTATGGATTATGGCATAATCCTCAAGGGAGATATAAATAGAATCCCTCCATTTCCTTGCCATGTCCCAATAATAGTTAATAAACACACTTTTATAGCATCTGCTATTACTTTTCTTCTCAATGCTTTTTGGTTGCCTTAGTAAAAAAGATAATAAAATTCAGAATATATAACAAGATGTTGGTGAAGAATTTATCGCTTAAATTTCAGGGCCGGAAAGGATTTTAGACATCTAGTTCTGACCTCGTACCTTCCAAAGGTCAGAGGTCCAGAAAAGGTTATAACTTGGTTAGGGTTAATATAATTTATTCTCCAAACAGCTCAGCTTGGAAAAAGGTGGTTTTAGTCCCCTATAGGGACTGCCCCTATTAGGAGCTTCCCAGAAATGTGACATGGAAATGTGAAGTTAGTAGAACAGAGCTGTGGATTCAAAGCTCCCTTTGGGCAAAATTGCACATCTGCCTTCAGGCAATATATGTATCATCACTGGACCTTCAGTTTTCTTATCCCAAAATTGTTGTTGTTGATTGTCTTTGAGTTGAGCATGACTCATAGTGACCCTAGGAACAAAAGGCCTGAAGCCTTTCTATAACTATCCATGTTTATCAGAGTTCATAGAGTTTCTGGAGGCATGTTGTTTAGGAAGAATAGAAGTAACAGTATTGCCGTTGAATATTACTGTGAGGTATAAATGATAGTTGACTAAAAGCTTTGGCATAAATATCTGACACACAGCAAGTACTCAATAAACTTTAGCTATTTTTATTGTTAAACATATATTTTTAAAGGCTTGTTAATAATAAAGCCCCTGCCTTAGTGGTTTTGGAAGGCAATGTGTACTCTTGATAGAGAGAATTTACAGCCTTGAAAGGAGAAACTTCCAAAGGATTTTATCTCAGGGAAGACCTGACTGTGAGTGTCAGTGGAGGAGTGGGTGTCAATGGATCAGCCCCATCAGAGATGACTGGATATTATGTTCACTGATGCTTTGAGAGGATCAGAAGCAAAGTGAAGCACTTAACCAATCATGATCGAAGACCCCATCCTTTAATATTGAGTTGTGGTGGTTGGTAGGTGTGTATCATCAATTTGGAACCGACCCATAGTTGACCTTTCAGCACATTTTCAGAGACAGTTGACCACACTGGAGGAGATTGCCCATCTTTCTCCTGTGGAGCTTCTGGTGGATTTGAACTGTGTGCCTTTGGGATTGCAACACAGCTTCTTGCCATTAGGCCACCAGAGCTCCTCCAATTAAAGAAAACAAACCTCCCCAATGTATGAACAAGCAACATTCTGATAAATGGAGAAAAAGATTGAAGCTGTTAAGAATTTAATTTTATTTGGATCCATAATTAACATCCAAGGAATTAGTCAAGAAATGAATGACAAATTGAATTAGGCCAATTTGCTTCTAAAAGACGATTTTACAGTGTTAAAAAATAAAGACCTTTAAGACTAAGATGTACCTGACCCAAATTTTGGTATCCCTCAATTGCATCAAATCTGTGAAAGTTAGACAATAAATAAGAAGACTAAATAAGAATTGATGCTTTGCTCTCTAGGGTGCTTGTTTCCAGCATGACTAAGAAAAGGAGAAACAATGGTCGTGCCAAAAAGGGCCTCGGCCATATGCAGCCAATTCGTTGTACGAACTGTGCCCGCTGCATGTGCCAGGACAAGGCAATTGAATCGTTCATAATGCGGAATAACATGCCCATGGAAATAATAAACTTTGATAAATGTCGATCATTGTAGGGGGGTTTCAGGCCTTTTGTTCATAGGGTTGCTATGAATTGTGCTCGACTCAAAGGCTATCAACAACAACAACAATTTGAAATATAGTAGAGGCAGCTGCTGTCAGGGACATTTCGAAGCGAGTGTCTTTGATGCCTATGTACTTCCAAAGCTCTATGTGAAACTGCACTATTGTGTGAGTTATGCCATTCAGAGAAATGTGGTGAGGAACTGTTCTCCTGAAGGCAGAAAGGCCGAACACCTCCACTCAGATTTAGATCTGCAGGTGCTAAGCCCTTGTAAGGATTTGATTCCTTAAAGGCTGAACAAAAAACTTGTTTGAAAAGAAAATGGAAATAAAAAAAAATTGATGCCTTTTAATTATAATGTTAACAAAAGATATTGAATATATAATGGGTTGCCAGAAGAACATATATATCTGTTTCGTTAAATTAGCACAGCTAGGGCGTTCCCTGGCCATAATCGCCCAGATTTGCTCCACCCAGGTGGCTGTGATCCTTTGGCCAGAGAGGATGGTGCTGTGTATGTGGGAGTTGTGTTGTGTTGTGTTGTGGCGGTCTCTGGAGAAAGGCGACTCTGTCTCCAGGAGCCAGGGAAGCCACGCTTGGCCTTGGGTTGAAGGCAGAGCGGCTTCAAACCCAA
>NW_006399947.1:3088410-3090347 GCF_000299155.1 Elephantulus edwardii
GGACTGCTAAGAAAACAAACAGATTCATCCAGGAAAGGGTTAAACCGGGCTGCACCGTGGAGGCAAGGATTCTGAGGCTTCGTCTGACATACTTTGGTCATGTTGTAAGGAGAGACTGGTCCTTGGAGAAGGACATCATGCTTGGGAGGGTGGAGGGACGGTGCAGGAGGGGAAGGCCCTCTGGGAGGTGGATTGATTCAGTGACTGGGGCAATTGGGATGAGTGTGTCAGAGACAATGAGTTTGGCACAGGACAGAACAGAGTTTAGGGCTCATAGGGTCGCTATGAGTCGCAAGCGACTTTACAGCACATAACAACAACAACAACATGCCACCAGAATTTCAAATGTCAGGAGGGGCACCCATGGTAGTCAGTCAAGTTTGCTGAAGTTTCCAGACTAAATCGGACTGAAAACTGGCCTGCTTACTAGTTGGAATAATGATCTACTGAAAACTCTATGAATAGCAGCAGAATCTATAGTGTTGGAAGATAAAGTGCTAGAGGATGAAGCCCCAAGGTAGAAGGGAATCAAAGCATAAAAAGGGAAAAAACTGCCTCCTCAAAGGAGCATCTATCCTAATGATGTGTGCAAAGATTTTAGCAAGTGAACAGTCTCAATTTGCTTATGGCACTACTACTCAAAATTATAAAAAAAATAGCTATAACATCTGCTAATAATTAGCTATTATTATTAGATATACACATGGAGTCTGAATCTATAAAAATTGGAAGTGATAAAAAATGAAATGGAAGATATATAGAGATTAATATCCATTATTGATATTAGCATTGGTGAGCTAACATGGAATAGTATTGGTAATTTTGAGTCAGTTGTTAATGATTTAATCTTGCTTGAATTCACAATAAACACTCCCGGCACTATCAGTCAGGAACTCAAAAGACAAGTTGCATTGGGAAAATCTGCTGTCAAGAATCTTTCAAGAGTGCTAAAGAGCAATGATGTCAGTGTAGAGACTAAGGGGTGCCTGATTCAGGCCTTGTTTTTTCAGTTGATGCTATGCATCTGAGAGTTGGACAATGACTAAAGATAACAGAAGAAGAAATGATGCCTTTGAGTTGTTGGGCTGGAAAAGAGCATTGAACATACCATGGATTGCTAATAGAACAAAATAGGTCTATCCTGGAGATGGTGAAATCAGTTTGCTTTTTAGAGGCAAGGATTTTGAAGTTCCATCTGACATACTTTGGACATGTTTCCAGGAGGGATTATCCTTGGAGAAGGACATCATTCCTGGAAGTGTACTGGGTCAGGGCAGAAGAGGAAGACCTTAGATGAGATGGATTGACATAGTGACACTGGCAGTGGGGTCAGGCGTGTCAGAGATGCTGAGGTTGGCTCAGGAGAGATCATTGTTCAGTGCCATTGTTTATAGAATCACTGTATAGTTGACCTGATGGTACATACATAACAGTAACAACAACTACGTCAAGTACAAAAAAAACTGAACAGGAAAATTGTCACATTCATCTTTAAAAGCAACCTTTCAAGATCTATCCTGAAATACAATATCTGTGATAGGATTATATATTTATGTATAGAAGGAAGATCTGTTAATATGACTATTATTTAAATTTATGCTCTAACCACTCAAGCTGAACTTGAATAAATTGAAGATTTCAACAAACTTCTGCAGTCTGAAATCTATCAAACACACAATCAAGGCATACTAAAAATAACTTAATAATATACAATGAGGAGGGAATGAAATAGGTGAATGGGACCTCAAAGAATCAAATCCCTCTGCACATAAAAAGAAAACCCAAAACTTTTCCAACAGGGTAAGAAGGGAACTCACAGACTGGGAAAAATATTTAGCAAGCACATATCTGATAAGGGACTTATATTAAAAAAAATTATAGACTACTTAAGCATGTCAACAAGAAAAAGCTAAACAGCCTAACCACAAAATGGGCTC
>NW_006399947.1:3091847-3095711 GCF_000299155.1 Elephantulus edwardii
GGGAACAAATATCATTCTCTTCCAGTCACTGATGGTAGAAACATAAAATGGAAGGTGGTCTGCCAATTACTCAAAAAGTTGGAAATAGAAATACTATTTGACCTAGCAATTCCACTACTGGTGATATAAGGAACCAGAGCCATGACTCAAAAAGATGTATGCTAACCACAAACGAATGGATTGAGAAATTATGGTATGTTCACACAATGAAATGATATGCAGCATGCCAGAGCAATAACTTTGTAAATTATTACCTAACTTGGGAGGGACTGGAGAGCATTATGTGAGTGAACTAACTCAGCCCCATAAGGATAAATATTGTATAAAACCATTATTGTAAAATGAGTATAAGGATCCAGGAGGAGTAGGAGAGGCTGGAAGCAGAGGGATGTGGATATACAGGGGGAAGGGGAGATTAATCATTGGGTTGTATAATTTGATGGGTGTGGGGGGGGATGAAGAAAATGGAAAGAATTTGTTCAAATTTGTATTTAATTTTTAAATGAATTAGTAGGAAAAAAGACAAAGATAAGATGTATACATGTCCATGGTTATTGCTGCATTATTCACAATAACAAAGAGATGGAAGCAATCCAAGTGCCCATCGACAAATGAATGAATAGGAAAATGATGGTCCATTCACATAATAGAATATTATACAGCATAGAAAAACAATCAACTTGTAAAACATTACACAACATGGGGGAGCCAACAGGACGTCATGCTGAGTGAAATATCTCAGTCACAAAAGGACAAACACTGCTGTATAACATCACTGTTATAAAATAGGACAGATATAGGGAGATTGGGGATAGAAGGGGAAAAGAGTGGATGGATGATAAGTGCCGCATTACAACAAATGATGGAAAGAACTGACCAAAAGGAGTGTATGATTGGACATTAATTGTATGACAACAATCTAGAACAAGGGGTGCATTGTGAGGTGGGCTGAGAGAGCAGGGGTTGAGGGGAAGAAATTTATGCAACAATGAAAAAATAATAGCTTGCAATTGGAATTTAAAAGGTGAAAACAAAGAGTAAAGATTTTAACTGGAAAATATGGTGATAGAAATGTGGCCAGAGATCACAAGATAGAATTTTGTATGGCTAATGACCCATTTAATGCAAATAATTTTATTATTTTTTTAACACTTTCCAACGCACTTTTATTTTCTTTGCCCTCCTTGCGGACACATCAGTTCAGGGGTCTCCACACACCACACCCACTGATTGCAGCTATAAAGTCACTTGGTGTTGGTCAAGTACTATTTCTTTTATCGTTTTATCCCTAAAAATTGTGTTGGCATCAAAGGACAGTTAACCAGTGTTAAATCCATACAATATTTACACAGCACAGCACATTAAGCTTTAGACACTTGGCAGTTAAACCACACGAAAAGAGGAAAAGACCCCCATCATACTGATCGTGATCAGGTATTTCCCTGTCCCTAATATGGCGTCTGTACACTGGTTCAAAGGGCAGCAGAGGCAACAGGCAGTTTTTTCAGAGGATATCGGGCAGTGTGATCTGGAAGCACATGAAGGTGTCACCCCAGTGCCACGTGCCACCCACCTTTCTCCAAGGTGGTCTCATAATTCTAGAATGGCAGGTCCAGCTGATGCAAAGCGGGAACAGACAACACAACATTTACTCTGTACAGACATCCTACTCAGACTATGCATTCACTGTGATTTTGAATGTAACCTGTCCTAAAAATTTGTCACGGTCATCCTGGTTTTTCAGGTTGGATACTCCCTCGATCTTGCAGTCAAATGTGGCTTCTTTCTTGGTAACGTTAAGAGGACCAAAGAATGCCTGGACGGCAACAATTGGCTGCAGATACCCCACATGTAATTTTTCCCCATAATATGGAAAATATTTTAAGTCTATATTTCCCACGGAAGCGTATGTTACATGTGCCATCTGTTCATTCTTTGACGTACATACTACCTTCGGTTCTCTTTTAGGCTTTAATCCAATTATTCGGTTCATTTTCACAAGAACACAAGGGTTTCCTTTGGAATAGCCATAGTTAGGATCCATCAAGCCACTGCAGTCTTTAAGTAAATCCAGAGGAAACTGACATGCAGAATAAACAGGGCCCTTTTGTTCAAAAAGTATTCCTTCAGGACACACTGTGAGGTTCTTCTGTTCTTCTGGACTATATGACTTTAGAAAACGGTCAAGGTCTTCAATGTATCTTTCATAGGACTGTGCGTCAGACACACTGAATGAATATTCCAAGGCGCTCATTGGTTTTGGAAAAACCATAAGTCCTTGACTGGGAATCTGGTCGCGGTATTTGGGAACTTCATCATTCAGTGTCTGGAGCATGACCCACATTGTGAATGTGAAGAGAGCAGCCAAGAAGCCATAGAAGACTAGGTTGAAGAGCAAGATCAAACCCCAACTCTTGGCGGTGCGCCCTAGGAACTGTCCGGTGTTGGGGTTATAGATGAAGAGCTTCCACTCGGCCAGGCTCTGGTTGAAGGACTTCTTGGGGGGGAGGGGGCGGAGGCTGACATCTGCGCCCCCGCAGCCAATCCCCGCCCAAATAAATTTTTTTAAAAAAAATAATAAGTGGTAACTTTACACATGGATCTTCCCTGATAGAAAACAGAATCAAATTGACTAGATCCGTGGTGACCTCACTTTTTCATTTTCAGCATGTTGTTCTTGTTATGTACCGTCGAGTCGTTTGCGACTCATAGCCACCCTATGTACAGCAGCCCTAAACTCTGCTCTGTCTTGTGCCAATCGCACTGTCTCCAACACACCTATCCCGATTACCCCAGTCACCCCTCCTGCGCTGTCCCTCCACCCTCCCAAGCATGATGTCCCTCTTCAAGGACAGGTCGCTCATTACAACATGCCCAAAGTATGTTAGACGGAGCCCTCCAAGGAGCCGCCCAGTTTAACCCTTTCCAGGCCGAATCTGTTTGTTTTCTTAGCAGTCCATGGTGCATTCAATACTCTTCTCCAGCACCACAGCTCAAAGGCATCAATTTTCCATCTAACCTCCCTAGTCATTGTCCAACTCTCTGATGCATAACAAGTGATGGCAAAGACCATGTCCTGTATCAGACACACCTTAGTCTCCAGAGTGACACCATTGCTCTTCGGTACTTCAGAGAGGTCCCTAACAACAGACTTTCCCATGGCAATAAGTCTTTTAGTGTATCATATAATTGTCTGATTCAAAATGTCCCATGCCAATTGAAAAGATTAAGATTGTCAATGATTTCATTTTACTTGGATCCACAATTGATACTCAGGGTAGCAGCAGTAGACAAGAAAAAAATATAAGTGGCATTTAGAAAAATCTATTGTCAAGGATCTCTTTAAAGTGCTGAAGAGAAGGATGTCAGTTTAAAGACTGAGGTGCACCCAAACCAAACTATGGAATTTTTTATTGCTTCATATGCACACGAAAGTTGAATAATGAATAAGGAAGACTGTAGGAGAAGAATTATTGGCTTTGAATTGTGTTAGTGGAGTATATTGACTATATCATGGACTGCTAAAAGAATAAACAAATTTGTTTTGGAGGAAGTGTAATAAATAAGAGGCAAGACTGTTGAAACTTCACCTCACATACTTAGGGCATGTTGTCAGGAGGAACTAGTTCTTGTAAAAAGACATCCTGCTTGGAAGAGTGAAGAGAGGAAGATCTTCATTAAGATGGCTTGACATAATGGTTGCAACAATGCACTTGAGCATGGCAGAGAAACTGATGATGGTGCAAGATTCGACCTGTTGTTCAGAGAGCTGCTATGACTCATAGATGTCTAGACATCAAACCAGTCAGCTGAATGATACATGTAGAGTTCTGTGCCTGGGTTGTTGCTGTTGTTATGTGCCAT
>NW_006399947.1:3096341-3102614 GCF_000299155.1 Elephantulus edwardii
GAGAATCTTTGTCTTCTTGATGTTGAGCTTCAATCCATACTGAAGACTGCAGTCCTTGACGTTCTGCAGCAAGCGCTTCAGGTCCTCCTCAGTTTCAGCAAGCAGGGTTGTGTCATCTGCATAATACAGGTTGTTGACATTCTTCCACCAATCCTGATGCCACATTCCTCCTCATACAGCCCAAAGTCCAGGATGATCTGTTCTGCATACAGATTGAAAAGGTATGAAGACAAAATACATCCCAGCCGGACCCCTTCTTGATTTTGAACCATGTAGTGTCTCCTTGCTCTGTTCTGACCACTGCCTCTTGGTCCAAGTATAGGTTTTGCATTAACACAATCAAATGTTCTGGGATTCCCATTCTTCTCACAGTCAACCATAGCTTGTTGTGGTCCACACAATCAAATGTCTTTGCATAGTCAATGAAACAGAGATAGACATTTTTCTGGTGTTCTCTGCTTTCTGTCAAGATCCATCTAACATTAGCTATAATATCCCTAGTACCAAGGAAGACCTCTTCTAAATCCAGCCTGCACTTCTGGCAGTTCTCTGTTGACAGTTCCAAACATTTTTTGATAATTTTCAGCAGAATCTTGCTTGCATGAGTAGATTTTCAAAAGTTGCTGATCCTCCTTTGAGCGTAAAAAAGTATTTCGGAAAATGAATTACTGATTTTCAATGCTTGTGATAGTGGCCTTTAGAACTTTAGTTTATAGTGCTTTCAAATGTATTTAATGAAACATTAAAATAATTTATGACAAAAAGTATTGTTGCTATGTTCTGTTGAATCACCTGTAACTCGTAGTGACCCTATGCACAATAGCTCTGGATTCTGAGCCAATCTCATGACACACCTATCTCCATTACCCTAGTCACTGTGTCAATCCACCTCATCTAGGGGCTTCCTCTCCTGAGCTGTCTCTCAATTCTTCCATGTGTGATATCCCTCTTGAAGGACTTGCCCCTGGCAACATGCTCAAAATATGTCAGATGGAGATTCAAAATCCTTGTCCCCAAGGAGCAACTTGGTTTCACCCTTTCTAGGACAGACTTGTTTGTCTTCTTAGCAGTCCATGGTATGTCCAATACTCTTCCCCAGAACCATAATTTAAAGTCATCAATCATTCTGTCATCCTTAGCCTCAGATGTGTAGCATATAACTGTGAAGACCATGGCCTGGATCAAGTGCACATAGTCTATAGATTGACATCTTTGCTCTTCAGCACTCTGGAGAGGTCCCTGACAGTTGATTTTCCCATTGCAATTTGTCTTCTGATTTCCTGACTGCTGGTGCCCAGAGGGTTGATGATGGTGGACATGAACAAACTGAAATTGTTAACAACTTCAATCACTTCTCCATCTATCAAGGTGCTGCCAATTGTCACAGTGGTGAGAAGCTTTGTTTTCTTGATGTTGAGCTTCAATCCATATTGAAGACTGCAGTCCTTGACCTTCTGCAGCCAATGCCTGAGGTCCTCCTCCTCCGTTTTAGCAAACAAAGTTATGTCATCTGTGTAGTGCAGGTTGTTTATAAGTCTTCCTCCAATCCTAATGCTATATTCCTCCTCATAAATTCTTGTTTCCTGAATGATTTGTTCCGCATATAGATTGAAATAGTATGGAGACAGGACACATCCCTGATGCACTTCTTGACTGATTTGAAACCATGCAATGGTTCCTTGCTCTGTTCTGATGACCACTTCCTGGTTCAAGTAATATGTTTCATACAAGCACAATCAAACGTTCTGGGATTCTCATTCATCTCAGAGTCAGCCACAGTTTGTTGTGATCCACACAGTCAAATGCCTTTGCATAGTCAATGAAACACAGATAGACATTCTTCTGATGACCCAGCTTGCATTTCTAATACTTCTCTGTTGATGTTCTATTCCAGTAGATTTTAGATATTTTTCAGTAGGATTTTGCCTGTGTGGCTCTCGTCCTTGGCCCTGGTAAGTAGAAGAACCTCGCTTCTTAGTCATTGGCTGCTGTAGGGTTGACTGAGGGTGTGGGCAGAGCCACAGAACAGGAAAATGTAGAAGGTGGAGGTGCTGCCGAGGAAACAAGAGGTACGCGGCTTGCTGTTGTTCTTAGGTGCTGTTGAGTCAGCTCCAGTTAATAGAAATCTTAAGTACAACAGAAGGAAACGCTGTCCTGTCCTGTGCCGTCCCTACGATCTTTGTTATGATTAAACCAAGCATTATAGTCACTGTGTCAATCCATCTCATGAAGGGTTTTCCTCTGCCTCTCCGAGCCTTTACTTTTCCAGGCATGAAGTCCTTTTCTAGAAACTGGCCCCTCATTAAATCATACTCAAAATATCTGACTCAAATTCTCTTTCTTTGCTTCTAAGAAGCACTGTGGTTGTACTTCTTTTAAGACAGATGCTTTTGGAAGTTTGTGCTATATTCAATATTTTTTTCCAACTCCACAATCAAAAGGGATCAATATTTCAGTCTTCCTTCTGCATTTTCTAATATTCACAAACATAGAAAGCAATTGAAAATGCTATATTTGATTGCTGTACATAGGGTTTTCAAAGACCAATTATATTTCAGAGGTGAATGACCTACCTTTCACTTACTTTTTTTTGGATGGCCTTACTTACTTTGGGCAAGTGGCCAGGAGAGATTTGTCCTTGGAGAAGGACATCATGCTTGGAAGGGTGGATGGGTAAAACAGGAGTGTGAGACCCGGATGAGATGGATTGACGCAGTGACTAGGGCAATAGGGGCTAGTGTGTCAGAATTCATGAGACTGGCTCAGGACAGGGAAGGGTTCAAAACTTCTGTACCTAGGGGTCGCTATACAACACAGACCACTCAATGGCACATAACCACAATAGCATACTATGCCAGGTTTGGAAGTAGGAGTGGCACCCACTTCCTAAACAGCATGCCTCCAGAAACTTGATGACCTTTGATAAATGTCTATGGTTGTAGAGGAGCTTCAGACCTTTTGTTTATGGGGTCGCTATGAGTCGTACTCAACTTGAAGGCAAACTATCACAGCAACAACAACAACATACTTGATGGCAAGCGAAAAGTTGTCCATGGGGGAGGGGGAAACCCAAAAGGGCAGATGCAAAGACTTGGGACATAGCAAGGAAGCTTTTAGGAGTTGTGAGGAAGACACTGGCCGCACTCAGGAGGCACCTGTGCATGGCCGAAGAGGACTTAGAGGAAGTTCAACTTTGTTCTCCAGGTGTACTTTCTCTTTCATATGCATGTGTTCATGACTGCTTCATAAAGGACTTCTGAGGCTTTTGGAATCCAATTTGTGCTAGGGTTTTTTTTTTAGATCCAATTTCTATTTATTGTGGAGAAAAAGCCTGGAGCAGGAGCTGGTCAGCATAGGTTTATTTGGGCTTAGGCAGTGTTGCACTTTTGCACCCTGGTGGCTGATAGTTAAGAGCTCGGCTGCTAACCTGTGCCAATCCCAGGTGAAAACTTTGAGATCTGTTCCTGTAAAGTGGAAAAAACCTCCAAGGCAGTTGCACTCTGTCAGATAGGGTTACTATGAATAAGAAAAACAAAACCAAAAAACCTGACAGCTCTCAATACCAGTTTGCACCCAGCCTTACATTTTCTATGTGACTTTGATTGATGTTCTATAAATTCTTTTCAATTCATGGTAATATAGAGATTTCACATTCCCTTGGCCCATTCAGTTAATTTAGCTGTTAGGGTGTTTTTTAGTGGCCAGTCTTCTCTGTCTACTAACCTCTTTCCTAGAAAATAGTATCTAAATAAAAATAGCGAGATTTAAAGACTGTTGAAAATAGACTGCACTGTCAAATGAACAAAAAGATCTGTTTTGGGAGAAATGCAACCAGAATGCTCTTTAACAGGGCTGATGGTGAGACTTCATTTGATATATTTTCAGGAGAGGTTAGTTCCTGGGGAAAGACCATGATTGATACAGCAGTGGGTCTGTTAAGGAGAGAGTGAACCTCAATGATATGACACAGTGGCTGCAATAGTGGGTTGAAGCACAGTAGCAATTATGAGGATGGTGAAAGACTATGAAGTGCTTTGTTATGTTGTCATAACATAACATAACGTAATGTAACGTAACTAACATAACATGACATGACATGACATGACATGACATGACATGACATGACATAACATAACATAACATAACATAACGTCCCTCAAACTTTCTCGCTGAAACTGAGGAGAACCTGAAGTGCTTGCTGCAGGTCAAGGACTGTAGTCTTCAATATGGATTGAAGTTAAACATCAAGAAAACTAAGATTCTCACCGTTGGGCCATTTGGCTGCACCATGAGAGATGGCAAAGATGTTGAGATTGTTAATAATTTCGGCTTGCTCAGGTCCACAATCAACAGTCAAGAAATCAAAAGATGAGTTGCACTGGGAAAGTCTGCTGTCAGGGACCTGTCTAGAGTGCTAAAGAACAATGATGTCAGTCTAGAGACCCAGGTGCGCCTGATGCAGGCCAAAGTCTTTGCAATTACTTGCTATGCATTGCTGACAATGATTAAGGCTGATTGAAGAAGAATCAATGCCTTTGTGTTGTGGTGCTAGAGAAGAGCACTGAACTTACTGTGTCCAAGAGAACAGACAGGTCTGTCTTGAAGAGGGTGAAACCAAGTTGGGCCTTGGAGGCAAGGATTTTGAAGCTGTTCTGACATACTTTGGGCAAGTTGTTAGGAGGGACCAGTCCTTGGAGAAAGATTTCATGTTTGGAAGGGTGGAGGAACAGTGCAAGGAGGAAAACCCTAGATGAGCTGTATTGACACAGTAGGTGTGTCAGAGACAGTGAGATTGGCTCAGCATCAGGCAATGTTCAGAGCTAGTGTGCATTGGGTCACTATGAGTTACAGGTGACTCGATAGTACCTAACAACAACATAGGGTCTCTATGAGTCAGAACTGACTTAAAGGTGCCTAACAACAGGTACACAGTTATAATCCACCAGTTGCTCTGTGAGAGAAATATGAATAATTTTCTCCTTTGTTATTTACGGCTTCTGAAAAGCTGCTGGAGGGTCAGTTATGGGTAGGTTACAAATTAATGATACACAACAAAAACAATGTGTAGAGAAGGAGCTCTGGTGGCTTAGTGACAAGGAGTTGTGCTTCCAACCCAAATACACACAGTTCAAATCCACCAGGTGCCCTTGAGAAAAAGGAGGACAATCTCCTCATACGTGACTTGATGCTTCTGAAATCCCTTTGGAGAGTCAGCTATAGATTGGTTCTAACTCGATGGAACATAACACAACAATAATAATAACATGAACCATGAGTAGCCTTTTGCACATTTCAGAGCACACTGCTTTGAGCTCTGTGTTTGAGTTCTGACCTGCTTTCCTTAGCAACATTTCTTTTGTTTATTTTTTTTAAAACTGTGATTTAGTCAAAGGTTTAGAGAAAAGTTGGGTTTTCACATTCCTTATTGCACATTTTTTTCTCCCTCCTCTCCCCTTCCCCCTCCCCAGTCCAATTTTCAGTGCACCTCTTGTTCCAGATTGTTGTCCAGCATATAACGCCTAATCATACACTCCTTGTAGTCCTTCCCCTCATCTCTACCATTGTAGGGTTCATTACCTATCCACTCTTTTCCTATTCTTCCCCCAAACCTTCATGTCAGTTCTATGTTACAACAGCAGTGTTATGTAGTATTTGTCCTTTTTGTGACTGAGGTATTTCACTCAGCATAATGTCCTCCAGGCTCATCCACGTTGTGTGCTGCCTTACGAGTTCACAGGTTTTTAATGCTGCATAATGTACCACAATTTTTCTATCTATTCATTTGTAAAATTTTGTAAGTAATTTAGAAACTACTGATGTCTCAAATTCATCCCTACTTTGAAGACAATAGTTATTAAAGTCATGTTGTTGTTGTTGTGTGCTGTCGAGTTGGAACTGACTCCATCCGGTGGGTCTTCAGAGGCAGTATGCGCAGGAGGAAACTGCTCATCCTTGTCCCCCGAAGCAGCTGTGGATTTGAATGTGTGTCTTTGGGATTATGGGTTAGCTTCTTATCATTAGGCCACCAGAGTTCCCTATTAGAGTCATAGCTGTTTGGAATACTTTGAAACATGTAAGTTCTTAAAATATTTCCAGACTTCCAGAGTAGTGTGTAAAAAGAAAGTCTCTGCTTATTGAGACTTTAGAAAGTCACCTAATCTCTGTGCCCAGAATCACAGAAGCAACTTGGCAAGCTTTGCTATGTTTGGGTCAGCCGCACCTCATTCCATTTCTCAATCTGTAATTTTCTTTTTTTAAAAAAATTAAATATTT
>NW_006399947.1:3105989-3111923 GCF_000299155.1 Elephantulus edwardii
TATTTGCAACTTTTTGAGAAAGTGCCATACTGCTTTCCATAGTGGTTGCACCATTTTACACTTCCACCAACAGTGAATAAAGGTTCCAGTTTCTCCACAACCTCGCCAGCATTTGCTGTTTGCTTCTCTGTTAGATTTTGCTATTCTTACTGGCTAAGAAGATATCTCATAGTTGTTTTGATTTCTATCTCTCTTAGAGCTAGGGATTTTAGTAGTTTTGTGGCCATAAGAAAAGGCATCCAAGAGGAGGAAAGTTTGGGTTATGACGAGAACAGACACTATCTAGAGTAGCAATAAAAGTTATAGTGACATACCGTTGAGTCAGTTCTGATTTCTTAGTGGCCACTGGTGTGTCAGAGTAGGACTGCTCCATAGGATTTTCAATGGCTGAGATTTGGAAGTAGGCCATCAGGCCTTTCTTCTGATGTGCCTCTTGATAAAATACCAATCTTTCAGTTACAAATTGAGCACGTTAATGGCTGTACCATCCATAGACTGATAGTGATAATACTTAGAATGTAATATTTACATATTCATACATGTAAAGAAGCTCTAGGAATCGAGTCTATAGGGAGTTGTCCTACTGACCCAAATGTCAACACCATCTCTAGAGGGCAGTTCACAGGAGATAGATGGATTATCTCCTTCTGTGTAATTTCAGCAATAAGCCAATCTGACTCGATGGCAATGAGTTGAGCTTTATATATATATTATACACAATCAAACAAATAGGTATATAATTTCATTGACTCTACTATGTTGTTGTTGTTGTTATGTATCACTGAGTTGCCTGTGACTCATGGCGACTCATAGCTAATGTCCATTAGCTCTGAACCCTGCCCTATCCTGAGCCAATTTCACTGTCTCTGACAGGCCTAAGCCCATTCCTCCAGTCAATCTATATTATCGTGGGTCTTCCTCTCCTGCACTGTTTCTACACCCTTCTAAGCATGATGTCCTTTTCCAACAATATCAGAAATAAGTAATATCTTAATTTTGCAAATGAGCAATGAGAGATTCAGAAAAAGGAAGCAATCATACCCAACATCATAGAGCTAGAGCTAGTAAGTGGCAGAGCTGGAATTTGAATCCATGTTTCTTTGTTTTCCAAGTTTTTACCCTTACAGTACAGTGTAATTTTTAAACGAAAGTAGGGCATATGGGTCCTAGGTATAACTGACTACTCTTGGGCAAGTCAGGTACTCATTTTCTCAGGTGCATATAAAGTACAGTCTAGTCTCATGAGTCTGTGATTCAAATATTTACTGACAAGCATTGATCTTTATAGGAAGAGGAATAATTCTTTTGGAATCGGTCACAGTTAAACAGGAGAGGGAAAGATAAGGATCAAAATATTTAATAACTTTGTAATATAAATGAAAATATAAAATAATATGAGAAAATTGTACAGGCATGGAGAAATGATACATCCCTGACACACTTATTTTCTTGATTTTGTTCCATGCCATGTTCCTTTGCGCTGTTTGGACAACAGCTTCTTGGTCTAGGTATTGGTTTCAGATGAGTATGTTGTTGTTGATATGTGCCGTCGAGTTACTTGCGACTCATAACGACCTTATGTACAACAGCTCTAAACTCTGCTCTGTCCTGGGCCAATCGCACTGTCTCTAACACACCCATCCCGACTACCCCAGTCACTGAATCAATCCATCTCGTAGAGGGCCTTCCTCTCCTGTGCTGTCTCTCCACCCTCCCAAGCATGATGTCCTTCTCCAAGGACCGGTCTCTCCTCACAACATGTTCCAAGTACGTTAGACGGAGCCTCAGAATCCTTGCCTCCAAGGAGCCACCCGGTTTAACCCTTTCAGGATGAATCTGTTTGTTTTCCTAACAGTCCATGGTACTCTCAATACTCTTCTCGAGTACCACAGCTCAAAGGCATCAATTCTCCTTCTATCCTCCTTGGTCATTGTCCAACTCTCTGATGCATAACAAGTGACCGTATGGATCACAACAAATTGCGGCTAACATTGAGAAAAATGGGAAACCTAGAAAATCCTAGATATACTCATCTGTTCTAGGTTTCCCATTCTTCTCAAATATTAGCCACAATTTGTTGTGTTCCATATGGCCAAATGCTTTTGTATAGTCAATAAAATACAAATATATATTCTTCTAATACTCTCTACGTTCAGTCATTATCCATCTGACATCAGTAATGATATTCCTAGTGCTACAAACTCTTCTAAATCTAGCTTTTGTTTCTGGAAATTCTCTGTCAATATACTATTCCAGTTATTTTTGCATCATCTTCAGCAAGATTTTGCTTGCATTTGAAATTAGTGATGTCATTTGATAATTTCCATAATCTGAAGGATCACCTTTTTTTTGTGTGAATGAGACTAAGTAGATATCTCTTCTAGTCAGTAGGCCAGGCAGCTGCTCTCCAGATTTCTTGGCACAACCTAGTGAGCTTTTCCAGGCTGCATCTGTTTGCTGAAATATGATTTTTTGCTATTTCATCAATTCTTGGGGCCTCATTTTTTGCCAATTCTTTCAGATCACCTTGAACTTCCTCCTTCATTATTACTGGTTTGTGATTGTGTGCCAGTTCCTGAAAAGATTCTGTGTCAGGCAGTTACTTTTGGGACAGTGACTCTGTGTATTCCCTCCATTTTCTTTTGACGCTTCCTAGGTCATTGAAACGATCTTTATAAAAATCCTTTGGGGTATTTGAATATGGGATTTGAATTTCTAACAAGAGTTCTCTACCAAGCATATTTGATCAGGACAACTAACAATGGAAAGGGAATTAATGCAAGGAATTAGTTACTGTATCAATTAACTATTGTTGTGTAAAAACACCCTAAAACTTTGTGGTTGTTCTTAGTTGTCATGGAATAAGCTGTGACTCATACTGAGTCCAGGCAGAATGTAAGGAAACATTGCTCGGTCCTGTGCCATCTTTATGATTGTTGGGATGTCTGAACTCATGGTATGGTCATTTTGCATTCTGAGTGCTTTCCAACAGAGGGGGCTTGTCTCCAACACCCTATTAAACAACATTCTGCTGTGATCAATAGGGTTTTGGTTTTTGGAAGTAGACCATTATTCTTTTTTCCTAGTCCATCTTAGCCTGGATCTTATCCACCATGTATAACCCTGCCAGTATTTGAAACACTAGTGGCATACCTTCCAGCACTTTATGGGTCAGATTCAAAAGGTGGAGAAATAGACTTTATCTTTTGATAGGAGGAGTTGTAGAGTTACAATAAAGAGTGATAAGGATACAGGGGAGAGATAAATTTGGGCCAATTTTGTCACCTTTATTAAAAACTTGTTAGGTTGCAGGAGTAAAAGGAAGACCAGTTGTCACCGTGTTAACTATGATTCAGTTTCATGGTTACTCCAGGTGTTATCAAAGTAGAACTGTGCTTCGAAGATGTTCATTTACTGCTTTTTTAGAAATAAAGAAATAGAACACCTAGTCTTTCTTCTGAAGCACCTTTTGTTGTTTTTGTTGTTAAGTGCTGTTGAGTCGAGTATGACTCATAGTGACCCTACAAACAACAGATCGGAGCACTGGCCTATCCTGTACCATCCTCACAATCTCAAGCTCAATGTGCCATCACCATGTCGATCTATTTAGTGAAGGATCTTCTCTCTTTTGTCAACGTTCCACTTGTCCAAGCATGATGTCCTTCTTCAAAAATAGCCTCTCCTAGCAACATGCTCACATTATGTGAGATGAAGCTATACCGTCTTTACCTCCAAGGAACACTTTGGCTGTACCTTATACATGACATATCTGTTTGTTCTTTTGGCAGTCCATGGGCTATTCAGTACTCTTCCCCAACACCATAGTTCAAATTATTCTTCTTTAATCCTTACTAATTGCCCAACTCTCAGCAGCACAATAAGTAACTGAAAAGACCATAGCCTGAAAAAGACATACCTTTAAAGACAGAGGAAACATGCCAAAATGGATGTCAGAAGAAACCCTGAAAACTGCAATAGAGCACTGAGGAGCCAAAACAAAGGGAAGAGATGTTGAAGTAAAAGAATTGAATAGAAAATTTCCAAGGGCAACTCGAGAAGACAAAGTAAACTTTATAACAAAATGTGCAAAGGCACCTCTGGGAAGACTGCATTCTCTCACCTTCCTGTTGGTTTCAGGGCATGCTAATCAGTTGTACTATTTAGAATTCTAACAGGAAGGACAACTATGCTGGGACTAAAAAGGACAAAGAGAGCTGCTTAGATGAGGAGGCTGCTAGTGTAGATCAAATATTTGGATTGCCAAGTGGGTGGTGCTGGGACCTCTGGGAAGAAGGTGCCATCTAGCTGCTGTTGGCATTCTCAAAGATATGATCATTGCTGAGTCTGGAACTGTGACCATTTCTCCTTGTGACCTTCATACAGGATGAGTCAAGCCACAACCCTTGGCAAGAGAATCTGGAAATACCAAGCATAGACGTCTAGTCCTGGAAATACAGAGTGAGGTATAGAAGGGAGAGTGTGGGGCACGAAGCCAATAGAAAAACAACTACTATTTTCTGTAGGGTTCTTAGTGAATCACAGAGTTGAGACCTATTGTTCTAATATGCTATGGTTCTAGATGCATATCAGCCCCATCACAAATATGGAGCTTTGCTGGCTTAATCTGTAGGGAGCTGTGCTGCTAATCCAAAAGCCATATCTCACTGACAGTTTGACTCTGCCAGCAGCTCGGAGGGAGAAGGGCAATCTCTTCCTGGGCAATTTACACCCTTGGTGACCCAAGGGCATGAGGGAGAGAGATGTAAAAAAGATAAGCTTTGACTGAGCCCACTGGGAATTGGTGAAAACTCACCAAGGAATTATCCTTGCTAATTTCATGAAATGACATATGAGCAAGAGCCTATGGTGATGAAAGAGGAAGTTCAAATTGCTCTGAAGGAATTGGCAAAAACAAGGCTCCAGGAGTTGACAGCATACCAATTGACATATTTCAACAAACAAACACTGCCCTGATGTGCTCACTAAGTTGTGCCAAGAAATCCGGAGGACAGCCAGCTGGCCGACTGACTGGAAGAGATCGATATTTGTTCCCACTCCAAAGAAAGGTGACCCAACTGAGTGCGGAAATTATCAAACAATATCATTAATATCACATGCAAGCAAGATTCTGCAGAAAAGTATCCAAAAACGTTTGGAACAATATGTCAACAGAGAACTGCCAGATGTGCAGGCTGGATTTAGAAGAGGTTGTGGTACTAGGGATATTAAGCTAATGTTAGATGGATCTTGTCAGAAAGCAGAGAATACCAGAAGAATGTCTATCTGTGCTTCATTGACTATGCAAAGTCTTTTGACTGTGTGGATCACAACAAGCTGTGGCTGACTATGAGAAGAATGGGAATCCCAAAACATTTGATTGTGCTAATGCGAAACCTATACTAGGACCAAGAGGCAGTGGTCAGAACAGAGAAATGAGACTCTACATGGTTCAAAATCAAGAAGGGGGTTTGTCAGGGGTGTATTCTGTCTCCATACATTTTCAATCTGTATGCAGAACAGATCATCCGAGACGCTGGGCTGTATTAGGAGGAATGTGGCATCAGGATTGCTGGAAGAGTCATCAACAACCTGCGTTATACAGATGACACAACTCTGCTTGCGGAAACTGAGGAGGACCCGGAGCACTTGCTGCCAAAGGTCGAGGACTGCAGCCTCCTATATGGACTGAAGCTCAACATCAAGAAAGCAAAGATTCTTACCACTGGGCCAAGTGGCAGCATCAGTAAAGAATGAAGAGGTTGAAATAGTTAATAGTTTTAGTTTACTTGGCTCCACAAACAACACTCTTGATAACAGCAGCCAGGAAATCAAGAGACAAATTGCATTGGGAAAGTCAGCTGTGAGGGACCTCTCAAGAGTACTGAAGAGCAACGATGTCAGGCTGGAGACTAAGGTGAGCCTGATCCGGGCTAT
>NW_006399947.1:3112137-3122734 GCF_000299155.1 Elephantulus edwardii
TCTGACATACTTTGGGCATGTTGCAAGGAGGAACTGGTCCTTGGAGAGGGACATCATATTTGGCAGAGTGGAGGGGCGGCGAAGGAGAGGACGACTGTTGATTAGATGGAGCGATTCTGTGACTGGAGTGGTGGGAATAAGTGCGTTTGAGATAGCTAGGTTGACACAGGATAGAATGGCATTGAGAGCTTTTGAATATAGGGTCACTATGAGTTGCAAGCGACTCGATGTTACATAACAACAACAAACAATTCTGAACTGTCCTTTAGCAGGAGATGAAATCAAGTTGCTCTCTAGGAAAGGATTTTGAAGCTCTGTCTCGTATTTTGGACATGTTGCCAGGTGGGCCGAGTCTTTGGAGAATGAAATAATAATTGGAAGATGTAGCAACAACGCAGGAGAGGAAGATCCAGGATGAGATTGACACAACGACTGGAGTAATAGGGGCAGGAGAGTCTGAGACAGTGAGTGAGATTGGCTCAGAATAGGACAGAGCTCAGAGCTATAGTGCATAGGGTCACTATGAGTCACAAAAGACTTGATACACATAACAACATCATAGTAGAAGCATGGATTATGATGTCACTAAGCTTGAAGGGACAAGAAAGTTAGATTTCAATCTCATTCATCATACTATCAAAGGAGATTACCTATATGGAGAAACAACAAGTACAGCAGCATTGATGTAATCCTGAGGACGTATTGATTAGCTAATGGCCTTCAGCAGCAGTACAGAGAGTATTTGCATGCAAATGAACATGAGGAGGGCATAAAAGTCTTCAGAGAGTCGCGAGGATATTAATCAAGTAGACATGATTAAGCAAAATGTCTGTCTCCTAAAAGCGCTGTAAGAAGACACAACCCTGAATTCTTTAGTGGGGAGAAGAAATCTAGAGATATTTTGTTAGGGAAATTCAGTAGCTGTCACTCAGAATCAGATAACTGTCAACAACTCCAGCTGTGTAGACACCTAAAAGATGAGGTATGGAGAGAGAAGCCAAGAGGAGAATAAGAAATACTACAAGGATGAATCTGCTACTAAGGCATTTATAAAAATTCTATAGTGAATACCTCAGAAGCTTAATTATGGACCAGAATATCTTTAAATATGAAATGGACTGATCTGGCATGATGTGCTTTACACATGCATTACTTTTCTATGGGGATGATTTAGCAATGATTATTTATACTGAAGCTTAGTCAATTAGTGTTTAAATAGACCTGAAAAGAAAAACACAAAAAAACAACAACCAACCCCCGCCCCAACTCATCTCAAATAAAATAAAAACTTAGCCACATCACTTTGTCTCTTTTAATTCTTCTTTGTTTTGCAAACAGGGAGGCAAAGGGACTTTTTAGAAGTCACACAGCTGTCTAAAGACTGATTTGAGCTAGAACTCAAGTTTCATGATTCCCAGTCGAGTGGATTTTATTCCCACTCCTAATTTAGTCTTTTCTCTCTCTCTTTCTCTCTCTATTGATGTTATTGTTGTTAAGAGAGAGATCAGCTGGCCCAGTGAAGAGGAAACGATATGACCAAGACAAAAGTGGGTGACTCAGTTCGCGGCCCTCAGGCCAGTCTTTCACTGTTTTTGTTCAGACATTCCTCTAGGTCATATAGCCCTGGTGTACAAGTTGCTGTCCTGCGGTCACTTGTGGTTGCTGTGAGGCTGAACACTGTGACACAGATGTGTCAAATGCATTAATGGTTGGTTGGCTACCCAGTGTGGACTGAGAGTGGGGTGGAGCTCCCCGATTGAACAAGCGTGGAAGGAGGAGTGGTGTCCACTTCCATAATAACTTGCCTCCGGAAACCCTATGAACTTGGAGAGAGGATGAAAGGCACCCAAGCATCAAGGACTCTCCTTCATAGGGTTGCTATGAGTTGCCTGTGACTCGACGGCACTTAACAACAACAACAACAACAACAACAACAACAACAATTTAGTCTTGTATTTTAACAGATGAGGACAGTGATGGTTCAGCAGTAGCACTTTTGCCTTACATGTGAAAGATCAAGTTCAATTCTTGGCTAACACACTTTGTGTCAAGCCATTACTTATTAGTCAATGGAAGCTGACAATGCTATCATGTTAAACACATTACAGCGAAGTTCCTATGTTAAGATAGAGTAAGGAGAAAGGCCTGATGATTTACTTCTGAAAAAAGTCAGCCAATGAAGACCCTGTGAATTACAATAGCCCAATTCCATTGTGCATGGGTTACTACGAATAAGAGTTAATTAACATTTTAACAGAAGTCATACCTTTATAGAAATGAAACTTGAAACAATATTTTCTAAATTGATAAATATCACCTATGAGTAGTTTATTAATGTAGATTTGCCTAAAGCCTAACACAGAACTTTAGAAGCAGAATTCTGGCATAGAGGAATACAATCTTATTATTGTTTTTAAATGCTGTTGAGTCCATGACTACTCAGAGCAACTCAATGAAGATCATACTGGATTCTTGCTCTATCCTGTGCCAGCCCCATGATTTGCACAATGCTCAAGCCCATTGTTATAGTCACTGTATCAATCCATCTCATTGAGGGTCTTCCCCTCTTTGGCTGACCCTCTATTTTTCCCAGCCTGATGTCTGTTTTTAAGGACTGGCTCCTCCTGACAACATGTTCAAAGTATGTGAGACGAAGTTTCAATATTCTTACCTTTAATGATTACCCTGGGGTAAAGGGAGGGAAATAAAGATTACCCTGACTGTACTTCCTCCAAGACAGATTTATTTGTTCTGTTGATAGTTCATGATATCTTCAATATTCTTACCAATACCACAACTTGAAGATATCCATTCTTGTTGGGTCTTCCTTATTAATTGTGTAACTTTCAGATGCATACAAAACAATTGAAAATCTCATGGCTTATGTCAGGTGCACCTTAATATTTATACTGCTATCCTTGCTCTGTAGCACTTTAAATAGGTCCTTCAGAGTAAACTTTCCCAAAGCGATATGCTTTTTTATTTATTGACTGCTGCTAATATGAGTGTTTCCTTGCTCTGTTCTGACTACTGCTCCCTGGTCCAAGCATAGTTTTCTCATGAGCACAATTAAGTGTTCTGGGACCCCCATTCTTCTCAAGATTAGTCACAATTTGTTGTGATCCACACAGTCAAATGCCTTTGCATAGTCAATGAAACACAGATGGACATTCTTCTGGTACTTTCTGCTTTCAGCCAAGATTCATCTAACATTGGCTCTAATGCTCCTAGTGCCACAACTTCTTCTAAACCCAACTTGTGCATCTGGCAGTTCTCTGCTGATGTACTGTTACAGTAATTTTTGGATAATCTTCAGCAGGTTCATGCTTGCATGTGATATTAGGAATGTTGTTCAATAATTTTTACACTCTGTCAGATTACCTTTTTTTTGTAATGGGAATAAAAATAGATAACTTCCAGTTAGCCGTCCATATTTCTTGGCACAACCTGGTGAGTACATTGACGGTAGCATCTGTTTACTGAAATATATGAAGTGGAATGTCATCAATTTCTGGGGCTTTTTTTCCCCCCAATTTCTTCAAAGCAGCTTGAACTTTCTCCTCTGTCACCATTGCCGCTTGGTCATATGTTTTAGGAAATTCTTCTGTGTCAGCCACTTTTCCCCCCCCCACAATGACTCTGTGTACCCTTCCATCTTCTTTTTACACTTTATGCATCATTCAACATGTCAGTCTTCACAATTACTTGCTATGCATCAAAGAGCTTGACAATGAGGAAGGAAAATAGAAGAAAAACTGATTCCTTTCAGCTGTGGTGCTGAAGAAGAGTATTGAATACACCATGGATTGCCAGGAAGGACCAGTTCTTGGAGAAGGACATGATGCTTGAAAGGGTAAAGGGATATCAAAGGCGAGGAAGACCCCGGATAAGATGGATTGACACAGTAACTGGGGTAATGAGGGTAGGTGTGTCAGAGACAGTAAGATTTCATCAGCCTAGAGCAGGGTTCAGAGCTTTTTTACATAGGGTTGCTATGACTTGCAAGTGACTTCACATGTAATGACAACAGAAACCATGAGTGCTAATTGTGGATCTAAGTAAAATTAAATAGTTGATAACTTAAATCTTTTTTCTATCTTGTGATGTTGCCTACTGACCAATGCTGAGGATTTTTGTTTTCTTAATATTGAGATGTAACTCATAATGAAGGGCTTCATTTTCTGCACTAAATGCTTCAAGTCTTTTTCACTGTCTGCATAATGTAGGTTGTTGGTAAGTCTTCTTGTAATCCTGATATCATATTGTTCTTCAGTTCTTTTAAGTCCAGCTTCTTGAATTATTTGCTTAGTATACATATTGAACAGGTATTGGAGAGAATACACCTTTGACACGTACTTTTCTTGTTTTAATCTCTTCAGTGTCATTTGTTCTATTTAGATCATTGCTTTTGGGTCTATACATAATTTTTGCATGAACATAATTAAGTATTCTGGGATTCTCATTAGTCTCAAAGTTAGCCATAATGTGTTATGATTTACACAGTGCCTTTGCATGGTCAATAAAACACAAGAAAATATCTTTCTGTATTCTCTATTTTCAGCCAAGATCCATCTGACATTAGGATTGGTATTCTTCATTCGATGGCCTCTCTGAATCCAGCTTGGATTTCTGGCAGTTTCTTATCAATGTATTGTTACAGTTGTTTTTGAATACTCTTCTGAGATACCATCTTACTCCAGTAGCAGTGGCGAAGTTTAACAGGACAGCAAGTAATAGATGTTGGAGAGGATGTGGCAAAATAGAAACTCTTTTACATTGTTGGTGGGATTGTAAAATGGTACAACTACTCTGGAAGACAGTTTGGCACTTCTGAAAAAAGCTGAACATAGACAGTCCCTATGATCCAGCTATTCGATTGCTTGGAATACACCCCAAGATAATGGGAACTGAGGCTTAAATGGAAATTTGTACACCTATGTTCATAGTAGCATTAGTCACCATCCCAAGAACATGGAAATAGCCCAGATATCCAACCACAAATGAATGGATTGAGAAATTTTGGTACATTCATACAATGGAATACTACGCAGCACGCAGGAGCAATAATATTGTAAATTACTACCTAACTTGGGAGGGAATGGAGAGTATTATGCTGAGTGAACGAACTCAATCCCACAAGGACAAATACTGTATAAAACAATACTGTATAAAACCATTATTGTAGAATGAGAATGAGGATTCAAGGTTAGAGGGAGAGTGGATGGATGGAGGGGTAGAGTGTTAATCATGGAGTTGCACAATTTGATGAGTGCGTGTGGTGAAGGAAATGGGAAAGGTCTTTTGAAAAACAATGTAGTCAAACTTTAAAAATAAATGAGAATAAAATTTTTAAAAAAAGAGACAGAAGGGGCCTTGTCTCTTTTGTCCAGTGTTCCATCTACTGCCTCTGGAACAGTACCTAGCACATGTTAGGTGCTCAATAAGTCTTTATTAACTAACTGAATAAAAAGGAGCCCTTTTTTTTACTAACTGTTAAACATCTGTATTTAATATCTCATGAGTCCCTAAAGTGTCCTCTTTACAGAATTGTGGCCAGATTTGGAGTATACTTGGGATGCATCCAGCAGAACTCCACAGGGCCTAATGTATGATGATAAATCATAACCCTCCTAGGTGCTCAGAATCAATTTCACACCTCATCTATTATCATGAGCATAATGTGTGAGAAAGTCTCCTCACTGTGGTAATACATCAGCTCACAAAAATAAAAAAACGCCTGAAGATCAGAAATGGGAACACTGTTATAGTCCATGGTGCTTAATCAGATACCAAGACATTGATGGATTTCAGAGGATATTTACATTTGAATCACTGCATCCAGGATGTCTCAAGCAGAACCTACAGTTTATGGGGAGCATGGAAGCAATTTAAAAAAATCATTTCTCATTATCTCTAGTCAGACTAGTTCTCTTTTTGTAGAAATATTCTCTAAGCAGAAAAATAAGAACAACTGGAGATAAAGCAATATCTAGAGCAGTAAAAGTGCTGGGCTGTCTAAACTCTGACTGTGCTATGGCAGACATCACTAACTAATCACAGCATATTCTCTGGCTGTGCCTGGTGCAGCCTCAATGCTTCTCAATCCAAGGCTCCAGGAAGCCACAGCAGATTGGCACATTGAACAGAAACTCATTAACCATCACTGGAGTATAGTTTGTCTTTGACTATCATTTCTTGAGATTCCTATAAGGTACAAATAATTTATGCACTTGGCTGCTTACAGAAAGATTGGCAAATTTGAGTACCTTGGTGATCTTCGTCTGAAAAATAAGTCATTAAAACGCTATGAGTGTTCTACTCAGACACACATGAGATTACTATGAGTCAGAATCAACTCAGTGACAACTGTTGGTTTGTTTTTATTAACTTTCTCCCTGCTCTTGTAAGTCAACATTTGTAGGATAAAGCCAAAAGCAAAGATGAAAACAAAAGCAAATAATATACCACATACTTGAAAGTGGTATTGATTAAGCTAAGTGGTTCACTACGCTCCTTTTGGACAAGATGATATTCAGTGTAAGGAACCCCACGATGTGGTGGTTAAATGCTCTGTCAACTACTGCACAGGAGAAAGATGTGGTGGTCTTCCTTCCATAAAAGGAAACCTTATGAGGTACTTCTACTCTCTTCTATAGTCTTGCTATGAGTCAGAATCAACTAAATGGAAATGATTTTGGTTTTCAGTGGGATTATGGGTTAAATGTGATTTCCAGTTTCACAGCAGTGGTATTATGTAGTATCTGTCCTTTTGTGACTGAGATGTTTCACTCAGCATAATGTCCTCCAGGGTCATCCATTTTGAATACTATTTCATGAGTTCCTTGTTTTTCAATACAGCATAGTATTCCATTGTGTGAATGTACCACAGCTTCTCTATCCATTCATTTGTTGATAGCACTTAGGTTGTTTCCAGCTCTTTGCTATTGTGAACAAAGCCACTATAAACATGGGTGTATATATATCAGCTTGGGTTGTGGTTATGGTTTCTTTGAGGTATATTCCCAGTAGTATTCTATTTGCAACTTTTTGAGAAAGCACCACACAGCCGTCCATAGTGGTTGCACCATTGTACACTCCCACCAACAGTGAATAAGGATCCATTTCTCCACAACCTCACCAGTATTTGTTGTCTGCTGTTCTGTTAAATTTTGCAATTCTGACTGGGGTGAGATGATATTTCATAGTTGTTTTGATTTGCATCTCTCTTAGAGCTAGGGATTTTGAACATTTCTTCGTGTACTTGTTGGCCATCTGAATACCTTCTTTGGTGAAGTGTCTGTTCATATCCTGTGTCCATATTTCAATTGGGTTGATTACCTTTATCTTGTTGTGGTTGTCAAGTATTTTATAAATTCTAGATACAAGTCCCTTATCTGACATGTCCTTACCTACTACTTTTTCCCAGTCTGTGATTTCCCTTTTTACCCTGTTGAAGTTTTTGGTTGTGCATAGGGATTTGATTCTTAGAAGATCCCACTCATCTATTTTATCCTCTCCTGGTTGTAGATTTTTCAGGATGCTTGGAATTGGATTAGGACTTCTAGAGTTCTTCCATGCTTTTCTTTAGTCCTTTGTTTTAGCACTAGGCCCAAGATCCACTTTGAATTGGTTTTTCTGTATAGAGTCAGGTGTGGATCTTGCTTCAGTTTTCTGCAGATAGTTTTCCAATTTTCCAACACCATTTGTTCAAAAGCCTGTCATTTCCCCATTTAACTGATCTCATCTCCTTATCAAAAATCAGTTGACCATAGGTATTGTAAAAAATCAGTTGATTTCTGGATTTTCAATTCTATTCGATTGATCTATAGTGGAGTGGACTTGGGAGGTGGGATTGTATAACAACGAAAGAATTTTACTTTTGAAAACGAAGGCTGCATAATACAATGGACTTGGGGGCAGGGATTGTGTAACAATGAATAAATGGAAATCCAAATTTTCTGTAAACTCTCACTAAAATTAAGGGAAAAAAAGGTGATTTCCATAACAGCAGTTTTTCACCAAATACAAATTTGGGGCTAACCTTAGAATCCTGTGATGGAGCTTGATGATCCAGTAACTGCTTACATGTCTCTCAAGATTCGACACTGACAAGAACCTTCTACTTTGAACTCTAGGACAAATGCACTGGAACGTGTATCCTAGATATGTGTTTTCTGGGTGTTTTTTCCCCCTCATTGATTCAATTTTGCACATTTTCCTTCCGCCCCCTTCCCCAGTTTACTTTGCAATGCACTTCTTGTTCCAGGTTATTGCCATACATATGAAGTCCAATCATACACTCCTTTCAGACAGTCCTCCTTATCTTTACCTGACTTTGGTATCATGAGTGTGTTTGCTTCATGAATTAATCTGAGGGTATTCTATCCTTTTTATTTTCAGGAATACTTATGTAGAATTAGTGACAACTCTATATGTTTCATCAAATTCACTAGTAAAACCATCTGGTATAGGTTGCTTTTTTTGGATGGAAGTTGTTTTATGATCTGTTTAATTTCTTTTTTTGTAATGAGTCTGTTAGGTGTTCTACTTCAGTCTGTGTCAGTTTGGATGGATGTGAGTTTCTAAGTATTCGTCCATTTCCTCTAGATTTTCATATTTGTTTGTATCTACTTTTTCATAACATTTCATTATTAGCCTTTTTATTTCAGCCGGTTCTGTTGCCACATTACCCCCTTTCACCTCTTACATAGATTATTTGTGTCTTTTCTTGTGTTAGTTTTGCTAGTGGTTTGTTAATTTTATTGACCTTTTGGAAGAACCAACTCTTGGTATTGTTGAAAGTTTCAATTGTTTTTCTAGTCCTTTTATTTCTGCTCTAATTTTTATAATCCCTTTCCTATAGAGGTTGTTGGATTTTCTTGCTTTCTTTTCTATTTGTTGGGGATTTTGAGTTAAATAGTTGATTTTCATTCTTTCTTCCACTTCGATATCTTTATTTATTGCTATGAATTGACCTCTAAGTATTGCTTTAGCTATTTCCCAGAGGTTCTGGTAAGTTGTGTTTCCTTTTTAATTTGTTTCAAAAAACTTTTTTAATTTCTTGTATTACTCACTCATGTTCAAGAAGGGTGCTGTTCATCTTCTAGGTGTCTGGCTTTTTTTTGGTCTCCTATATCCTTTTGTTCCTTTCTAATTTTATGGCATTGTGGTCTAAGAAAATGCTTTGCATTATATCAATGTTTTTAACTTATTGAGGCTTGTCTTGTGACCTAATATATGATTTATCTTGGAACATGCTCTGTGTGTGTGGGAAGAGAATGTATATTGAGGTGTTTTTGGGTGCATTAGCCTGTATGTATCTATGAAATTGAGATGGTTGATTGTGAAGTTTAATTCTTCAGTGTCTTTGTTGAGTTTCTCTCTGGTAGTTCTATCTTTTCTTGAGAATGTTTCTTGAAGTTTCCTACTACTATCATGGTGTTGTCTATTCTGTTCTCAATGCTGTAAATCTTTGCTTTGTGTTTTAGAGTTGTATCATTTGATACATAGATCTTTATTGTGGTTATGTCTTCTTATTTTCCTAAACCTTTAAGCATTGCAAGTGTCCTTCCTTGTCCTTTGTGATAGTTTTTATGCAGAAATCTATTTTAGTAGAGATTAATATTGCTACTCCTGCTTTTCTGATTGTTATTTGGTTTGTATATTTTCCTCCACCTTTTCATTTTTTTAGCCTGTCTTTATCTTTACTTTTCAAGTGTGTCTCTTATAGAAAGCATAATGATGAGTTGTGGTTTTTTGTCCAATCTACTACTCTTTTTCTCTTCACTGGTACATTTAAACCATTAACATTTCATTATTGAGAGGCAAGATTTTATTGCTATCTTTTTTTGTGTTGTTACTGGATACTTTGATTTATCTTTTTTTTATAGCATCTTTGTGAGAATGACTCACTTTAGTATTTCTTGCAACATTGGTCTTGTTTTTATAAACATGCTTAGTTTCTGCTTTTCTGAGAGTATCTTTATCTCTCTGTCATATTTGATGGGCAGTTTTGTTGGGTGCAGTATTCTTGGATGAGAGGTGTGTTCTCTGAGTGTTTGATATTTATCATTCCACTGTTTTCTTGTTTGCATAGTTTGTGCTGAGAAATGGCACTTAAACTTACTTGTTCTCCTTTATAGATTACTCTTCATTGTTTTCCGCTAGCTACTTTCAGAATATATGCACCAACAACTAGAGCCAAAGAGGAAGAAATAGAAGATTTCTACCAACTTTTGCAGTCATAAGTTGATCAAACATGCAATCAAGATGCATTGATAATAATGGGCGACTGGAACACAAAAGTTGGGAACAGAGAAGAAGTTTCAGTAGCTGGAAAATATGGGCTCGGTGAGAGAAATGAGGGTGGAGATAGAATGATAGAGTTCTGCGCATTCAATGAAGTATTCATTGCAAATACCTTTTATAAGAAACATAAACGCAGGCTATACACATGGATCTCACCTGATGGTATGCATAAGAATCAAATAGATTATGTTTGTGGAAAGACTCGGTGGAGAAGCTCAATATCAGCAGTGAAAACCAGGCCGGGTGCTGATTGTGGCACAGACCACCAACTACTCATATGCAAGTTCAA
>NW_006399947.1:3124676-3140459 GCF_000299155.1 Elephantulus edwardii
TGAGATGGATCGATTCTGTGACTGGAACAGTGGGAATAAGTGCGTTTGAGATGGCTAGGTTGGCACAGGATAGAACAGCATTTAGAGCTCTTGTACATAGGGTCACTATGAGTCACAAGCGACTCTATGGCACATAACAACAAAAACAACTTTCAGAATTCTCTCCTTGTCTTTGATTCTGGTAAATATGACTATGGTATGCCTTGGAGTTCTCTTTTGGGGTCTGTTCTAGATGGGCTTGCTCCACTTACAGCATGTATACTCTTTCATTCTTTGTGATACCTGGAAGGTTTTCCTCCTATTATTCTTCCACAGTCCTCTCTGTACCTTTTCTCCACCCCTTATCTGGAACTTCAATTATAGACATGTTATTCCTCTTGATGGTGGGCCATGTTATCCTTAGGCTTTCATTTCCCTTCCTTTATGATTTTACTTTTTGCTTTAGTAGATCAGTGCTATATCTTCTATTTTTCTTATTCTGGGCTTCTTCTCTTCAGTTCTGCTCAATTGTCCCTCCAACATGTTGATAGTTTTTGACACTCTATTCCTAATATTTTGGATTGCAGTTTCTTATTTTTCAAAGGTTTCTAATACCTCTTTTATTTGATCTAAATTGCCTTGAATAATTGTGTTATGTTTTGGTTTTTTAATTCCATTTGGCTTTTGTTTGTGGAATCCTGCAATTTTTTGAGTTTTTCTTCAACCCATTGAAAATATTCAACCATTATTCTTTTGAATTCTGTGTCAGAAAGTTCCAGTAGACTTTGTGGCTTCAGGAAATCCATTGATTCTGTGTTTTGATCACTTTTTGGAATGGTATCTTGCTTTGATTTTGTATAGGGAGTGAAGTAGACTGTGTCTTCTGTATAATTGCTGTGATAGAGTTTTTCTTGCCTCAAGACCTAGCAGGTCCTAACTCTGACAACTTTGGCTTGGGATCTCATTGCTCCAGAAGAAGGAAGAGGAATTCATCCTGCCTGAATACTTCAGTTTGGAGCTCAACATTTAAGTATGGTAGGGGAGGGGAACTTACCCTACCTGTGGTTCTTCCTATCTGGTCCTGGGGCAAAGTTCAGTGGAGCTGGGAAGGAAGCTCGCTGTGAAGTGAAATTGCTCTATCTCTGGTCTTTCTTCTCTGGTCCCCGTGCTGGTGAGAATGTTCACTGTGGCTGGGAAGCCAATTGGAAAGACACTAGAGGAGGAATCACCTGCTTCTGTTCCATCTTCTCTGGCCCCACAGCTAAATTCTCTGTGGTTTTGGAGTCATCTGGAAGGAAACTTTCTCTGCTTCTCTCCTGGGGCTGCTAGGAGTTTTGCCCTCTCAGGAGCTCACCTGGATGAAGGGATACTTGCTCTGTTTCTTGTCCTTCATCTCCAGTTCTGCAGCAGCAAAGTTCTTTCCTTGGTGTGTTTTAAACCAATCAAACAACCAACCAGCCAACCAAACAACCAACCAACCAATCAACCAACCAACCAACCAACCAACCAACCAACCAACCAACCAACCAACCATTTGCTGATAATTCAATTTTGACTCATGGAAACTCCATGTGCATCAGAGAAGAACTTTCCAAAGATTGATGTTCCTCCATTGCCACCAATTAGATGTCCAAGGTCTTTGTTCTGAGGCATCTTTTTCTGAGTAGATGAAAACTGTCAATCTTTTAGTTAAAAGTTGAGATTGTTAACCATTTTCACCACTAAGAGACAGCCAGATGTGCCTTAATCACTCTAAAGTTGGGAAACTACTGCACTTTGGAGACTTGGGTTCTATTCCCAGCTCTATCATTATTTTCTATGTGAGAGTGGTAAATGATTTACCTGGGTCTCATTTTCCCTCAATGAGATAGATTGACACAGTGACTGCATTAAGGGGCTAAAGTGTGTCCGAGATGATGAGGATGGCACAGGTTAGGACAGGGTTCCAATCTGTTGTTTATAAAGTTGCTATGAGTAAAAATTGATTAGATGGTACATAAAAACAGCATTATTATTTTATGTATTAATAAAGATATTATATTAATTAATTACATTCAAACTCAAACTCATTGCTGGTGAGTCAAATCAGCTCACAACTGACCCTTCAGTGGGTTTTCAGAGGTTTAAAATCACATGGGTTCAAAATAACTATGAGATATAATCTCACCCCAAAAAGAATAGCAAAATATAACAGAACAGCAAGCAACAAATGCTGGCAAGGTTGTGGAGAAACTGGAACTCTTATTCACTGTTGGTGGGAGTGTAAAATGATGCAACCACTATGGAAGGCTGTATGGTGTTTTCTCAAAAAGTTGGAAATAGAAATATCATTTGATGCAGAAATTCCACTACTGGGAATATACCCCAAAGAAACCAGAACTTCCACCCAAGCAGATATATGCTCACCTATGTTTATTGCAGCTTTATTCGGTAGCAAAGAGTTTGACATAACTCAAGTGTCAATCAACAAATGAAAGGCTAGAGAAGCATTAGTATATCCACACAATGGAATACTATGCTGCATTTAAAAACAAGGAACTCATGAAATATTATACAAAATGGGTGACACTGGAGGACATTATGCTGAGTGAAATATCTCAGTCACAAAAGGACAAATACTACATAGTGCCACTGTTGTAAAGTGGGACTGACATTGGAGTTGGAGGAAACGTAGAGGGGATAAGTATTGTATATTGCATTGAAACAGATGAGGGAGAGAACTGTTTAGGAGGAATATATGATTAGGTAGTGTTGTCATGACAAGAGTGCAGAATGAAAGTTGCATAGCTTGAGTGGACTGGGGGGATTGTACAACAATGAAATTTTTTTCTTTTTTTTTTCTAAGAGAAAAGTTAACTGGGGGGAGGCATGGGCAGGGAGAAAAGTGTTCAACTATGAATGAATGGAAATCCAAAGTCTCTGTAAACTTCCATGAAAAGAAATAAAAAGAAAATCATATGGGAAAAGATTACCCTTCTTTTCTCTCATGAAGTCACTGATGGGCTTGAAGCATCCCAGAGGTGCCATCTTTGGGTTAGTAGCACATCTCTGTACAGATTACTAGAGCTCCTTTTAATTACATGTTGTTGTGGTATGCCGTTTAATCAGACCAGACCCATAGCTGACCCTCCAGTGAATTTTCAGAGACAGTTAATTGCATGGGAGGAGATTGCCCATCCTTCTTCCATGGAGCAGCTGGTGGCCTTGAAACATGTGCCTTTGGGACTGCAGAACAGCTGCTTGCCATTAGGCCACCAGAGTTCCATTTTAATGACATTAATCAATTGTAATTAATGTTATAAAATAAAATATCTATGGATGATTTAATGAAAATCTGATATGATTTGCAAACTTCTACTCAAAACAAAGAAAAAAAAGAGATGGCCTCATAACATCTATGCTATCTGGAAATCATGAGGGGAACCTGAAATGTATATACCTGAGAATGCTTTGAAAAGAAGTAAGTGCAATATACATAGCATATACTGTTGTATACCCACTATGTAGTGGAGGGTATGGGAAACTGGATTTCCTATATAACTTTATCAGGAGGTTAGCAGTCTACTAAAAGCCAGAAAGACACACAAATTTGTTGCTACTAAATAACTAGGCAAGAACCCAGAGCAGCAATTATTAAACCTGTTTACAGACGGGAATAATCTGCAGGAGCTTTTAAGCCCACTTAAGCTCAAGATCTATCCATGATAAAGTTCTTTTACCTTTCCTTTAAAGACTAAGATTAAGGCAAATCTTTATCTATATATTCAGGGAGCACATCTTTGGAGCTTCTATGGGTGAATTCAGAGCTATTTCAGCTCCTACTGAGTAGTTGTTTGTTCTCTGAGATTACCAGCAATTTAATATTGCCATAATAGAGTGCTTTTTCTGTAAGCTTTTCTGTTTCCACTTGCAACCAGAATACCTTCACTGGCATTTCATTAGTAGGACTATCTTGTTCACCTCTGGATCTTAAGTGAGGGAGCACAGTTCTCAATACACAGGACAGCTTAAAAGTTTTCTTAAAATGAGGGAGTGGGGGTTACTCAAGGGCTGGGTCTAGCTGGAGTAGACTAAATTTAGGCTTCCTTGAGACCTTGTCTTGAAGCAAAGAGATATTGCACATTAATTCCTGGCATCTGCCTGCGGATAGTCAGCGAATGGTGTCGTAGTAGTTTTTGAACAATGTGGACATATCCAAGTTGGTAAAACTTATATGAGTTTATGTCTAAGATATAGCCTATCAAAGTATGGCCCACTTCTTGTTTTTGTACATGAAGTTTCACTGGGACACAGCTATGCTCATTTTGTGTTCTCTGTGTTTGCCTGGAACTCACAATCTAGTGGACAAGGAGGTATGCTATTTTCCAAAGTGAAGCCTGTCTGGCAGTTTGAATCTACCAGCAGTTCCTTGAGAGAAAGATAAGCCATCTCCTCCTGTGTGACTTACAGCCTCTGAATACTTACTGGACAATCAGCTATGAGTTGGTCCTGACTCAACAACAAATGAGACAAGGATTAAGTGTTGCTCTAAATAGACAAAGTTAAGTAGTTGCTACAGAGAATACATGGCCTGCAAAACATAAAATATATACCAACTTTACAGAATAAATTTGCTGATTTCTGGGGCTGAATATTCTTTGTTCAATTATTGTTGACTGCCATCAGAGAGAACCAATCCATAGCTGATCCTTCTGTGGGCTTTCAGAAATAGTACATCACATGAAAATAGATTGATCATCTTTCTCCGGTGGAGCAGCTGGTGAATTTGAACTGATTACCTTTCTGTTGACAGAATAATTCCTTACTACTAAGCCACTAGAACTCTCTAGTCCAATTAGACAACATTTTACCACTCACAAACTGCTCTGAACATCAGGTGGCCAACTTGTAGGGTAGGATTGATAGCCCTTCCCGTGTGGTCTTGGATTAGCATCACTATCAGCATCACCTGTTGTCCTAGGTTTAGCATCATTCCAATATTATCTCTGGTCCTAGGAACCTCATCATTCAGGCATTGCTTATCCTAGGCTCTGCCCAAACCAGCATCACTTGTGGTAAATTCTCAGGTCTTTACTTAGATTCTAACTGAGTCAGAAACAGGAGTGAGACTTGGCCATCTTTAGTTAACAGCCTTCCAGGTGGTGCTTACTGGGGTAAAGTTTGCTCCTTTCCCCTTTAGCTCTTGAGTGTGTTCTACCAATGGGGAGTAACAGTGGGAGATCAGAGGAAGAGAGGAAGGATCAGGGTTGAGGTATTTATTCCCTACGGGGTCATTTAATCTCACCTGAAGATCTCAGATCCTGTCAGGTGGCCTCTCCAGTCTGCCTTCTCTGGATGAGCTTCCCTCAACCAAAACTAATCATGTCCTTACTCCTTTTCAGAAGTAGTTACAGGAAACTTTTATTGTTATGCTTGGGGATTGTATTAGCACAGTGGTTCCCTATATAACCTTCTCATCTCCCTCTAAGTAGTCCTTTTATTAAATGCTTTTTAAACATTCTAATTTGAATGTGTTTCTTGCTAGGACTTTGATCAATGCACCATATAAAATGGTAATTGGTAAGATGTCATATTGCAAAGGCAGAATGGATGATACCGTGTAAAGGTTTGGGGAGACCCAGAGGGCAGAACAATCTCTACAGAAGTTCTTTGTGGATTAATGGTTCTCAGAGGAAATGTGACCTTGTCTGATTGTTCAAAGGGATGATAAGGAGTACTAGTAGTGCAATGCATTAAGTGTTGGGCTGTTAGTCATAAAGAATTACCGTCCCAGAAACTCAATGAAACTAACTCAGTGGCAATGGATGTGGGCTTGGTTTTTTGCTTGTTTGATATACATACACCCCTGCATGAGGCAAATGGTTAAATCTGTCAGCTAATAATAAAAAAGTTGGGGGTTTAAGTCCAACCATAGGCAGCTCAGAAGAAAGGCCAATTCTCTGCTTCTGAAAAACCAACTATTAAAAGCCCTGTAGGGAAGTTTCACGTCTCCATAAGAGGGGTTGCCACGAGTTGGAATTTATCAGATACACCACAGAGGAAGACTGAAAGGTGGGAATGGGTGAATAAATGGTGGCTGTCTCCTCAGCCAGCCCCTTTATTTAAAACCTCACAGACCTCCACTCAATTCACAATCTTGTATGAAAAGTCGTTCATAACAATTCCACCAGAACCTGCTTCCTCCCTGCCTGTTAATTTTAGTTTGGGTGTCAGGGACCTGGCGGTAACCACTGTTGTGCAGGGGTCCTTTGGTGCTCAGTCAATGCTAATAAATCACCCTCTGAAATCCTAGCTCACCTCTCAAACCAAAACACAAGGGCGAATTGCTTACTTTGGTCTGAATTAGATTTGAAAAGGCTGAAAGAACAGGCTTTGAGTGCGCAGTGGAAATGCTAGTTGAATATTAATTATAGCAGCACTGCTGGTCTGTGGAAGGTGACAGGGAGAGGGACACCGCATGCAGATGGGGAGATGCAACTACCAAGTGTGTCTTCTGACAGAGACTGCGGAGCCTCAGGCTGGCTTCCTGCAGCAATCCTGGTGTTCAGAGAGGTCTTTCTGCTCTTCTAATTTGCTCTTCTTATTTACTTCTTAGAATCAGCGGGATGACTCGGCCAGGAGCCATCTTAGGGGCAGGTTTTAATTAATGACTTGGGGATTCAGAAAGAGCCATCAGGGTAGATGGAGGTTCCAGAACCTCTTTGCCCTGCTAATTATTTTCCATACTCCAGGAATGGAAGGCTCGTGTCTTCAGTGATCCAGACATGTAATTCTAGTAAGTCTGCTTTAAGCAGTAGGTGAATGTGAGCAAACACACAGAGTAGCATGGGTGTGGGGGGAAACGGGGACAGAGGCCCACTCATGGATAAACTGAACCATTGGCAAGAGATGATTTCCATACATCTCAACCTCTGGCAAACTTTTCAATTATGCATATTGCATGATTTCCTACAGAACAACTGCCCAATAGATTGTGTGACTAATTGTTTCTTTCCACTTCAAATGGGCACCTCCTGGTAGGCTGTATGTTTTGGTGCAATTATGTCGGCCTCAGGCCAGGACCAGGGCCATTTGCACCACCTGAAGAGTGTGCTAATTGTCCTGAAGCATGCTGCCTGGTGTGTGCCTCATTGCTGTAGTGGTTTTAATGGGAATGCCTAATTAAAAATAAGAAGAGAGTCAGGGCTGGGTGCAGTGCTCACCATCAGGGGTTCAGGCTGGGCTCTTTGCAAACCACTCTGAGCATGCTCCAGCACAGTGGGGAGCCAGCCGCTCCCGGAGTGAACACGCCTCTGGTTTGGTTTTTATACAAGGTGCTGCTCAGCAGCAGTGGGAGCTGTAATTAGAGCTGAGCCAGTGTCAACATGGCTCCCAGGGAGCTAGTCCTTCTCCCAGGCTTGGTGACAGTGTTTGGAGATGTGCCTGCAGAGAAGTCAGGGAGAGAAGGAGGCTGGAGGTACATACCCAGACCCTGAGATAGACTGGTCTAGAAATCAGGGCCTTTAGCTGGATTCTATCCGTTCGAACTCCTGCTGACAATTTGCACTTCCACTCTCAGCTATACTGAATCTAAATTTGCATTTTAAAAAGATCCTCAGGTGATTCTCATGCATAGATAAGTACCAACATTGTATCACCCAGACAACTGTAAGAATCACTTGGGGAGCTGTTACAATGTAGATTCTGATTCAGTATATCTGGAAAGGAAATGCATGTTCTCAGGATTTGAAAGAGCCCAAACCCTGATGGAAAGTCATGTTTCTGCTTTTCAGCCTCCTTGGTGGTCGATTATGATTGACTGGGAGCCTGATCTGGGTTTGGATTATGGATCCTGCCTCTTGTTAACAGCATACCCTTGGCATGATACTTCCCTGAATCTCTGTTTATCGACCTCTAAAATGGGTATAGAAACACCAATTAGAAAAATTAAAACCAAACAAAAAAGAAATACAAAATGAAATTTTGAAAAAAATTATTAAATTTTATTAATTTTAATGAACATTTACAGAGATTTTGGGTTTTCATTCATTCATTGTTGCACTATTTTCTCTACCCTCCTCCCCAGTTCGTTCTTCTTCTTTCCCCCCCTTGAAAATCTGTTTTAATTGTCCAATTGCCACAGTGCTTGTCGAAGCCAGTTCTGATTAATCTCCTTTGTCAGTGTGTCCTTTGCCATTCCCTATCACTCCTCTCTGAGAGAGACTTCACCCTGATTCATAAGGAAAAGGGGTTGGCGTATTCTCTTAGCTACTTCCTGCTGAAAAAAATGAAATTTTTATACTATCTTACTGACTTTGCAGGCACATTGTTGTTGTTAATGTTAGGTGCTGTCTAGTCGGCCATGACTAATAACAACCCTATGAACAACAGATCTGAAACCTTCCCTATTCTACACCATACTCACAATCTCTGATATGCTTGAGGCTGCTGTTGCAGTCACTGTGTCAATCCATCTTATTGGGGGTCTTCCTCTCTTTATCTGACTCTCTGTCTTTCCCAGCAAGACATCCTGGACTGGCCCCTCCTGAGAATAGGGTCGAAGTATGTGAGACAAAGATTCCCCAGCCTTGCCTCCAGGAAGCGCCCTGGTCACACTTCTTTCAACAGACTTATGTGTTCTTTTGGTAGTTTACAGGATATTCAGTATTCTTCTCCAACATCACAACTCAAAGGCATTACTTCTTCTTGCCTAAGATTTATGGTTAGAGGACTCAGGAATTTCTACATCCCACAGGGACAATAAATTTTTTTCTTTTGTATGAGATCTACTTCCCCACTCACTCTGCTGTGAGACTAGATTTTCAAAACTGAAACTCACTACAATAGGGTTGATTCTGACTCATAGTGACCCTTTACCTGATTTCCAAGACTATAAATATTAATGAGAGATGACCCAACTTTCTCAGAGTTGCTGGTGCATCAAACTGCCAAAGATACTCAATATTTTGGTTATAAGTGCAACACACTATAGCTGGAGCTACTTACAAGGGACATTAGCAGAATCGAAGTAAAGATAATTTTTTTATAACTAAGCCTAGTGGCCCAACATAGGAGAGAGAAACAAAAACAAAAGCTGGAGTTGGCAAAGTCTCAACCTAGGTGTGCTGGCTGACATTTTGGAAGAAGTCAATGCAAGACAGAAATATTTAGAACGTGGCCAGAACTCCTCTGACTTAGAGTCACCATGCCCTCATGGACAGCTGATTTTTCCTCGGACTTTGATCCAATGATCAAAGTCATCATCTAGACTTTACTTTTGGGAAATAAAAGAAGAAGTTTTCCTGTCATGAAGGGGAACATGAGGAATCTCTCTCCATCCCTTATATTTGTGGTGAAGACAAGATAACAATTCACTGACACCCTTAGCCAAGGCAGGGTGATGGCTGTGGGAAGACCTAAGTCAAGTTATTCATGACCCTTCAATTCCAGGATCCAACATTTGTAGCAAGAGAGATAAAACACAGACAAGAGTAACAAGAGGAGTGTTTGTATGAATTTCTATAAGTGATGTCCAAAGACCTTTAAGAGTTTATAGCTAAATTCAGCTTTATGGAAGAAGTGTTCTGAGAAAATGAAATTTGGGCTCTAAGTAGGCATTGTAGGTAGAGGAAATGGCTCCAGCAGGATCACAGAGGTTAGAAAGTTATAAAGTCTGATGATAGTAGGGGGTCCTGAATAAAGTAGGTGAAAAATATATGACCAAATCATTAAAAAACCCCCTCACACAGCAGGTTTACAGGTTTGATGGAGACAACGGAGCCCTTGACAGTGTGATTCTCAGTTACCTTTCATTCTTGGAACTGAGCTCATTCCCATGGCTTAACTTTCAGCCATTTATTGGACAGGTTTCTAGGGAGTTCTGGTGCAAATGGAAAGAAGCTGTGCTATAATACTGAAGGCATGTGGTTCAAATCCACCATCTGCTTTGTGGGAGAAGGACGGGCAATCTCCTCCCGAGCAATTTACTGTCTTTGAAAACCCACTGGAAGGTCAGCTATGAGTTAGTTCCAACTTGATGATGCCACACAACAATAGGTGAGCAGGGGGAGCTCTGGTGGCATAGTGGTAAGGACTCACCCTGCCATTCCAAAGGTATGACGTTTGAAACCAACTGCTCCGTGGAAGAAAGATGGGCAATCTCTTATGAGATTTACTGCCTCTGAAAACCTGCTGGATGAGTTTTGAGTCAGTTACAACTCAAGACTACTCAGCTTCACCACCACAGAGAGCATCTCCCTTATTCTTTAGGATAACGAATCATGTGAGTCCAAAAGGGCAATATTTTTTTTTTATGTTTGTTTTCTTTTTTTTTCTATAATTAGATCATATAATTAAATCATGTGAGTCCAAAAGGGCAATATTGACTTGGGAATAAACCTCAGAGATCAGGAGGGGATTGAAAATAAGGAGGAATGGAAATAGGGGAAACAAAAGTTTCTTTACCAAATGGTGTTGGCAAAATTGGAAAACTCTCTGTAGAAAACTCAAGCAAGACTCACACCTCACATCATGCACAAAAACCAACTCAAAGTGGATCAAGGACCTAGGAGTAAAACCAACGATTAGAAACTTCATCAGAGAAAAGCTTGGAAGAACTCTAGAAGCCCTAATCAACAGCATGAATAGTCCTCCAAGCATCTTGAAAAACCTACAACCAGGAGAAGAATCAAATCCCTATGCACATAAAAAAAAACAAAAACAAAACCAAAAACCCAAACCTCAACTTCTCCAACAGGGTAAAAAGGAAAGCCACAGACTGGGAAAAAATATTTGGTAATAACATACCTGATAAGGGACTCTTATCTGTTACAGAATACTCCAGTACCACAAGAAAAAGAAAAACAACCCATTCGCAAATGGGCACAGGATATGAGTAGATACTTCACCAAAGAAGACATTTAGATGGCAAACACACACATGAAAAAATGTTCAAAATTCCTAACTCTTAGATGCAAATCAAAACAACTATGAGATATCATCTCACCCCAGTAACTATAGCAAAGTTCAACAGAGCAACAAACAACAAAAGCTGGTAAGGTTGTGGAGAGATTGGAACACTTACTCACTGTTGGTGGGAATGTAAAAAGGTGCAACAACTATAGAAGGTGGTATGGTGCTTTCTCAAAAAATGGAAATAGAAATAACCATTTAACCGAGCAATTCCACTACTAGGATTATACCCTACAGAAACCAGAGCTGCCACCCAAACAGATATTTGCACACCCATATTTATTGCTGTATAATTCACAGTAGCAAGGAGATGGAAGCAATGCAACTGTCCATCAACAAATGAATGGATAAAAAAAATGATGGTATATTGGCACAATGAAATATTATGCAGCACTGAAAAACAATGAAGTAAAATATTACATAACATGGGTGACCCTGGAGGATACTATGCTGAGTGAAATATCTCAGTTACAAAAGGTCAAACACTGTATAACACCACTGTTATAAAACAGGACTGCTATGGGGGTTTGGGGAAATCTGAGAAAAGAGGAAATAAATAATGAACATTGCATTAGAACAGACGAAGGAAAGAACTGTTTAAAAGGAATATATGATTATGCGAAGTAAACAAACTCAGTCCCATAAGGACAAAGACCATATAAGACCATTATTGTAGAAATTGGAAAAAACCTAGTAAAATGGATATAAGGATCCAAGTCCGGGGTGGGGGTTTAGGAGCAGATGGGTGAGGATGGGCAGTGGGGGATCGGGATGTAATGATAGGCTCACACAATTTGATGGGTGGAAGGAGGGATGGGTAAAGGAAATGGGAAGGATCCTATGTTTAAAACAATGTATACAAACTTTGTAAGTATACCAGTATAAAATAAAAATTTTATTTAAAACAAAACCCAACCAAACATATATGATTAGGCATTATTTGTGTGACAACAGTCCAGAAAAAAAGGCGCATAGCAACGTGAACTGGGAGAGAGATGGGGGAAGGGAGGAAATTATGCAATAATGAAGAAATTATTACTATTATTACTTCAAATGAACTGGCAAGGATATGGAAGAAAATATGCAATAATAAATGAATGAAAATCCAACCTTTCTGTAAATTTTTGTTAAAAATCACAATATAAGAAAGACAAGGTATGGGGAAAGAACACATCCCTGATGTACTCCTTTCTTGATTTTGAATCATGCAGCGTACCCTTGCTGTTTGGACAATAGCTTCCTAGTTTAGGTACAAATTTTTCATAAGCACAATCAGATGTTCTGGGATTCCCAGTCTTCTCAATTTTAGCCACACTTTATTGTGATCCACACAGTCAAATGCCTTTGCATAATCAATAAGGCACTAATAGTTATCCTCTCTCCAATAATATCAGGATGCCATTATCATCCTGAAAGCAGGTACTCTCTGCTTTCAGTCATGATCCATCTGACATAAAAAAATTATATACCTACTGAAATGATCGCTTCTAAGTCTAGCTTGTATTTTCAATAGTTCTCAGTCAATGTACTGTTTTAGTTGTTTTCTTTTTTTTATTTTATTTTTTTTAGTTGTTTTCTGATTATCTTCAGCAAGATTTTGCTTGCATGTGTGCTATTGTTTGACAATTTCCATATTCTGCAGGATCACCTATTTAGGGAATGGAAATGAATATTAATCTCTTCCAGTCATTTGTTCATATAGCTGCCCTCCAGATTTCCTGGCACAACCTGGTAAGCACATCCAGGACTGCATCTGTTTGCTGAAATATCTTAATTTTTATGGCCTGAAGGCATGTAGAGCTGGGCCAGGCCTGGAGCCTTGTGAAGCTACAGCACCCAGATGTATGCTGGGGGTTTCCTACATTATAGATATATAAAAAAACCTAGCGGGGTTTCAGAGACAGTTAATTGCACAGGAGGAGAATGCCCATCCTTCTCCCATGGAGCAGGTGGTGGCCTCAAACCACATGCCTTTGGGATTGCAGTGCAGCTTTTTTCACTAGGCCACCAGAGCTCCCTATATATGTGTGTATGTGTGTGTGTGTATATACACACATACACACATACACACATATATGTACTATATATGTATATACCAACCATATATGTATATATATGTAAACACACACACACACACACACACACACACACACACACACACACTCCTTGGAGGAAAGGATAAGGAAGCATCATTCATACTTCGTACTTTGGTCATGTAGCTAGGTGAGGCTCTTCCTTGGAAAGGGACATCATGCTTGGAAAGATGGAGGGTCAGTGAAGGAGAGGAAGACCTGCCAATGAGATGAGCTGACACTGTGACTTCAGCAATGGGCTGTAGTGCCTCAGAGGTGATGAGGACGGAACAGGATACAGCAGGTTTCAGAATGGCTGTTCCTAAGTTTGCTATGAGTCGTATTTGACAGCTCCTAGTAACAACAACAACAACATGTATAGAAGTCTTATATATAGTCATTTATATAAATATATTTTGATAGTTTTTAAATATATATAAAAGCTCTAGTGACTTAGTGGTAATGAATTGCACTGCCAAGCCAAATGTGTGTGGTTCTTATTCACCAGCTGCTCAGTAGGAGAAAGATGGGCAATCTCCTCTTGAGCAATTTACTGGTTTTAAAATACTGGCTTGAGGGTCACTTATGGGTTGGTTCAAACTCAACAATACACTTCCTCCACCACTACAGATATATACATGTGTATATAATATATATGCGTGCATGAGTGTGAGGAGAGTAAGTAATTTTAAAGGCAAGATTAGTGGCTGAGAAACAGCTAGCAGATTCAGAATTCATTCTCCCTCTGCAAGGGCAGGAGACAACTCTAAGTTGTCCTTTCTTACTGGCGGAACCCCATCCTCCAGCCTCAAGACTACCCTTCTATAAAAGGGGTGACATGAGTTCTGGAAGACTCACATGGTCAAACAGAATTCACTCTTAGTCGCCTGCCATGTGGTTTGATGTTTTATCATTTTACCCTTTCAGATTAGTCTTTGCATTTTAAAATCCCCTAAAAAAGAATTTCCCAGTTAATCTCAGACTGATGAGAGGGTTGAATGAGCCTCATTAAGGGATGTCAGGAGACCTAGGTCTGTTCTGCTTCCCAATTACTGATGATGCTAGATGAAAATGTCTTTCATTTGGTCCTGTGGGTACACAGGTCAGCAGAGATAGGAAGAGTTCTTGAAGAAGCATATTTTGTCTTTAAATGTCTGTTCAGCCAATCTCCCTGGCTGCCTTGTGGTTGGATTACAGGCTTTGAGGATACTGCCATACCCCAGGGGGTCTTGGTCCCTAGTTTTCCTGGGGAACCTTCCCTCTCGTCTGATCTCTAGGGCCTTGCCATGTCAGAGCTTGGCCACTCTTGTAGACAAACTGAGCATCCAAAGAATTTCTTCTTTAAAAATGGTAGATTTCCTTTTCCATAAAGGAGGGTTTTAGGAATGCTCAGCAGTTATCCAAAAATTTGCAGTTGCAGTCCCCCAGTGACTTTGCAGGAGAAAGACCCTGACAATCTGATCCTGAAAAGATTATAGACTAGACACCCAATGGGACAGTCCTCTTCAGTCACACACAGTCACTGTGAGTTAAAATAGACTTGACAGCATCTAACAACAACAGTATATTTAGAGTCATCACTCATTTCTTAGTCTATTGTATTGTAGCAGCTTTTGTGTTGCTCCGATGCTGGAAATTGTGATACTAGATTTCAAATACCAGCAAGGTTACCCACAGTTTATAGTTTTCAACAGAATTTTCAGATTAAGACAGACTAACAGAATAAGATTTGAAAATTCATCATCATATGCAATCATTCCACACAATGCAACAAGATGCTAGAGATACATCTTGAAGTTTTATTTACATACTATGTGACTATGTACATTTGCAGGGGTAATTGGAGTTAGGATCTCTGTGTTGAAGCTCAACCTCAAGAAGACAAAGATTCTCACCACTGGGCTAATTGGCAGCACTGTGATGAACGGAGAAGAGATTGGAGTTCTTAACAATTACAATTTGCTCAGATCCACAATCAACTCTCTTGACACCAACAGTCAGGAAATCAAAAGACAAATTGGACTGAGAAAATCTGCTCTCAGGGACCTCTCCAGAGTACTGAGAAGCAATGATGTCAGGCTAGAGACTGAGGTATGCCTGATCCAGGCCATGGTCTTTGCAATTACTTGCTATGCCTCAGAGAGTTGGACAATGACTGAGGGATGACAGAAGAAGAACTGATGCTTTTGAGTTGTGGGGCTGGAGAAGAGTCTTGAACATACAATGGAACTCCAAAAAAACAAATGTCTGTCTTGGAGAGAGTGAAACCAAGTATCTCCTTGGAGGCTAGGATTTACAAGCTCCATCTCACATACTTTGGACACATGGCCAGGGATGAGTGGTTCTTGGAAACGGACATCATGCTCTTAAGCGTAGAGAGACAATGCAGGAGAGGAAGACCTCAGATTAGATGGACTGATACGGTAACTAGGGCAATGGAGGTAGTTGTGTCAGTGGCAGTGAGACACACTCAGGACAGGGTAGGCTTCGGGCTGTTGTACATAGGGTCACTAAGGGTTGCAGGTGACTCAATGACACATAAAAACAATAGCTGGAGATAGTGATTTGAGAGATGATGTTGTTGTTGTTATGTGCTGTCGAGTAGCTTGCGACTCATAGCGACCCTATGTGCAACAGCCCTAAACTCTTCTCTGTCCTGTGCCAATCGCACTGTCTCTGACACTCCCATCCCAATTATCCCAGCCATTGAATCAATCCACCTCATAGAGGGCCTTCCTCTCCTGCGCTGTCCCTCCACCCTCCCAAGCATGATGTCCCTCTC
>NW_006399947.1:3141625-3168151 GCF_000299155.1 Elephantulus edwardii
ATTCCATTCATTCATTGTTGCACCCTTCTCCCCGCACAAACCCCTCCCCCCATTTGCTCCTCTCCTTGAAAAGCAAAAGAAAAACTCCCTCATTGCAGAGCTCCCCTTTTAAAAAAAAATTAATAAATTCTGATTTGTTTACAAAGGTTGAATACATTGTTATTCACAAAAGATCCTTCCCACTACAATCCCAGAGGCGCACGGTTCAAACCCACCAGATGCTCTGCTGGGGAAGGAGGGACAATCTCCTCCTGTACCAGTCAGATCTGATTTGACGGTACACACACACACAAAAAATTTTAAAAAAAAAGATCCTTCCCATTTCCTTCATCCCACCCACCCATCGAATTGTGCAACCCTATGATTAAAATTCTCCCCCCTACCCTTCTATTTCCACCCTCCTCCTCCCCTTGGATCCTACAATAATGGTTTTCTACAATATTTGTCCTTGCGGGACTGAGTTAGTTCACTCAGCATAATGCAGAGCTCCCTTTTTAATATCTACTTTCCTGATAAAGGCTAAGGCCTAAGAAAAATTTATTTTCATTGTGAGCCCTTGAGTCAGAACCAACTCATAGCTGTAGATCCCACCGGAGGAGATTGTTCATCTTTCTTCCGTGAGCAGCTGGTGGATTTGAACTGCTTGCCTTTGAGTTGGCAGCACAACTTTTTCCCACTAAGTCACCAGTGCGCCAAGGAAGGTTGTTGTTGTTAAGCATCATCGAGTAGAGTACAAATCATGGTGACCCTATGACCCACTGATCTGAAGTCTGTCCTATTCTGTGCCATCCTTACCATCTCTGATGTGTTCGATCTCATCGCTGCAGCCTCTGTGCCAATCCATCTCATTTACAGTCTTCCTCTCTTTTGTTGACTTTCCAAGGATGATACCCTTTTCTATCCCCTAACAACATGTCCAAAGTATGTGAGACAAAGTTGACAAAGTTTTATCCTCCACACAGTCAAGGATGCCTTCTGGCTGCACTCTCTCCAAGAAACTTTTGGCAGTCTTCACCACTACCACCACCCAAGGGCATAGAACCTCCTTCCATCATTCATTTTCCAAATCTCAGCTGCATAGCCGGTGATTGAAAAGACCATAGCTTGGATCAGGGGCACCTGAGTCTTTAATCTGACATCATTGCTCTTCAGAACTTTGGAGAGGACCCTGACAGCTGACTTTCCCAGTGCAATATGTCTTTTGATTTCTTGACTACTGGTACTGAAGGTGTTGATTGCGGAGGCAAGCAAGAAGAAATCATTGACAACTTCAAAAAGGCTAAGAAAACCCAAGAAGCCAACTTCAGAAAAGCTAAAAAGGAATCAAAACAAAACACTCCAACAAAACACAAAACCTTCAGAAAAACTAAGAAAAGCATAGGGGTGGTAATGGTGGTGGGTGGCATCTATTATTCCCTAAATAAGACTACTGCTTTCTTGTCCTGGCGCATTCCACCCTGAAACCAGCCCTCATCTACCATTTTCTTATTTACAATAGTCACAATATTGTTGAGCAAGGCTTTAAGTATACTGCAAGTTATTCTTAGACCATAACCAGGCTCACAAAAGAACTCGTGAAATTTCAGAATGTCAGAGCCTGTCGAGTTCCCACCTTGAATACTGAGAAAAAACTGAAGTTCAGTTTATTGAGGGGAGTTGTTCCAGAGTCACGCTAATAACTTCGGGTGAAGCCACGCTTGAAATCTGGCCTGTACCCACTGGTTCTGTGGGCCCTCAGCCCTGTTTCCCCTGCTATGGCTGCAAGAACCTCAGGTGCAGTGCCTTCTCCACTGCTGCTAGGTGGCGCCAGAACGCCTTGGAACAAAAAGGCTTCTCCTGAGCTCTGGATGGAAAATGCCCAAATAGTTATTATGAATAGTTTTGGCTGAGCAGAACTTCTCTTGTAGTGTGTTCTCTGATGGCCTGGCTGCCAGGGCATTGCCCTAGCTGATGGCCATGCTCTCCTTATCTGTGGAAACCTACCTGAATTTCAGCCCTTGGGGGTTCTGGAAAGAGTTACTCCAGGGTGATTTCTTTTTTTCTGGGGCTTTCTTTACTGAATGGGAAGTTTTGACTCGGTGACATGCTTGTGGAGAATTACGGATAGGACAATGCAGGCATGAGTTCTGATTCATGAACCAAGAAATGACTGGGGCGGGGGGAGCGTTTAACGGATAAGATTTGGCGCTGTCTGTTAGCAGTAAAAAGTGAATTAAAATAGGGGAGGATTATGGTACCTACCCTGCAGGGTTTCCAATAGGTTTACCTGATGGTATGTGATCAGACCAAACTCACTGCATTTGGGTTGGTAGTGACCCTCTACTGGGTTTTTGAGGCTGTAACTCTTTATAGGAAAAAATTGTCTCCAGCACAGTGTCTGGTGCATTTGAACTGCTGTCCTTTCAAATATCAGACCAATACATTATGCACACCACCACCAGGGCTCCTTAGAAAAGTGCCTTACAAATAGTAAATGGAATTGACTCATGGATATGTTAAAGTGGCACCACACACAAAGTTTTCGATGGATGATTTTTTCAGAAATTTTTTTCCAAGTGCCTCTTGATAGACTCACAGCTCTGACCTTCAGATTAACATCTGAGCATATTAGCCATTTGCACCACCCAGGGTTTCCAGACCAGTAACAAACACACCATAAGCTAATTGTTATTGTTAATATAGTCATGGCATTTCCTCCTGTTCACTAAGTCCTAGTCACACTAACTATTCTTCTTGAATGTGCTAGATTCCTTTTCTTTTCCAGAGCTTTTATGTGTAAAGGTTCTTTCTACCTAGCGTGATCCTTCCCGTCAGTCTTACTTTCATGGTTAAGGTCTCAGCTGACATGTCTTCTTCTGGGAGAGGCCTTCTCTGATGCCCCAGGAATAATTCCCTTCCCTGCACTCCTGCTGCTTCTCATAGTATGCAATTTGTATGGTAAACTTACTGGTTTCCTTGTATACTGTCTGTCTCTTCATGTAGGTGTTGACTTCTCCAAGGACAGGGCTAGGTCTCTTGTCCTTTTTACCCTTATTGTCTACCACAATGTGTGTACAGTGACCCTCAAGTGAGTAACAAAAGAGGGACCTAAGTCAGTCAGGAGTTCATGTCAGGCTTGTCGGGAGAGAGGAAAGAGTTTCAGACAGAGGGATCTGTATTTTCTACTTCTTCTTCTCACAACTCTTTGGGCTGATTCCAAACTCAAGTTTGATCAGATGTGGTCCTGAAACTGTGCCTTGGAGGCCCAACAAGACTATACACTTCCATTAGACAGGGGTTGAATTCCTTATAGCTTCAAGCATGAGGTCAAGCATCTGTTGTTCTTATGTACTTTTGAGTCTATTCAGACTTATAGCAATTCTTTACTGTTGAATAGAACTGCGTCATGGGATTTCCCAGGCTGAAATCTTCATGAGAGCATTTTCCCAATCTTTTCTTCCACAAAGTAGATGGTAGATTCACACTTGACTTTTTGGGTAGCAGCCAAGTACTTAAACATTGTACCACGAGGGTTCCTCACCAGGCACCTGTTGTTATGAGCCATTCAGTTGTCTGTGACTCATAGTGACTCTATGCACAACAGCCCTAAACCCTGTTCTATCTTGTGCCAATCTCATTGTTTCTGACACACCTACCCTCATTACCCCAGTCACTGAATCAATCCACCTCATAGAGGGTCTTCCCCTCCTGTGCTGTCCCTCTACACTGCTAAGCATGATGTTCCTCTCCAAGGACTGGTCCCTCCTTGCAACATGTTCAAAATATTGTCAGATGAAGTTTCCGAATCCTTGCCTCCAAGGAGTAGTCTGGTTTCACCCTTAGCAGTCCATGGTATATTCAACAACGTTCTTCAGCACCACAGCTCAAAGGCATGAATTCTCCTTCTATCATCCCTAGTCATTGTCCAGCTTTCTGATGCATAGCAAATGATTGCAAAGACCATGGACTGTATCAGGCACACCTTAGTCTCCAGAGTGACATTGCTGCTCTTTGGTGCTTTAGAGAGGTCTCTTAACAGCAGACTTCCCCCAGTGTAATTCTTCTTTTAATTTCCTGGTTGCTGGTGCCAAGAGTGTTGTTTGTGGAATCAAGTAAGCCAGACACTTAGTAGGGGTTTGATAAAAATTTGTGGCTATATACATGGGTGGCTGGGTGAGTGAATAACCACAAGGATGAATGGATATATAAGAACGTATCCAGGTCATAATATAAAGAATCAGAACTTCAGGTTGGCAGGCATCTCTGGACAACAATGTTTATTTACTTTTTGCCTTCTAATATTCCTTCCAACATTTCCACTCAACCAGTAAAAGATAATTTATGTATAAAAACCACACTAAATACAATCATTAGCATTATGTTATAGGGAAATAGTTGTTACAGCTTTGCCCCCCTGAGGGAGACGCAAGTTGTCACAGTTGGGTTTACAAAGAGGGGCAAGAAGTGTTGACAGCCTTAGGCTTGCCTGGGACTGAGGACCTTCCCAAGAGGTGGGGTTTTCAGTGCTTTGACTGGAAAGGACCTGGGCAAACAGGACAGTTGGTCGATCACCTTACTAAGAGAGCAGCAGCCGTAGGTAAAGCATGGTTTGGTGTTCAGTAGAGGTGTCAGATATTTCTCTCATCTCCCCATCACCTCTGGTTCTCCTAGCTCTGAAAGAAAAATTGTTTGTGTTCTTTTTAAGGATGTTAAAACCAACTGTGTACATTTGGAATCTGTTCACAGACCAAAAAACAGTTGTTCAAAAAGAACAAGAGGATGTTACAGAGCTTAGAATCAGGAAGAGTGAATCAGGGCTGTATCCTTTCACCACACTTAATTCAGTCTGAACGCTGAGCAAAATATTCCTATCTGAGAAGCTGAACTACATAAATGAGAATGCAGCATCAGGACTGGAGGAAGACTCATCAGCAGCCTGCGTTATGCAGATGACATTTTTTTTGCTGGCTTAAAATGAAAAGGACTTGGAGCACTTACTGATGAAGATCAAAGACCGCAGGTTTCAATGTGCATGACACCTCAACATAAAAAAAGTAAAAATGAAAAAAACCCTCACAGTTGAACCAATGTCATGACAAATGGAGAAACGAGTGACATTTTCAAGGATTTCATTGCACTGGAATTCACAATCGGTACCCAAGGAAGCAACAGTTAAGAAATCAAACGATAGATTTATGGTACTTGGCAAATCTGCTGCAAAACACCTCTTTAAAGTGTTAAAGAACAAAGATGTTACTTCGAGGACAAAGTGTGCCAGACTCAAGCTATTGTATTTTCAATTGTCTCATGTGTATGTGAAAACTGGACCATTATAGCATTGCCACACAATACTGCAATAGAATGCTGCATGAAGCACGGAGTGCCCAAAGAGCGAGCAAATGTGTCTTGGAAAAAGTACAGCCAGAATACTCCTTGGAACAAAGACGGTGAGACTTCATCTCATGTACTTTGGACAGGTAATCAGGAGGGGCCAGTCCCTGGAGAAAGAGTCATGCTTACTAATGTAGAGGATCAGTGTAAAAGAGTAAGACCCTCAACTAGGCAGAGTGACAGTGGGTGCAACAATGGACCCCCACAATGACTGTGGGACTAGTGCAGAGCCTGTCACCCATTGGTTATATATGGGGTGACGGTGAGTTGCAACAGGGTCTATGGAAACTAACAATGTATTCTTTTAGACCTTATGCCAGCATTGGAAAGTAGGACAGTACTAAGCTAATTTGAATGTGTGATAGTCTGTTCCAAAGGCTCCTGGCTCTTAGAGAGGCTAGAGAGAGACCAAAGAAAAAGATTCAGAGATATCCTGAGGTTGCTGAACTGTTCTTTCCTGAAGCTGGTTGCCCCCAGGCTCTTGTTGAGTTTCAGAAATGAACTGGAATCACATAGGAAAGGAGGTTTGTTCCTGAGATTTGAGTTCTGACTCCACTCCCTTTCTGTTTTCTGGGATGCATTGACTTGGATCGGTTTCCGAGACTATAAATCACATTGGAGGAGATTGTACGAACTACCAGAGACTCAGCAATTGAGTTAACAGAGCAACTTTCTACAAGACTACACCACCAGTTAAGAATCACCTGAATACCCACCAGCTGGCTAGTGCTGATGTCGTGGTGTGGCAGAGGTGATGTTAGAGATCCTAAATATTGGCTCCTGCTCGAATCGATGAATGGCTTTTCCAGTCCAGCTTTGTTAATCAGAGGACCCTCTCAGCCTGGTGTTTGCTATCTTGAGTCTTGTTGTTATCCTTAATTAAGAGTTATTTGAGAATTAGGTCTACTCATGACTGGTCTCTTGAATGCTAAGAACCATGCTGATACTTTCACCTGATCTAGGCTTACTGAGGAATGGCCCAGTAGCCCTTCTTGACTTATTTAAAAGACAAAGGATAGGCTATCCTTGCTGATAACAGAGTTACTTTCTCTTAAAGTTGGAGTTAATGATCTATTGTTTAATTTAAACATTGTTTTGATATCTTAAAAAAAATTTGGCCTACATTTTTGACCTCTAGGGATAAGTAGTCTTATGAAATGCTTCTTTCCCCCATGAGTCTCCTTCATTTAACAGAAACAGACACCAGTGTCTTCCAGGTGGTGATATTTTGAGATTAACTGAATTAATAAGGTTTAGTGCTGGTCTTTCCCTTTAAAATATAATTGGTCTCAGAGTTGCTCTATCATATGGTTCTATTTGGAGTGCAGATGTGCTAAGACTCCTGAATTAGAGCTTTCTTTTTATGCCAGCTAAATAAAGATGGGAATTGAATTTTAAAAATACATAAAATAGTTTGAGGTTTGTTTTTTTTTTATTTTTTTTTAAAAAAAAAGAAAAGACTGCTGCCCATGTCCACTGGACTGATTCTCCAGACTGTGGGATGGATACATGATCTGGTAGCTAAAATGTAGAGTTTCTGGTGAACCCATTTTCCGTTGGCACTCTTCTTACTACAGATGTAACCCTGCAGCCCTTACAAGTGTCAGTGACCCTGAGTTCAAATCTAGTTTTCATAAGTAGATGTGATTTTCTTTGGCTTAATGACAAAAAGTTGACTCAACCTTATGGATGAAAGGAATCTTAATCTTGGTGTGGCCCTCATCGCAATACAACTCAAGATGATGCAGCTATCTCTTGGCATTGAGGGGTAGGCATCGTGATGGTCTGACACCTACAAGTTTTCATATCCTTAGATAAGGCTTGGTTTGGTAGGCTTCTTGGAATTTTAGAAACTTAAAATCCAGTTGCATTAGGTCACAGCTTGTACTTATCTATAGGTTCAGGAAAATGTCTCTGGGTTGAAAAAATGGAGAACTTAATATAACAGAAACAGTTTCTTTACAAAAACCTTGTTGTTTGCCTTCTGGCACCGAGAGCAATGTAGACATCGATGGGTTTCCAGAGGTTTTGGGTGTGAGGTTTTTTATTTTATTTTTTTTTGTCAAATCCTCTAAAGCAATCTAGATTGGTGGGGGGGGAAAAGAGCGAGACTGCATGTACTTGATGTCATGAAGCTGACTGGTCCCAGTGACTGGAGAACCCCTCTAAGTGTGTAAGGACTCACCCAGGTCTCTCAGATGGTCAGTGCACTCTGGGACCTGCGATGGCTGCCCCTTTTTGAGGACTGGGGCACATTCATCTGTCTACTGAAGTAGGCTCCAGGTGCCTCTGCTTTACTGAGTTCCAGAAGGTATTTTCCAGACACGAGTCTGGTCCCAGAGTCTCCCGAGTGCAGGTCACCCCCCACGTGGTCTCTGCAGCACCTCTCTCTGTGGAGCGCCCAGTCATCCATGTGCTTCTGCGTGGCTGTGGACGAGACCTTTGGTGTGCTGGCTTGGAAGTCCTGTGCTGGGAGGCGTGGCCCTGGGCGGAGGGTGGATTGAGCCCCTCCAGGCACAGGGGCTGGCCTCTGTTTGTTTCTCCAGCTCTGGATTTCTAGGTCTCTTTTGTCTTTGGGGAGTTTGTCAATTTTCTGAGCTTTTACGATCAGAGACTTCCCATAGGTTCCTTGTATAGACAGGAGGAAGTACCTGGTGGGAATGACACAGAAATATATGTTATGGTCTTACAGAATTGCAGCATTGACAAAAACATAAGTAGATAACTTCCCATGCTGAACAGAGTCCTCTGTATGGCAATCTTGACGGTCATCAAATCTATGCCAGTTCTTCTCTGGTACTAAGGAGTTCAAAGACAACAGCAGCAGCAGCAGTGAGGGTAACAATAATGAAAAAAGAATTGCTAATAGAACTTTATTAGCTATTTATAATAGCTTGTAAAACTCTTATTATGTGCCAGCCTATTCCAAGTGCTAGACGTATTACTAACTCATTTTATTCCCCCATTAAATTTTCACTGTTGATACTTGTGTTACCCCTTTCTGCACTTGAGGAAACTGAGGCACCTACAGATCCAGTGATTTTTCCCTAAGCAATGTTTGAGCTGTCGTCAGAACCAAGTGTTCTGGGCCCAGAAGTTTTGCCTTTATCTGCCACATTAGAGGAAGTCCATCTTGCTTCCAATTTATTCAAATTTGGGCACATTTACCAACTTTGTTATGCCTATCCTTCATGGGACTTAAGAATTTTAAAGTAGTTTCTGAATACATAAATGCTTTTGAGCCTAAAGGTGATACTGACTTCAGTGTTGCTGTATTATCACTCTTTGCTTTTTGAAGAAACTGAGGTCCAAAGTGATGGGGTTAATGTCTTAAGGTCTCCTATGAAGTTAATGAACACCTTTATGGCTAAGCTCGAGTTCTTTCCTCTAGGCAAGCTGCACACAGCCTGTGGAGGACTCTGAAGTTAGAAAGCTCTATACTTTGGGCATCTGAAAGCTAGACAATGAATAAGGAAGATAAAAAAAACCCACAAAAAACCAAAAAACTAATGTGAACTGTGGTGTTGGTAAAGGGTATTGAATACACCATAAACTGCCAAAAGAATGAACAAATGCGTCTTGAAGGAAATGCAAGTAAAATGCTACTTAGAGGCAAGGATGGTGAAATTTTGACTCACTTATTTGGGACATGTTTTTAGGAGGAACCAGTTTTGAGATAGAGACGTCATGCTGGGAAAGGTAGAAGGTCAGAGAAAGAGAGGCAGACCCTGAAGGAGATGGATTAACACCATGACTACACAATGGGGTCAAGCATCACAGAGATTGTGAGGGCGCGGCAGGACAGGACAACGCTCAGACCTGCTGCTCTGAAGTCAGAGGGTCACTAGGAGTTGAAGCCATCTCAATGCCAAATGATCACAACAACAATCTGTACCTGGAATCATCTCTCCGTTTGGAGCTTTTGAAAGGGAATAAATGACAAAGTAAATAAAAACAGCATACAGAGAAAGCACACATCAGATTTGTGTCAATGAGTAACTCTTATTCCCTCTCTTGGTCTCAGCTTCTCTACCTAAAAAGTAATCGTAGCTAAGATCTTTTCCAAAATTAATTCCCCCAACTTTTTTTTTTTTTAGTAAAACCAAACCAAATCAAACCAAACCAATTCAAAACCTCTTTAAGAAGAGAGGCTATCATGCCCACACAGACTAAAAGCTGAAAGACAAGACACTCTCCGGGGACCACCGTGATCCATGGAGTTACATGAACCTTCCCTGTGCTACTTCCTTTTTTGCCCAGGGAGACAACATAGGTAGCTGTGTTTGCATTTCAGGAAAGGTTCCATTTCCCATTTGGAGACTGGAATTTCCTTGTTTACACCTTTCCTCTGAGCTTCCATCTTCCTCCTGTATCCATTTTCTAACAAATATTTATCAAGTTCCAATAACGGGTCTGGCCCCAGGGATAAAGCTGTGAACAAGACAAACAGTGTCTTGTTCTCAAGTATCATGTGAGTGTAGTTAAAATTAGACAGAGTGGAGAGGCAGGCAGCTGACCTGGCCTGGGAAATTTCCCTGAGGAAGGAGTGTTTAAGCTGAGGACTGAGGTACATACGCAAGGTAACCAGGCAAAGGGAGTGATAACCAAAAGCCACACAGGGTGTCTGAAATACAGGGGGTGGAGAATGAGGTGGGTCCGCAGGAGACAGAGGGGTCAGCAGGGCCAGAGTGTACCAGAGCTGAAAGCCCAACACATTTTGGGTTTTGTCCTTTATTTTAAAGGTCTTAGAAGCCTTTGGCGTAGCTCTGGTGGCTTAGTGAATTAAACATTGATCTTATCAACCAGAAATTTCGCAGTTCCATTCTACCCGCTCCTCTGTGGGAGAAAGATGAGGCAGTTTGTTAGTATAAAGATGTACAACTTTGAGAACATTACATGGAGCAGTTCATGGTCCTGTGAGGTTGCTGAGTCAGAATTCACTTGATGGCAGTGGGTGGGTGGGGAGGCCCTTGAAAGGTTAAGAATTGGTAATACATTCAGCTTTGACGTAATGATAGCAAAACAGAATAAGAATCGTGGGAAGACAATTGGAGTAATGTAGGGGTGAGAGTGGCAAAGCTTATATCATGGTTGTGGCAATAAAAATGAGAACACTGGATGAAGATGATACATACAAAGCAAGCATAGCGTTGAGACAAGATTGTTATGGGCATGAAGTGGCAGACGATGCCAAAGAGGCATCTGCTGTGATTCTAAGAGGGTAGCATTTACTGATGGAAACTGTAAGAAACCTACATTTCTTGGCTGGTGGTGGTGAAGGATGAGTGGGAGCACAAGGTAAATTACAGATGCCTCACCTTCAACTTAACACGCCCAAGTAGACATGATCAAATAGTAACTAGAAACATATACCTGGAACTCAGATAGAAGACTGGGCTGTGAATTTATTGTGAAGCTTTAGATGTTATGTGGATGAATGGTTAGGGTGGAGGTAAAGGCAAGGTATGTGAGGATTTGGGAAGATGTTGTGATAAATGGCACCAATTAATTGTAATGTTATAAAATAAAAGGTATATAAATGAATGAAGATAAATGTAAAAGGAAAACACAACCCTAAGCAAACCACAAAAGCAAAATTACTGCCTTTAGAGAAAAAAAAGAGATACTTAAATTCCTAATAGTGGTTTCTATGTCAGTGGAGAAAATATAAAATTATAAGATGATGTAGGACCGAGGCTTGATACATTTCAGATCCATGAGCCACCAAAGACAAAGAAGGAATCATTGGAGATAAGAGTTAAAAAGCCAAGAGTGTTGAGAAAAGCTAAGGGAAGATGGTCCAAGGACCAGTACCTTCTATTGCAACAAATCAGGATGCTACATCATTGTTATTTAACGTTAGTCTGTTAGTCACTTTCATTTTCTCTGTAATACATTTTACATGGATCCGTGTTCTTACTTTAAAAGAAGCTATACAATCCTTTTACCCTGCTGAATTAAATAGACCAAGATTAGTGAGGTCACAGATAGTGGGCTAATTATTATGAGCCTGGTAAGTGAAATCAATCTCCATTATGGTAAATACGGTTCACAACAAACATAGTCTTAGTACTTTAAATGAACAAATACAGTTTACTATGGCAAACATTCTATCATAGAGATTTTGGTAACAAATATTGTTTCAAGGTTACAAGTCAACAAGTTCTGTTCTTTGAACTACTCAAATAATCCTTTCACTATCAGAAAATCTCTTTGCCTTTCTTAGTAAACAGAATGAAACTAAAATTCACCGGTATGGTGATAATGCAGAACAAGCATAGATTTAACTTATGTGCTATGGTAACTAGTAAGTAAATATTTGCCAGCTTCTCCTAAACTGCCCCCATCTGTTCAATACAGAGTAAAGCAGAGTGCCTGTTTTTTCAAGGCACTGTGTCAACACTCTTTCCATCCTTTCCACTGAGTCTCACCTACTTGTTATGAATCAGTCAGTGATGGTTTAGTGGTAGAATTCATGCCTTCCATGAGGGAGACCTGGGTTTGATCCCCACCGGTGCCCTTTATGTGCAGTCACTACTCATCTGTTTTTGAGGCTGGCATGTTACTCTGATGCCAAACAGGTTTTAGTTAAGCTTCCAGATGAACAGACTAGGAAGAAAGGTCTGGTGAGTGAGCCAAGGAAAATTCTACGAACCATGATGATCCATATGAACCAGAATTGATCATGGGGTTAGTGGAAGACCAGGTAGTGTCTTACTACTTTGTACATGGGGACACCATGAGCAGAGGGCTGGCTCCACGGCCACTAAAAAGAAAAACCCCAACTTACTACTTCAACCTGGAAGTCTTTGGCTATAAGTATACATTTCACCCAAGGCTGAGATGAAGAATATGGGATTTATAATTCCTCTTTCTATACTCCCACATGAGATACAGAATAGAGGAATTCAGTCAGTGGTCTATTGTATAACAGGATATGGAATGTTCCTTCTTTCAAGTAGTTCATGGTCAGACAATGACAAACAGATAAAGGTAAATGTGATAAGGAAGGAAAATAACCCATGGGGGAGGTACACACCCACTGGAGAGGTACACGTAATGAAGAAAGACCTGTCTCAGGAAGAAGAAGTCACAGAAAGCTTCTGAAATTGGTCGTGCCTGAAATGATGTAGAAGGTAAAGAGGTTTTGCCTAGGAAATGCAATGGAAATAGAAGAAACAATGAGCAAAAGCAGGGAAGTGGAAAGCATGAAATATAAGAATCTAAGTGATGGAGGTGATAGAACCCAGGGATGGAGGCAGAGAGTGAAGAGACAGTGTGGACACAAAAAACCAGGGAGGCCAAGTACACAGCATACATTTAGAACTCAGCTAATATTTATGGGATCCACCAACTCCAGCAGTATCTGCCATCTTGGTATCTTTAGCCTTGAAATCGACATCAGATGCCAAGGTTCTCAGGTGCCTTGTTGTCGTTAAGTGCCATTGAGTCATCTATGAGTACCAGTGATCCTATGAACAACAGATCTGAACCCTGCCCCGTCCTGTGCCATCCTCACAATCTGATATACTTGCGCCCGCTGTGACAGCCACTGTGTCTACCCATCTTTATAATGCTCTTCTCTTTATCTGACCCTCTACCTTTCCTCGCATGATATCTCTCTTATAAGGACTGAACCCTCCTGACAGCATGTCTAAAGTATATGAGAGTTTCACCATTCTTTTTTTAAAAATTTTATTAATTTTAATGGACATTTAGAGAGATTTTGGATTTCCATTCATTCATCGTTGTACTATTTTCTCTCCTCCCCAGTTCATTCCTCATTTTTTCCCCATTGCCACAGTGCTTGTCAAAACCAGTTCTGATTAATCTCCTTTGTCAGTGCGTCCTTTGCCATTCCCTATTACTCCTCCCTGAGAGAGACTTCACCCTGATTCATAAGGAAAAGGGGATGGCGTATTCTCTTAAATACTTCCTGCTGAAAAGGGACGTTGTAGGTTTCAGAGTGAAGATCTTCTCTAAAGGGTGCCTTTGGCAATAGGAAGAGTTTCACCATTCTTGACTCGAGGAAGCACTGTCCTTTAGGAAGAGGAGAAGGAAACTGAACTAGGCTAAATAAGCTGCCAGATTTAGTGAAAGAAGCAAGGCCTGAGAATGACCTTCTCTCTAGCCCAGGATAGAAGTTCTATGTCACTATGTCCTATTGACTACAGATTGTAGAAGTGAGGAGGTTGGACTGTGTCGACTGGGTGGGGCTATCTAATTCACAGGAACATTATCAAGTTCCCCACCTACACCTACTGGAGCAGTGAAGGCTGTCGAATGGAAGATTGACTTGTGATTTTGGACAAGGTTGATTTGTTGTGGAGCTGTGGACATACCTTGGCCTCTCTTAGGATTTCAGATGCACATTGAAAAAGTGGACCTAGAACCACTGTTCTGTCCAACTTTTAGATGGAGAAAAAAAAGGAAATGAGTGAAATGAGAGGCTGGTGTGAAATCATGTTCTAAGAGTGAGTTCCCAAAGGAAGCAGGACATTATTGTTGTTGCTGTTTTCCTAGAAAAAACTAATGGAGAGGATTTCTACCAGAAATAGGCCTTGGACATGGGTGATTTATTTGGCTTACACAAATATTTGTGTTTTTAAAAACTTTTCTCTAACAAATCTGAGTTCTATTAAAAAGTTGGAAATTTCATACAAATTGTGAACTTCTGAGAAAAATCTGAAGCCCTGGGAAGCTAGACTTCATCTTTTCTTATGGCAACGATAAGGTAAAACTGAGACATTCTTCCCCTCCAGTGTCTCTACTTCATTTGGTTTGTTGTAGTTAATTACTTGTTTCTGTAGACATTAGAGTGTCTTGAGCTTGTAAAAAGAAATCAAACCAAACAAAAAAAAAACAACACCCCAAACAAACAACAAAACAGAACAAAATAAATCAACCCAGAGTGCTTTTCAAAAGAATATCTAATCCTACGAGAATATTTCTAAGACAGTCAGGTAGGAAATACTTGCACTTTACAGATGTAATTGGAGTCATGTCAGATGTGGTGACTTTGATATCCTTTGGATGACTTGAAACGAAAGCCCATGTTACTTGTCTCCAAATAAATCATTTTTCAGGTCTTACACTCTGTCTCTAAAACCACACCCTCAAGGATCCCAGCAGGAGACGAACTCCTGACTCCTAAGTTATAAAACAGTTTTTTTTTAAGTTATCAGTAATTACTTTATTGAGCATCTGCAATGTGCACAGCATTGTACATGGCTTCAGAATGTCCAATCAACTTTTGTCACCCTGACTAACGTCTTATCTGATTTCCATGGTTTTGCTGTTTTTCAGCCTGGACCCCAAAGAGCATGTTCCTCGTACCCCTTTATTGCAACATGTACCAGGATCTATTACAAGAATCAATGGGACTATGTTTTCTCCTCACTAGATTTTTAATCCCTCAAAGATGGGACCCATGTCTTCTCTCTGTTACACCAAGGGTTCAGCACGTTTTATAGGTGAATGGATGACCAAATGTATAAAACAGTTTTTAAGGAGATATCAGTCATGCTAGGAGGAAAACAATCCCCTCACACAAACCTTGGGAGAAGAGCCACGACCGGTGTGAGGAAGCAGACGAGGTAGAAAGTGGGATCTGAGAGCTGGCCTTCCATCACCCAGTAGGGATTGGTGGGACTGTTGCATACGACACAGGTGGCATTGTACACGAGGGAGACCACAAAATACATCAGGAAGCTGCCGACGAGGAGGAGTCCGTGGATAATGGTCTGTGGAGGCAACGAAGACAGACAGTGTTGAAGGAATAGTTTAGATCATGGGAAGTGCAAGTACACCATTTACCTAACTGCTTTAAACAGCTTTTATTTTATTTTAATGTAATTGAACAATATCATTAATATCACATGCAAACAAGACTCTGCTGAAAATTATAAAAAAACATTTGGAACACTATGTCAACAGAGAACTGCCAGATGTGCAGGCTGGATTTAGAAGAGGTCATGGTACTATGGATATACTATAGAGAATGTTAGATGGATCTTGACACAAAGCAGAGAATACCAGAAGAATGTCTATCTGTTTCATTGACTATGCAAAGACATTTGACTGTGTGGATCACAACAAGATATGGCTGACTCTGAGAAGAATGGGAATCCCAGAACATTTGATTGTTCTTATGTGAAACCTATGCTTGGACCAGGAGGCAGTCGTCAGAACAGAGCAAGTGGACACTGCATGGTTCACAATCGGGAGGGGTGTATGCCAGGGATGTATTCTGTCTTCATACCTTTTCAGTTCATATGCAGAACAGATCATGCAGACCAGGAGGAATGTGGCATCAGGATTGGAGGAAGATTCATCAACAACCTGTATTATGCAGATGACAAAACCCTGTTTGCTGAAACTGAGGAGCCCCTGAAGTGCTTCCTTAAGAAGGTCAAGGATTGCAGCCTTTAATATGGATTGAAGCTCAACATCAAGAAAACAAAGATTTTCACCACTGGGATTATTGGCAACATTATGATGGATGGTGAAGAGATTGAGATTGTTAACAGCTTTCGTTTGCTTGGCTCCACAATCAACACTTTTGATACCAGCAGCCAGGAAATCAAGAGATTAATTTCACTGGGAAAGTCATCTGTCAGAAACCTCTTCAGGGTACTGAAGAGCAATGATGTCACTCTGGAGACTAAGGTGCATATGATCCAGGCCATATGCTTCATAATTGCTTGCTATGCCTCAGAGAGCTGGACAATGAGTAGGGATGATAGAGAACTGATGCCTTTGAGCTGTGATGCTGGAGAATAGTGTTGAATATACCATGGACTGCCAGGAGAACAAATAGATTTGCTCAAGAAAGGGTGAAGCCAGGCTACTCCTTGGAGGCAAGGATTCTGAGGCTTCGTCTAATATACTTTGGACATGTTGCAAGGAGGGTCCTTGGAGAGGGACACCATGCTTGAAAGGGTGGAGGGATGAAGAAAGAGAGGGAGACCATTGATGAGATGGATTGATGCAGTGACTGGAGTAATGAGGGTAGGCGTGTCAGAGACAGTAAAGTTGGCACAGGATAGAACAAGTTTCAGGGCTGTTGTACATTCAGTAGTTGTGAGTCACAGGCGACTCAATGACACATAACAACACAACAACACACAATGTAAATATTAAAAATTCACCCAAGTGTGCAGTTTAATGGATCTCTATAAAGCAAATGCTCAAGATTCTCACCACTGGGCCAATAGCAGTTTCATGAAGGATGGAGAAGATATTGAGATTGTTAATAACTTCAGCTTGCTTGTTTCCACAATCAACACTCTTAGCACCAGCAATCAGGAAATCAAAAGACAAAGTGCACTGGGAAAGTCTTGCTGTCAGAAGCCTTGCTTCTGTACTCTCTAGAGTACAGAAGAGCAACAATTCAGTCTGGAGACTAAGGTGCACCTTATCTAGACCATGGTCTTCACTACTGCTATGCATCAGAAAACTGCACAATGACTAAGGGTGATAGCAGAAGAATCGATGATTTTGAGTTGTGGTGCTGGAGAACAGTCTTGAACATACCATGGACTGCCAGGAGAATAAATATATCAGCCCTGGAGATGGTAAAACCAAGCTGCTCCCTGGAGGCAAGAATTTTGGGCATGTGGCCAAAAGGGACCAGTCCTTGAAGAAGAACATCATGCTTGGAAGGGTGGAAGGAAGGCATGGGAGAGGAAGACCCAGGTTGAGATTGGTTGACTCACTGACTGGAGAAATGAGATTAGGTCTGTGGGAGATTGTGAGATTGGTTCCAGATAGGGTAGGGTTCAGAGCTGTTGTACATAGGGTTACTATGAGTCACAGGCAACTCGATGGCACACAATAACTACAACAGGAATGTGTGAACATGATTTGAACACAAATAAATTGAAGATGGTTTTCTTCCCAGAAGTACATCCTGTCTCTCTCCTTGGGGCCAACCACTCTCCTGATGTTGGTAATAATAATTTCCATGGTATTCTTTGTAGTTTTACTACCTATGCTTCCTTATCTAGTCTATTTTCAAGAGTGACTTTCCCCCCTTTATTTTATTTTCTCTATAGTTTTTGTGCATTGAGTCTATCTTTCCCCATGTGGCTGGAGTATATTAATTTTCAAAGCAGTGTAGTGTTCTGTGGTCTGATCTTATTTTGTCCTGCCTTTTCTATGTGTTTGTCTTTCCATTCTTGTTTCCTTTTAAAATTTTTGACTGTCTGGTATAATTTTATTTTCTCCTTTTACTAGTTTGAAAAGGATACAGTTTATTTATATTAAATACACTTTTATCCTTTTCATGGTTATATATAATAAAAATAAGCAATTTTAATTTACCACAGATGGAAAGTTTATAACTTTCTTCCTAACTGGTATGTTAGTGCTATGTATTTTAAATCTGTCAACTTTTGAATCCTGTAAGTCATTGTTGTAATTACACATAAAGTCAGTATTTACTTAGACTTAGATGTTGACTACTTTCCATGCCTTCATTCCTTACTGGATCTCCGCGTCTTCATTTGAGGTTACTTTTCTCTTGTCTGAAGTACATTCTTTATCATTCCTGTATGTGTGGGATCTGCTAATAATGTATGTTGTGTTAGCTTTCCTGAAAATGGCTTTAACTAGCTCTTGTTCTTAGAATACAGTTTTGATGGTTATAGAGCTCTTGCTGGGCAGTAACTTTCTTTTAGAACATTCAATATAGCATTCCACTATTTTCCAGCACACCTTTTCAGTCTGACACTGGGTTGTACGAGGAGGAATGTGGCATCAGGATTGGTGGAAGAGTCGTCAACAACCTGTGTTATGCAGATGACACAACCCTGCTCACTGAAACTGAGGAGGACCTGAAGCGCTTGCTACAGAAGGTCAAGGATGCAGTCTTCAATATGGATTGAAGCTCAATATAAAGAAAACAAAGATTCTCACTGCTGGGCCAATTGGCATCATCAGTATGGATGGTGAAGAGATTGAGATAGTTAACGGTTTTAGTTTGCTTGGCTCCACAGTCAACACTCTTGGTAACAGCAGCCAGGAAATCAGGAGACAAATTGCATTGGGAAAGTCAGCTGTGAGGGACCTCTCAAGAGTACTAAAGAGCAACGATGTCAGGCTGGAGACTAAGGTGCGCCTGATCCAGGCTATAGTCTTTGCAATTACGTGCAATGCATCGGAGAGTTGAACAGTGAATAGAGATGATAGAAAGAGAATTGATGTCTTTGAGTTGTGGTGCTGGAGAAGAGTGTTGAATATACCATGGACTGCTAGGAGAATAAACAAGTTTGTCCTGGAGAGGGTGAAGCCAGAATGTTCCCTGGAGTCAAGGATTCTGAAGCTTTGTCTGACATACTTTGGACATGTTGCAAGGAGGGACTGGTCCTTGGAGAGGGACATCATGTTTGGGAGAGTGGAGGGACGGTGCAGGAGAGGAAGACCCTCGATGAGAAGGATCGATTCTGTAAGTTGCATGGTGGGAATGAATGTGTTTGAGACAGTGAGGTTGGCACAGGATAGAACGGCGTTTAGGGCTCTTGTACATAGGGTCGCTATGAGTCACAAAAGACTCGATGGCACACAATAACAACAACAAACAAACTTTTCACTGTTTGGCATTTGTATGTTTTCCTTACAAATAAATTTTCCTTTTAAAATCTGGCTGCTTTTGGAATTTTAATTTTGCCTTTCATGATCTGTAGTTACCCTACAATATGGTAACTATGGATTTTTTTTTTTAAATCTTGATTGAGTTTTGTTGTCCCTCTTGTATCTACATTCTCAGCATATTTTCCTTTTTTTATTTCCTCATATGTTTCTGTCTCATTCCTATTCCTTTCCTTCTGGGACTTTCATCAACTGTATAGGAGACCTTTTGAGATATACTTTGCTAATATTTCTGAATATTTCTCCCATAATTTCCATTGTTTTACATCTCTATTGTATATACGGAATTGCTTTAACAAATTTACTAATTATTCCCTCATCAGTGTTGCATCTGCTTTTAAATCAACTATTAAATTTCAATTAGCTTTTTTTAAAAAAAAAAATCTAGATGCTCTATTTGGTCTGTTCTTGAATCTACTAGGTTTCTTTGTAGTGTTTAGAAGTCCCCGCAGATATTTTTAAGCTTGTTCTTAATTTCCTTAAACTTAGCTTTTTAATGCCTTCTATCTGTTAATTCCAGTATCTGAGCTATTAGTTTCCAATGTTTTTAGGGTTGATTCTCACTCTGGATTCTTTTTTCCTTGTTAAGCTGGTTATTTTTGAACATGTACTGTTTATTTCCTGTGAAAAAGTTATTAGTAGAGACAATTTGAGATTTGGGGAGAGGATGTTCTTCTGCAGAGAGAATTTGTGGACTACTTTTTATTTTTTGCAAATACCCTTGGGCACTGTTATCCTGAACTACAAATATGCTGTGAAGCCAGCCCCTGGTCACAATCTCCCAGGACAGGTCTTTTGTTCAGCGCACTGGGGACAATTTCTGCAGTCCCTGCTGGAGTCATTTATAGGTAGGTCCACCTTTAGGTTTATTTTGCTCCTGAATGTGTTCTCATTACTGTGGTCACAGTTTAATAGAAAATGATCTGCCATCAAGCCCAGTCTGACTCATAATGACCCTCTATCAGGTTTTGGAGACTGCAAATCTTTATAAGAAGCGATTGCCTACCTTTCTTCTGTTACATGGCTAGTGGAATAGAGCTTCCAACCATTAGTTTAGCAGTGTAGCATATATTATGCCACCAGAGCTTAACGAGATGGACTGACACAATTGGGCAAGCCTTTAAGCTGTTGTGTGTAAGGTTGCAGGAAGTCAAGAGTTGACTCAACGACACTCACCAACAATTTAATATGGGAAGAATCTATTAGGCCTCCACTTTGGGAGTGTGGGGTTTGGTTTCCGGACTTTTCACTCACTAAATCTGCCAAAAATAAGGTTTGTATCAGGCAAGATTGCAAATACCCTCAAGGAAACAGAGCGTTGGCTTAGCTTACTTCTCTGGAAATCCATCTCCCTGTCCGAAGGCTTTGCTCTTTAACATTTGAGGAGTCCTACCTCTCACTCTCAATGCCTGCAGTTGTTTTCAGTGAAAGCAGTGACTGGATATTCAAACTTCTGCTCCTGAAGAACAAAGCAGTTAGCTAAACATATTCCACTCCTTTGGTCTGGGGACTCTGGGAAGTGACATAGCTATTAGAGTTCATGTTAGATTTCTACACAGAAGATAAAGGTTTCTGAAAGCACAGTAAAAAAATGGAAAGGCATTTTCAGAATAGTTTGCGGAGCTGAATCCTTTTCCAAAGGCACTAGGAAATTATCAGTAACTATTGGGGTGGCTGGTCCAGAGATGCATTAGCTGAACTAGTAATGCTGGAAAATGAGTGAAGACAAGCAGAGAGATGCAGTGCTTTGAGAAAGTAGAATGGATGACTAATCTTTAATATATAATTGAGGCCTAATTACACGCTAGGGTCATTTTGAAAGGTTAAAGAAAAAAAAAATCTTATAGCTAAGAGAGTACTAAAGAACAGTATCCTTTTGAGAAATATGTTGGGATAATTTTGAAAAATGCAATCAAATTAGTATGAAGTTGAATTCTAAGCCTAAAGAGTCCCAGGGTTTAAATAAATAACTGATTGGGCTGCTAACCAAAAGAGGAGTAGTTCGAAAAAAAAAAAAAAAGAGGAGTATTTCGAATCTACCAGCTGTTCTGCGGGAGAAAGCTGGACAATCTCCTCTCGTAAAGACTTACAAACTCAGAAGCCTAATGAGGGACCAAAGTGAGTCAGAACCAAATGCCTAGTCGTGGGTTGGGCTCAGTTATTTCAAGCTCATAGGCAATAAATCTCCTAAACCAGATGTACAGCTTTGTTAGTTTTAACCTTTTCCCGCATTTGCTTCATATTTTCCTAAAAGAGTAAGTCTTACAGGTACATTTAAGCCCTCTCTCTCCTCTCTCCTCTCTCCTCTCTCTCTACCCCCACCCACAAATGTGCTTTTTTTTCAATTTTGAACACAATTTGAGTGTTTGCTAGTCTTATGACTATTCTATACTTACATGTATACGGGTATACTATTTCACTTTATCTTTGCGCTTTTAGTTTTATCTATCCTGATAGCTGCAATTTAGTATATTCATGTTAGGGATTCTAGGGTGTGAATTCCACTTCCTAAACAACATGTCTCTGGAAATTCTATGAACTTTGATAAATGTCGATAGTTGTAGAGGGGCTTCAAGCCTTTTGTTCACAGGGTTGCTATGAGCCAGGCTTGGCTTGATGGCAATCAACAGCAAAAACAACAATTGTGTGTGGATTAGAGAATTCTGGTATCTAGTGGCAAGAAGCAACAGTCAATCCCAAAGGCACAAGCTTTGAGACCACCAACTTTTCCTCAGAAGAAGGATGGGCAATATCCTCTAATGTGATTAAGTGCCTTTGAAAACCTGCTGGAAGGTCAGCAATGGGTCCATTCTGACTCTACAGTACACAACAAGAATAACATTGTGTAAATATGCCACAGTTTCTTTTTAGTCTCACTGATGAAGACTTAGGTTGTTTCAAATTGTTTTTCTATAAAGAACAACATTGCTATGAACATTCTTGGATAGATGTGTAAGAGAATTATCAAACTATATATTCAAAAGTGAAATTGGGTCATAGAATATGAGCCTTTTAACCTTTTCTAGTTATTTTTAACATTTCTGCAGAGCGGTGGTACAAGTTTATAGTCTACTGGGAACATATAAAAGAACGTTCTTATGTCATTGCTATGGACTGCATTGTGTTTCTCCACCATCCTAAATTATGATACCTTTTAGCTCCTGTGAATGTGATTTTCTTTCAGGAAATGGGGTTCCCCCATGCAGATAATTGCCAGTTAAGTTAATGACAATATATCAGAATAGAATGGGCCCTGATATTGTTTGAGTGGTATCTTATAAAAAGAGTTATATATAGAGGAAAGATGTTGTTCTTGTTAAATGCTGTCGCATCATAGATGACTCATAGCGACCCTATGAAGGAAAGACTTGAACACTTGTATAACTTTCATCACTTTTCCAACTTCATAGAGTTTCCAGAGGAAAACTATTTTGGAAATAGATGTCACTCCTGCTTCTAAGCTTGCTTTAATGGGGGAGTTCCACCAAAGACTGTCCACCATGGGTAACCATTATTGCATTTGACACATCAGTGTCACAGTGTTTAGCATCATAGCAACTAGAGTTATCTCTGTACAGCAAATGGACAGACCAGTTCTATACCACTTAGAAGAATGTTTCATCAAAACCAATTAAAACCAGGCCTGAGGGCAGCAGAGGAAAGATAGCATGTAAAAATCCCAAGAAACACCAAGAAATGCCTGGGGCTATCAGACACAGTGAGAAACAAGGTAAGATTTTCCTTTAAGTCCAACACAGAGAGGAAAATAAACTGCTGTTGTTGAATACCACCTATTTTTTTTGGATTTGTATATGGCAGACCTAGGAAGTTAAGATTGTTCTTGGGTACCATTAAGTCAATTCCGATTCATTGAGATGTTATGGTTTATTGTATTTAAGGCACCATTGAGTTGATTTGCCAGTCAATATTGTCTTAATAATTGTTTACACTGATATTCATTAGTGAGACTGTTCTGTAGTCTTCTAATGCTTCTTTTTCTCTGAAATATCCTAGAAATTTTTATCAACAATACCTCTTTTTACAATATTGTCTTATTGTTTCAAATATGTTCATTTTTATCACCCTTGTTAGGTGATAATCACATTGAGGCCAGGAATTTTATCTTCTATACCACTTGCTTCTCTGTGCAGGTAGGCCACCGATTTAGTATGTATTTATTGAGTGAATAAATAATATAAAGTGAAATAAATGTTAAATAGGGAGAGAATCAATTAATATGAACTCAGTTTTTAAGCCAAAGGAGTCTTGTAGCCCTTACCCAAGTCTTCATTTCCATTGCCTGGTACAACAGAATTGTAGCAAGGGCGATGGTATTGATGGGTGTTCCAAAGGTGAAGACGTCAATATCAGAATTCCTGTAGGTCTACAAAGAAGAACAGGCAATGTCACATGTGTCCATGGAGGGAGAAGGCTTTGGCTTTGACAGATGATTACAGAACATCTCTAAAGCCAAGTTTCAAGGGAGGAGAAAAAGACCGAAGAATGTACTCAGTTGCTACGATGTGGAAGTGACCCAAGGAAAAGCCCATGGTCAAGAAGACTGAAGTACTTCAGAACAGGCTACGAGAGGAACCACAGATGGGTGCTCCAAAATTGTTGTGACGTGAGTGAAGGATTTACTGAACACCTTTACTCAAGGATTTACTGTGCTAATTTTAGAGTGAACTTCCGTTACCACCTTCATGGTCATCTATTAACCTGATGTGGGGTAAATTAGTCAAAGTGGGAGTGGAAGGGTAGGAGCCAGAACTGAAGGTGAGTATGGTGAGTTTGTAGAACTCCAAATTTTCTTGTATGTTAAATTTGGGGCAAAAGAACACAGACAAAAGGGGAAGTAGGAAAGATAAAAGAAGAGGTCAGGTAGGGTTGTAAACCAGAACATTCAAATGAAGCACCAGATGCTCACCTCCCTCCACTCCTCCTGTTGCTGACTAGAAAGGAACATGTGGGCAGAGGCTGGGACCTGAAGGCAAGTAGCCACATTCTGGCCTTGTGGTACGAGAAATAGAAGTAGCCTTTCACTATCTAAACTTTTTGTTTTTCAAACTGGCAAAGCAAACTGAAGTGGTGTTGAAATCCCTTGATACCAATTTTACTGCTATTTATTTCAGATAATGCAGTGTCCCTTTTATCAGGGTTGGTATCCTAAAATCTTGCTGTTTTAACTTTGGACGCACAAACCGATGCATAAAAAAGAGTTCAGTGAAGAAGAAGGAAAACAGTCAATGAATGAAATGCAGGTATAAGATGAAGGGGAGTGGTGAGGACTTTGGCAAAATAGAGAATATAAAAGAGAGCAATATGACAATTCCAGCTTTTTACAGTAAGGAAAGAACAATCCAGTGTAAAAGTGTCTTCCAGTCTTCAAGAGTAGATAACAATTAAGGTATCTGGGTGGAGTCTTTACTTTTACTTATATATTTCCCACAAGCCACTTATTTGGAAGTTTTCATCAGAAAGACACAATAAGCCCAAGATCATGTATAAACAGGAGAACTTCCACCTGTGATTTCTAAGGTTTGAGGGGGTGTAGAACACTTACCAGGTAAGGGATAAAGAAACAGATGAGGCTCTGGTAGAATGCATCAATCATGGAAATCCAGAAAGTTGACAGACTGTAGCACTATCAGGAAAAAAAATACACCAACAGTTACCACCAACAAAGCAAGACTATTTTTTCAAGCAACTTCCCAGTGTGTGTCTGGGGGCAGGTAGTATGACATGAACATGGCCTCTATCTTAGAGGTAATGGAGTGCAGTGATTAAGAGCAGACCTCAGTTCAACTTCCAGTTGTACCACAGCGTGGTCTTATAAAAAAAAAAATCACTAAAATGCTCTGAGAATTGATTTCTACTTCTGTAAAACAAGAATAAAAATAATGTTATCTATTCCCTAGAGCTTCAAGAGAACCAACTGTGATATTGTCTAGAAACTTATAAGTCTTTGGTTATTAATTATGATCATTTGTTAGTGCTGTTAAGAGCACTCCTATGCATGTATTAACTTTAGAGATGTTATAGGCTCTAAATGATGTCTACAAGGGAACTAAAAATTACACACCAGGTCCACAGGTTCCCAAGAACCCAAAAGCTTTAGAGATAAGATTTCTCACTTCATGCTTCTTTCCTGTGCCTTCCCTGGGAAAAGTGAAACCATTTACAGTAGTGTTTTTGATAAATTAACTTCTTTTTAATGATATTGTTGTGCTGTTTTTGTTATGTGCCGTCAAGTTGACTATGACTCATAGTGACTCTATGAACAACAGCTCTGAATCCTGCCTTATCCTGAGCCAGTCTTACCATCTCTGATACACCTGCCCCCATTGCCACAGTCACTGTGTCAATGAATCTCATCCAGACCCTCTAATGTCCTAAGCATGATGTCCTTCCTCAAGGACTGGTCCCTAAAAGGCAACATGCTCAAAATATGTGAGACAGAGTTTCAAAATCCTTGCCTCCAAGGAACAAACTGGTTTTACCCTTTCCAGGATGAACCTGTTTGTTCTCTTGGCAGTCCATGGCATATTCAATATTCTTCTCCAGCACTACAACTCAAAGGCATCAATACATTTTTATTAAGATGATTATTTTAATAAAAGTTTACAGAAAGTTTAGGTTTCCATTGAATCATTGTTGTATATTTTCCTTCCTTCCCTTCCCCTCCCTCAGTTCACCTGTAATGTCTTATTCCAGATTGTTACTTGTCATACATATAATACCTAATCATACATTAATGATAAATACTCGAGGAATACATACAGCCAGTATACCCATGAGGAGGGTAATATTAATAGAACTCAAACTGCTTGGATTGCAGTGTTACTCTTTCTGGTCTTGGCCCTTTGTTGACTATCCCCCAAAGTTACCAGCTCTCAATCACATTGTGCTTTATCCTTCTTTCCCTATGTGCAGAGAATTTTTCAGCCCCTTTCCAATTGCTCTTCACCAGAGGCAGTCTAGTCCTTTCTGTCTCTTCCACCCACCACAGCTTCCCTCAACCTGTGTGCTCATCTAATTGTCTTCACTACATACTCTCTGATTTACCTAAGTTGTAGTGTAACCTCTGTGTTTCCTAGGAAGCCATATCCAGTGTTTCTCAGGCCTCTTTTCCTTGGTACCCGTGAGCTCATAGATCCAAATGTACTTGGCAGGAGCAAATTCTAGAAATCTTGAGTCTTAGACCAGATAAGTTGTGGGATGACATAAAAGGTATCACCCATGAAGAAAGCAAACAGTTATTACAAAGATGAAGGAAGAAATTAAAAAACAAAAACAAACCCAAAATGGTTCTCAGAAGAGACTCCGAAGATTACTTTAGAATGTTGAGAAATCAAAACAAAAGGCAAGAATTGCCTAAAGAACAGAAGATTTCAAAGGGCAGTTTGAAAAGACAAAGCAAAATACTGTACCAAAATGTTCACACAGCCATAGTCAGACAATAGAAAGAGACTTGTTTAGCATTTCTTTTTTTTATTAAATTTTTTT